>NW_027207463.1:0-359169 GCF_963455315.2 Globicephala melas | reverse complement strand
GTCTGGACGGGCAAATTTAACTCTCATTTCCCACCAGGAAGAAGAATTAACCAAAGGCTCAGCGTGCTGTGCCGGAACCAGATTAGGGCCTGAAGCCATCCTGCGGTGTTGCGGCCAGCTCACAAGAAAGCGAGTTGAAGAAAGGAGCTCAGGGGCACTGTAATTCACAAACCTGCAGAGTTATAAATGACAGCTATCGTCCCAAACTATACTAAAGTAAGGCTGCCAAGAGGACTTGAAAGCGGGGCAGAATTGCAGGAAACCGATTTCAGGAGGTAGACTGGAATTGCATTGAAAGCATAGGAAAAGAGGCAGAACGTCCACAATGATGCACTTGGCCAAAAAGGGCGTATGCGTTTTTTTCTGAATATATTCAGGAAAAAACGCATACGCCCTTTTTGGCCAACCAAGCAAACTTGCAAAGGAAATCTGCACTAAAATGAAGTCTCACTTCCCCCCGGTCAAAAGGGCCATCTGAAAAAAGTGTAAAATCCAGAAGGCAGGACAGGCCATGGAGAACTGGGAGCCTTGTTATGCTGATGGGCGGGATGTAAATTGCCAACAGACACTCGGGAGAAGTGTATGGTGTTTCCTGAAACATCTAAGAAAGAAAGCAACAGAGCCTAGGGCACTTCCACTTATGGTCCTATAGCTTAGGGAAATTGAAATCAAAACGACACAGCCACCCCAAAGTTTGGGACGCCTCTGTTTACAAGAACCTCGTTTACAGTACATGTTCAACATCGCAGAAAGTGAAAAATGGATAAAGAAGTTGTGGTATTTACTTACAAAGCAATATCACTCAGCAATGAAATCTATGTCATCAGGCCCTTAGCAGCACAATGAGTGGATTCAGGTATGATGATTCTAACTGAAATAAGTCACACAGAAAAAGAAACATCATAAGATATCACTAATACACGGAATGTAAACTTGGCTACACAGGAACTGAATTCCAAAACAGAACAGCGTCTCAAATTTAGAAAACCAACTTATGCTTGCTTAAGGGGAAAGGTGAGTTGGGGTGCTGCATAAAACCAGAGATTGAAATGAGCACAGATAAAGTTCCTTAAGCCAAATATGGAATAGACAAGAGCTACTCCTTGCTCAACGAAATGGACTCAACACCCCATATTAAACGCCTAAGAATGTACCTGACTAGTAAGTATCTTAAAACCTATGGATTGCTATGTCTCCGAAAGAGAATCAAGCATGTGTACAGGGGCATAAACGCAGCAGTGATAGGATTGGGGAGGTTCGGTGAGCAAACGAAAACTCTTTGAAGTCATATTGTATGGTACCCATTACACGGGTCTCAACTCTCCAGGTTTAAGGTATTCTTCCTTCAGCTAAAACATGCATGTGGAACCCAGAGTATGATCAACCGTGTGAACGGGAGACGTGTTCAAATATGTCTCAGTTTTCCTCCCCTGGTACTCGGGTGCAACATTCCAGACGCTTTACTAACACTCTCCCCACTTGGAGAGTCAGTCCCTTTAACCTCCTGTTTGGTCAAGTTTGCAATTTCTGCGGAAGATGAACAGGAATAATGAGAACCAATGAGAGACTAGCTGGAGGTGTCTGGACGGGCAAATTTAACTCTCATTTCCCACCAGGAAGAGGAAATAACCAAAGGCGCAGCGTGCCGTGCCGGAACCAGATTAGGGCCTGAAGCCATCCTGCGGTGTTGCGGCCAGCTCACAAGAAAACGAGTTGAAGAAAGGAGCTCAGGGGCACTGTAATTCACAAACCTGCAGAGTTATAAATGACAGCTATCGTCCAAAAATATACTGAAGTAAGGCTGCCAAGAGAACTTGAAAGCGGGGCAGAATTGCAGGAAACCGATTTCAGGAGGTAGACTGGAATTGCATTGAAAGCATAGGAAAAGAGGCAGAACGTCCACAATGATGCACTTGGCCAAAAAGGGCGTATGCGTTTTTTCCTGAATATATTCAGGAAAAAACGCATACGCCCTTTTTGGCCAACCAAGCAAGCTTGCAAAGGAAATCTGCACTACAATGAAGTCTCACTTCCCCCCGGTCAAAAGGGCCATCTGAAAAAAGTGTAAAATCCAGAAAGGCAGGACAGGCCATGGAGAACTGGGAGCCTTGTTATGCTGATGGGCGGGATGTCAATTGCCAACAGACACTCGGGAGAAGTGTATGGTGTTTCCTGAAACATCTAAAAAACAAAGCAACAGAGCCTAGGGCACTTCCACTTATGGTCCTATAGCTTAGGGAAATTAAAATCAAAAAGACACAGTCACCCCAAAGTTTGGGACGCCTCTGTATACAAGAACCTCGTTTACCGTACAAGTTCAATATCACAGAAAGTGAAAAATGGATAAAGAACTTGTGGTAATTACGTACAATGCAGTATCACTCAGCAATGAAATCTATGTCATCAGGCCCGTAGCAGCATAATGAGTGGATTCAGGTATGATGATTCTAACTGAAATAAGTCACACAGAAAAAGAAACATCATAAGATATCACTAATACACGGAATGTAAACTTGGCTACACAGGAACTGAATTACAGAACAGAACAGGGTCTCAAATTTAGAAAACCAACTTATGCTTGTTTAAGGGTAAAGGTGAGTTGGGGTGCTGCATAAAACCAGAGATTGAAATGAGCACAGATAAAGTTCCTTAAGCCAAATATGGAATAGACAAGAGCTACTCCTTGCTCAACGAAATGGACTCAAAACCGCATATTAAACACCTAAGAATGTACCTGACTCGTAAGTATCTTAAAACCTATGGATTGCTATGTCTCCGAAAGAGAATCAAGCATGTGTACAGGGACATAAACGCAGCAGTGATAGGATTGGAGAGGTTCGGTGAGCAAATGAAGACCCTTTGAAGTCATATTGCATGGTACCCATTCCACGGGTTTCAACTACCCAGGTTTAAGGTATTCTTCCTTCAGCTAAAACATGCATGTGGAACCTAGAGTATGATCAACCATGTGATCGGGAGACGTGTTCAAATATGTCTCAGTTTTCGTACCCTGGTACTCGGGTGCAACATTCCAGACGCTTTACTAACACTCTCCCAACTTGGAGAGTCAGTCCCTTTAACCTCCTGTTTGGCCCAGTTTGCAATTTCTGCGGAAGATGAACAGGAATAGCGAGAACCAATGAGAGACTAGCTGGAGGTGTCTGGACGGGCAAATTTAACTCTCATTTCCCACCAGGAAGAGGAAATAACCAAAGGCTCAGCGTGCCGTGCCGGAACCAGATTAGGGCCTGAAGCCATCCTGCGGTGTTGCGGCCAGCTCACAAGAAAACGAGTTGAAGAAAGGAGCTCAGGGGCACTGTAATTCACAAACCTGCAGAGTTATAAATGACAACTATCGTCCAAAAATATACTGAAGTAAGGCTGCCAAGAGGACTTGAAAGCGGGGCAGAATTGCAGGAAACCGATTTCAGGAGGTAGACTGGAATTGCATTGAAAGCATAGGAAAAGAGGCAGAACGTCCACAATGATGCACTTGGCCAAAAAGGGCGTATGCGTTTTTTCCTGAATATATTCAGGAAAAAACGCATACGCCCTTTTTGGCCAACCAAGCAAGCTTGCAAAGGAAATCTGCACTACAATGAAGTCTCACTTCCCCCCGGTCAAAAGGGCCATCTGAAAAAAGTGTAAAATCCAGAAAGGCAGGACAGGCCATGGAGAACTGGGAGCCTTGTTATGCTGATGGGCGGGATGTCAATTGCCAACAGACACTCGGGAGAAGTGTATGGTGTTTCCTGAAACATCTAAAAAACAAAGCAACAGAGCCTAGGGCACTTCCACTTATGGTCCTATAGCTTAGGGAAATTAAAATCAAAAAGATACAGCCACCCCAATGTTTGGGACGCCTCTGTTTACAAGAACCTCGTTTACCGTACAAGTTCAATATCACAGAAAGTGAAAAATGGATAAAGAACTTGTGGTACTTACGTACAATGCAGTATCACTCAGCAGTGAAATCTATGTCAACAGGCCCGTAGCAGCACAATGAGTGGATTCAGGTACGATGATTCTAACTGAAATAAGTCACACAGAAAAAGAAACATCATAAGATATCAGTAATACACGGAATGTAAACTTGGCTACACAGGAACTGAATTACAGAACAGAACAGGGTCTCAAATTTAGAAAACCAACTTATGCTTGTTTAAGGGTAAAGGTGAGTTGGGGTGCTGCATAAAACCAGAGATTGAAATGAGCACAGATAAAGTTCCTTAAGCCAAATATGGAATAGACAAGAGCTACTCCTTGCTCAACGAAATGGACTCAACACCGCATATTAAACGCCTAAGAATGTACCTGACTCTTAAGTATCTTAAAACCTATGGATTGCTATGTCTCTGAAAGAGAATCAAGTGTGTGTACAGGGACATAAACGCAGCAGTGATAGGATTGGAGAGGTTCGGTGAGCAAATGAAGACCCTTTGAAGTCATATTGCATGGTACCCATTCCACGGGTTTCAACTACCCAGGTTTAAGGTATTCTTCCTTCAGCTAAAACATGCATGTGGAACCTAGAGTATGATCAACCATGTGATCGGGAGACGTGTTCAAATATGTCTCAGTTTTCGTACCCTGGTACTCGGGTGCAACATTCCAGACGCTTTACTAACACTCTCCCGACTTGGAGAGTCAGTCCCTTTAACCTCCTGTTTGGCCCAGTTTGCAATTTCTGCGGAAGATGAACAGGAATAGCGAGAACCAATGAGAGACTAGCTGGAGGTGTCTGGACGGGCAAATTTAACTCTCATTTCCCACCAGGAAGAGGAAATAACCAAAGGCTCAGCGTGCCGTGCCGGAACCAGATTAGGGCCTGAAGCCATCCTGCGGTGTTGCGGCCAGCTCACAAGAAAACGAGTTGAAGAAAGGAGCTCAGGGGCACTGTAATTCACAAACCTGCAGAGTTATAAATGACAACTATCGTCCAAAAATATACTGAAGTAAGGCTGCCAAGAGGACTTGAAAGCGGGGCAGAATTGCAGGAAACCGATTTCAGGAGGTAGACTGGCATTGCATTGAAAGCATAGGAAAAGAGGCAGAACGTCCACAATGATGCACTTGGCCAAAAAGGGCGTATGCGTTTTTTCCTGAATATATTCAGGAAAAAACGCATACGCCCTTTTTGGCCAACCAAGCAAGCTTGGAAAGGAAACCTGCACTACAATGAAGTCTCACTTCCCCCAGGTCAAAAGGGCCATCTGAAAAAAGTGTAAAATCCAGAAAGGCAGGACAGGCCATGGAGAACTGGGAGCCTTGTTATGCTGATGGGCGGGATGTCAATTGCCAACAGACACTCGGGAGAAGTGTATGGTGTTTCCTGAAACATCTAAAAAACAAAGCAACAGAGCCTAGGGCACTTCCACTTATGGTCCTATAGCTTAGGGAAATTAAAATCAAAAAGATACAGCCACCCCAATGTTTGGGACGCCTCTGTTTACAAGAACCTCGTTTACCGTACAAGTTCAATATCACAGAAAGTGAAAAATGGATAAAGAACTTGTGGTACTTACGTACAATGCAGTATCACTCAGCAGTGAAATCTATGTCATCAGGCCCGTAGCAGCACAATGAGTGGATTCAGGTACGATGATTGTAACTGAAATAAGTCACACAGAAAAAGAAACATCATAAGATATCAGTAATACACGGAATGTAAACTTGGCTACACAGGAACTGAATTACAGAACAGAACAGGGTCTCAAATTTAGAAAACCAACTTATGCTTGTTTAAGGGTAAAGGTGAGTTGGGGTGCTGCATAAAACCAGAGATTGAAATGAGCACAGATAAAGTTCCTTAAGCCAAATATGGAATAGACAAGAGCTACTCCTTGCTCAACGAAATGGACTCAACACCGCATATTAAACGCCTAAGAATGTACCTGACTCTTAAGTATCTTAAAACCTATGGATTGCTATGTCTCCGAAAGAGAATCAAGCGTGTGTACAGGGACATAAACGCAGCAGTGATAGGATTGGAGAGGTTCGGTGAGCAAATGAAGACCCTTTGAAGTCATATTGCATGGTACCCATTCCACGGGTTTCAACTACCCAGGTTTAAGGCATTCTTCCTTCAGCTAAAACATGCATGTGGAACCTAGAGTATGATCAACCATGTGATCGGGAGACGTGTTCAAATATGTCTCAGTTTTCGTACCCTGGTACTCGGGTGCAACATTCCAGACGCTTTACTAACACTCTCCCGACTTGGAGAGTCAGTCCCTTTAACCTCCTGTTTGGCCCAGTTTGCAATTTCTGCGGAAGATGAACAGGAATAGTGAGAACCAATGAGAGACTAGCTGGAGGTGACTGGACGGGCAAATTTAACTCTCATTTCCCACCAGGAAGAGGAAATAACCAAAGGCTCAGCGTGCCGTGCCAGAACCAGATTAGGGCCTGAAGCCATCCTGCGGTGTTGCGGCCAGCTCACAAGAAAACGAGTTGAAGAAAGGAGCTCAGGGGCACTGTAATTCACAAACCTGCAGAGTTATAAATGACAACTATCGTCCAAAAATATACTGAAGTAAGGCTGCCAAGAGGACTTGAAAGCGGGGCAGAATTGCAGGAAACCGATTTCAGGAGGTAGACTGGAATTGCATTGAAAGCATAGGAAAAGAGGCAGAACGTCCACAATGATGCACTTGGCCAAAAAGGGCGTATGCGTTTTTTCCTGAATATATTCAGGAATAAACGCATACGCCCTTTTTGGCCAAGGAAGCAAGCTTGCAAAGAAATCTGCACTACAATGAAGTCTCACTTCCCCCCGGTCAAAAGGGCCATCTGAAAAAAGTGTAAAATCCAGAAAGGCAGGACAGGCCATGGAGAACTGGGAGCCTTGTTATGCTGATGGGCGGGATGTCAATTGCCAACAGACACTCGGGAGAAGTGTATGGTGTTTCCTGAAACATCTAAAAAACAAAGCAACAGAGCCTAGGGCACTTCCACTTATGGTCCTATAGCTTAGGGAAATTAAAATCAAAAAGACACAGCCACCCCAATGTTTGGGACGCCTCTGTTTACAAGAACCTCGTTTACCGTACAAGTTCAATATCACAGAAAGTGAAAAATGGATAAAGAACTTGTGGTACTTACGTACAATGCAGTATCACTCAGCAGTGAAATCTATGTCATCAGGCCCGTAGCAGCACAATGAGTGGATTCAGGTACGATGATTCTAACTGAAATAAGTCACACAGAAAAAGAAACATCATAAGATATCAGTAATACACGGAATGTAAACTTGGCTACACAGGAACTGAATTACAGAACAGAACAGGGTCTCAAATTTAGAAAACCAACTTATGCTTGTTTAAGGGTAAAGGTGAGTTGGGGTGCTGCATAAAACCAGAGATTGAAATGAGCACAGATAAAGTTCCTTAAGCCAAATATGGAATAGACAAGAGCTACTCCTTGCTCAACGAAATGGACTCAACACCGCATATTAAACGCCTAAGAATGTACCTGACTCTTAAGTATCTTAAAACCTATGGATTGCTATGTCTCCGAAAGAGAATCAAGCGTGTGTACAGGGACATAAACGCAGCAGTGATAGGATTGGAGAGGTTCGGTGAGCAAATGAAGACCCTTTGAAGTCATATTGCATGGTACCCATTCCACGGGTTTCAACTACCCAGGTTTAAGGTATTCTTCCTTCAGCTAAAACATGCATGTGGAACCTAGAGTATGATCAACCATGTGATCGGGAGACGTGTTCAAATATGTCTCAGTTTTCGTACCCTGGTACTCGGGTGCAACATTCCAGACGCTTTACTAACACTCTCCCGACTTGGAGAGTCAGTCCCTTTAACCTCCTGTTTGGCCCAGTTTGCAATTTCTGCGGAAGATGAACAGGAATAGCGAGAACCAATGAGAGACTAGCTGGAGGTGTCTGGACGGGCAAATTTAACTCTCATTTCCCACCAGGAAGAGGAAATAACCAAAGGCTCAGCGTGCCGTGCCGGAACCAGATTAGGGCCTGAAGCCATCCTGCGGTGTTGCGGCCAGCTCACAAGAAAACGAGTTGAAGAAAGGAGCTCAGGGGCACTGTAATTCACAAACCTGCAGAGTTATAAATGACAACTATCGTCCAAAAATATACTGAAGTAAGGCTGCCAAGAGGACTTGAAAGCGGGGCAGAATTGCAGGAAACCGATTTCAGGAGGTAGACTGGAATTGCATTGAAAGCATAGGAAAAGAGGCAGAACGTCCACAATGATGCACTTGGCCAAAAAGGGCGTATGCGTTTTTTCCTGAATATATTCAGGAAAAAACGCATACGCCCTTTTTGGCCAACCAAGCAAGCTTGCAAAGGAAATCTGCACTACAATGAAGTCTCACTTCCCCCCGGTCAAAAGGGCCATCTGAAAAAAGTGTAAAATCCAGAAAGGCAGGACAGGCCATGGAGAACTGGGAGCCTTGTTATGCTGATGGGCGGGATGTCAATTGCCAACAGACACTCGGGAGAAGTGTATGGTGTTTCCTGAAACATCTAAAAAACAAAGCAACAGAGCCTAGGGCACTTCCACTTATGGTCCTATAGCTTAGGGAAATTAAAATCAAAAAGACACAGCCACCCCAATGTTTGGGACGCCTCTGTTTACAAGAACCTCGTTTACCGTACAAGTTCAATATCACAGAAAGTGAAAAATGGATAAAGAACTTGTGGTACTTACGTACAATGCAGTATCACTCAGCAGTGAAATCTATGTCATCAGGCCCGTAGCAGCACAATGAGTGGATTCAGGTACGATGATTCTAACTGAAATAAGTCACACAGAAAAAGAAACATCATAAGATATCAGTAATACACGGAATGTAAACTTGGCTACACAGGAACTGAATTACAGAACAGAACAGGGTCTCAAATTTAGAAAACCAACTTATGCTTGTTTAAGGGTAAAGGTGAGTTGGGGTGCTGCATAAAACCAGAGATTGAAATGAGCACAGATAAAGTTCCTTAAGCCAAATATGGAATAGACAAGAGCTACTCCTTGCTCAACGAAATGGACTCAACACCGCATATTAAACGCCTAAGAATGTACCTGACTCTTAAGTATCTTAAAACCGATGGATTGCTATGTCTCCGAAAGAGAATCAAGCGTGTGTACAGGGACATAAATGCAGCAGTGATAGGATTGGAGAGGTTCGGTGAGCAAATGAAGACCCTTTGAAGTCATATTGCATGGTACCCATTCCACGGGTTTCAACTACCCAGGTTTAAGGTATTCTTCCTTCAGCTAAAACATGCATGTGGAAGCTAGAGTATGATCAACCATGTGATCGGGAGACGTGTTCAAATATGTCTCAGTTTTCGTACCCTGGTACTCGGGTGCAACATTCCAGACGCTTTACTAACACTCTCCCGACTTGGAGAGTCAGTCCCTTTAACCTCCTGTTTGGCCCAGTTTGCAATTTCTGCGGAAGATGAACAGGAATAGCGAGAACCAATGAGAGACTAGCTGGAGGTGTCTGGACGGGCAAATTTAACTCTCATTTCCCACCAGGAAGAGGAAATAACCAAAGGCTCAGCGTGCCGTGCCGGAACCAGATTAGGGCCTGAAGCCATCCTGCGGTGTTGCGGCCAGCTCACAAGAAAACGAGTTGAAGAAAGGAGCTCAGGGGCACTGTAATTCACAAACCTGCAGAGTTATAAATGACAACTATCGTCCAAAAATATACTGAAGTAAGGCTGCCAAGAGGACTTGAAAGCGGGGCAGAATTGCAGGAAACCGATTTCAGGAGGTAGACTGGAATTGCATTGAAAGCATAGGAAAAGAGGCAGAACGTCCACAATGATGCACTTGGCCAAAAAGGGCGTATGCGTTTTTTCCTGAATATATTCAGGAAAAAACGCATACGCCCTTTTTGGCCAACCAAGCAAGCTTGCAAAGGAAATCTGCACTACAATGAAGTCTCACTTCCCCCCGGTCAAAAGGGCCATCTGAAAAAAGTGTAAAATCCAGAAAGGCAGGACAGGCCATGGAGAACTGGGAGCCTTGTTATGCTGATGGGCGGGATGTCAATTGCCAACAGACACTCGGGAGAAGTGTATGGTGTTTCCTGAAACATCTAAAAAACAAAGCAACAGAGCCTAGGGCACTTCCACTTATGGTCCTATAGCTTAGGGAAATTAAAATCAAAACGATACAGCCACCCCAAAGTTTGGGACGCCTCTGTTTACAAGAACCTCGTTTACCGTACAAGTTCAATATCACAGAAAGTGAAAAATGGATAAAGAACTTGTGGTACTTAAGTAAAATGCAGTATCACTCAGCAATGAAATCTATGTCATCAGGCCCTTAGCAGCACAATGAGTGGATTCAGGTACGATGATTCTAACTGAAATAAGTCACACAGAAAAAGAAACATCATAAGATATCACTAATACACGGAATGTAAACTTGGCTACACAGGAACTGAATTCCAAAACAGAATAGTGTCTCAAATTTAGAAAACCAACTTCTCCTTGCTTAAGGGGAAAGGTGAGTTGGGGTGCTGCATAAAACCAGAGATTGAAATGAGCACAGATAAAGTTCCTTAAGCCAAATATGGAATAGACAAGAGCTACTCCATGCTCAACGAAATGGACTCAACACCGCATATTAAACGCCTAAGAATGTACCTGACTAGTAAGTATCTTAAAACCTATGGATTGCTATGTCTCCGAAAGAGAATCAAGCATGTGTACAGGGGAATAAACGCAGCAGTGATAGGATTGGAGAGGTTCGGTGAGCAAATGAAGACCCTTTGAAGTCATATTTCATGGTACCCATTCCACGGGTTTCAACTACCCAGGTTTAAGGTATTCTTCCTTCAGCTAAAACATGCATGTGGAACCCAGAGTATGATCAACCGTGTGAACAGGAGACGTGTTCAAATATGTCTCAGTTTTCCTCCCCTGGTACTCGGGTGCAACATTCCAGACGCTTTACTAACACTCTCCCCACTTGGAGAGTCAGCGCCTTTAACCTCCTATTTGGCCCAGTTTGCAATTTCTGCGGAAGATTAACAGGAATAGCGAGAACCAATGAGAGACTAGCTGGAGGTGTCTGGACGGGCAAATTTAACCCTCATTTCCCACCAGGAAGAGGAACTAACCAAAGGCTCAGCGTGCCGTGCCAGAACCAGATTAGGGCCTGAAGCCATCCTGCGGTGTTGCGGCCAGCTCAAAAGAAAACGAGTTGAAGAAAGGAGCT
Organism: Globicephala melas; assembly: GCF_963455315.2. Taxonomy (NCBI): domain Eukaryota; kingdom Metazoa; phylum Chordata; class Mammalia; order Artiodactyla; family Delphinidae; genus Globicephala; species Globicephala melas. Next base: position 347,962 of record NW_027207463.1, on the reverse strand, counting down.
CAGGGGCACTGTAATTCACAAACCTGCAGAGTTATAAATGACAGCTATCGTCCAAAAATATACTGAAGTAAGGCTGCCAAGAGGACTTGAAAGCGGGGCAGAATTGCAGGAAACCGATTTCAGGAGGTAGACTGGAATTGCATTGAAAGCATAGGAAAAGAGGCAGAACGTCCACAATGATGCACTTGGCCAAAAAGGGCGTATGCGTTTTTTCCTGAATATATTCAGGAAAAAACGCATACGCCCTTTTTGGCCAACCAAGCAAGCTTGCAAAGGAAATCTGCACTACAATGAAGTCTCACTTCCCCCCGGTCAAAAGGGCCATCTGAAAAAAGTGTAAAATCCAGAAAGGCAGGACAGGCCATGGAGAACTGGGAGCCTTGGTATGCTGATGGGCGGGATGTAAATTGCCAACAGACACTTGGGAAAAGTGTATGGTGTTTCCTGAAACATCTAAAAAACAAAGCAACAGAGCCTAGGGCACTTCCACTTATGGTCTTATAGCTTAGGGAAATTAAAATCAAAAAGACACAGCCACCCCAAAGTTTGGGACGCCTCTGTTTACAAGAACCTCGTTTACAGTACAAGTTCAACATCGCAGAAAGTGAAAAATGGATAAAGAAGTTGTGGTATTTATTTACAAAGCAATATCACTCAGCAATGAAATCTATGTCATCAGGCCCTTAGCAGCACAATGAGTGGATTCAGGTATGATGATTCTAACTGAAATAAGTCACACAGAAAAAGAAACATCATAAGATATCAGTAATATACGGAATGTAAACTTGGCTACACAGGAACTGAATTACAGAACAGAACAGGGTCTCAAATTTAGAAAACCAACTTATGCTTGCTTAAGGGGAAAGGTGAGTTGGGGTGCTGCATAAAACCAGAGATTGCAATGAGCACAGATAAAGTTCCTTAAGCCAAATATGGAATAGACAAGAGCTACTCCTTGCTCAACGAAATGGACTCAACACCCCATATTAAACGCCTAAGAATGTACCTGACTAGTAAGTATCTGAAAACCTATGGAATGCTATGTCTACAAAAGAGAATCAAGCGTGTGTACAGGGGCATAAAAGCAGCAGTGATAGGATAGGAGAGGTTCGGTGAGCAAATGAAGACCCTTTGAAGGCATATTGCATGGTACCCATTCCAAGGGTTTCAACTACCCAGGTTTAAGGTATTCTTCCTTCAGCTAAAACATGCATGTGGAACCCAGAGTATGATCCACCATGTGAACGGGAGACGTGTTCAAATATGTCTCAGTTTTACTCCCCTGGTACTCGGGTGCAACATTCCAGACGCTTTACTAACACTCTCCCGACTTTGAGAGTCAGTCCCTTTAACCTCCTGTTTGGCCCAGTTTGCAATTTCAGCGGAAGATGAACAGGAATAGCGAGAACCAATGAGAGACTAGCTGGAGGTGTCTGGACGGGCAAATTTAACTCTCGTTTCCCACCAGGAAGAGGAATTAACCAAAGGCTCAGCGTGCCGTGCCGGAACCAGATTAGGGCCTGAAGCCATCCTGCGGTGTTGCGGCCAGGTCACAAGAAAGTGAGTTGAAGAAAGGAGCTCAGGGGCACTGTAATTCACAAACCTGCAGAGTTATAAATGCCAGCTATCGTCCAAAAATATACTGAAGTAAGGCTGCCAAGAGGACTTGAAAGCGGGGCAGAATTGCAGGAAACCGATTTCAGGAGGTAGACTGGAATTGCATTGAAAGCATAGGAAAAGAGGCAGAACGTCCACAATGATGCACTTGGCCAAAAAGGGCGTATGCGTTTTTTCCTGAATATATTCAGGAAAAAACGCATACGCCCTTTTTGGCCAACCAAGCAAACTTGCAAAGGAAATCTGCACTACAATGAAGTCTCACTTCCCCCCGGTCAAAAGGGCCATCTGAAAAAAGTGTAAAATCCAGAAAGGCAGGACAGGCCATGGAGAACTGGGAGCCTTGTTATGCTGATGGGCGGGATGTAAATTGCCAACAGACACTCGGGAGAAGTGTATGGTGTTTCCTGAAACATCTAAAAAACAAAGCAACAGAGCCTAGGGCACTTCCACTTATGGTCCTATAGCTTAGGGAAATTAAAATCAAAAAGACACATCCACCCCAAATTTTGGGACGCCTCTGTTTACAAGAACCTCGTTTACAGTACAAGTTCAACATCGCAGAAAGTGAAAAATGGATAAAGAAGTTGTGGTATTTACTTACAAAGCAATATCACTCAGCAACGAAATCTATGTCATCAGGCCCTTAGCAGCACAATGAGTGGATTCAGGTATGATGATTCTAACTGAAATAAGTCACACAGAAAAAGAAACATCATAAGATATCACTAATACACGGAATGTAAGCTTGGCTACACAGGAACTGAATTCCAAAACACAACAGGGTCTCAAATTTAGAAAACCAACTTATGCTTGCTTAAGGGGAAAGGTGAGTTGGGGTGCTGCATAAAACCAGAGATTGAAATGAGCACAGATAAAGTTCCTTAAGCCAAATATGGAATAGACAAGAGCTACTCCTTGCTCAACAAAATGGACTCAACACCCCATATTAAACGCCTAAGAATGTACCTGACTAGTAAGTATCTTAAAACCTATGGATTGCTATGTCTCCATAAGAGAATCAAGCGTGTGTACAGGGGCATGAACACAGCAGTGATAGGATTGGAGAGGTTCGGTGAGCAAATGAAGACCCTTTGAAATCATATTGCATGGTACCCATTTCACGGGTCTCAACTCTCCAGGTTTAAGGTATTCTTCCTTCAGCTAAAACATGCATGTGGAACCCAGAGTATGATCAACCGTGTGAACGGGAGACGTGTTCAAATATGTCTCAGTTTTCCTCCCCTGGTACTCGGGTGCAACATTCCAGACGCTTTACTAACAGTCTCCCGACATGGAGAGTCAGTCCCTTTAACCTCCTGTTTGGCCCAGTTTGTAATTTCTGCGGAAGATGAACAGGAATAGGGAGAACCAATGAGAGACTAGCTGGAGGTGTCTGGACGGGCAAATTTAACTCTCATTTCCCACCAGGAAGAGGAATTAACCAAAGGCTCAGCGTGCCTTGCCGGAACCAGATTAGGGCCTGAAGCCATCCTGCGGTGTTGCGGCCAGGTCACAAGAAAGCGAGTTGAAGAAAGGAGCTCAGGGGCACTGTAATTCACAAACCTGCAGAGTTATAAATGACAGCTATCGTCCAAAAATATACTGAAGTAAGGCTGCCAAGAGGACTTGAAAGCGGGGCAGAATTGCAGGAAACCGATTTCAGGAGGTAGACTGGAATTGCATTGAAAGCATAGGAAAAGAGGCAGAACGTCCACAATGATGCACTTGGCCAAAAAGGGCGTATGCGTTTTATCCTGAATATATTCAGGAAAAAACGCATACGCCCTTTTTGGCCAACCAAGCAAGCTTGCAAAGGAAATCTGCACTACAATGAAGTCTCACTTCCCCCCGGTCAAAAGGGCCATCTGAAAAAAGTGTAAAATCCAGAAAGGCAGGACAGGCCATGGAGAACTAGGAGCCTTGTTATGCTGATGGGCGGGATGTAAATTGCCAACAGACACTCGGGAGAAGTGTATGGTGTTTCCTGAAACATCTAAGAAACAAAGCAACAGAGCCTAGGGCACTTCCACTTATGGTCCTATAGCTTAGGGAAATTAAAATCAAAAAGACACAGCCACCCCAAAGTTTGGGACGCCTCTGTTTACAAGAACCTTGTTTACAGTACAAGTTCAACATCGCAGAAAGTGAAAAATGGATAAAGAAGTTGTGGTATTTACTTACAAAGCAATATCACTCAGCAATGAAATCTATGTCATCAGGCCCTTAGCAGCACAATGAGTGGATTCAGGTATGATGATTCTAACTGAAATAAGTCACACAGAAAAAGAAACATCATAAGATATCAGTAATACATGGAATGTAAACTTGGCTACACAGGAACTGAATTACAGAACAGAACAGGGTCTCAAATTTAGAAAACCAACTTATGCTTGCCTAAGGGGAAAGGTGAGTTGGGGTGCTGCATAAAAGCAGAGATTGAAATGAGCACAGATAAAGTTCCTTAAGCCAAATACGGAATAGACAGGAGCTACTCCTTGCTCAACGAAATGGACTCAACACCGCATATTAAACGCCTAAGAATGTACCTGACTAGTAAGTATCTTAAAACCTATGGATTGCTATGTCTCCGAAAGAGAATCAAGCATGTGTACAGGGGCATAAACGCAGCAGTGATAGGATTGTAGAGGTTCGGTGAGCAAATGAAGACCCTTTGAAGTCATATTGCATGGTACCCATTCCAAGGGTTTCAACTACCCAGGTTTAAAGTATTCTTTCTTCAGCTAAAACATGCATGTGGAACCTAGAGTATGATCAACCATGTGATCGGGAGACGTGTTCAAATATGTCTCAGCTTTAGTACCCTGGTACTCGGGTGCAACATTCCAGACGCTTTACTAACACTCTCCCGACATGGAGAGTCAGTCCCTTTAACCTCCTGTTTGGCCCAGTTTGTAATTTCTGCGGAAGATGAACAGGAATAGGGAGAACCAATGAGAGACTAGCTGGAGGTGTCTGGACGGGCAAATTTAACTCCCATTTCCCACCAGGAAGAGGAATTAACCAAAGGCTCAGCGTGCCGTGCCGGAACCAAATTAGGGCCTGAAGCCATCCTGTGGTGTTGCGGCCAGCTCAAAAGAAAGCGAGTTGAAGAAAGGAGCTCAGGGGCACTGTAATTCACAAACCTGCAGAGTTATAAATGACAGCTATCGTCCAAAAATATACTGAAGTAAGGCTGCCAAGAGGACTTGAAAGCGGGGCAGAATTGCAGGAAACCGATTTCAGGAGGTAGACTGGAATTGCATTGAAAGCATAGGAAAAGAGGCAGAACGTCCACAATGATGCACTTGGCCAAAAAGGGCGTATGCGTTTTTTCCTGAATATATTCAGGAAAAAACGCATACGCCCTTTTTGGCCAACCAAGCAAGCTTGCAAAGGAAATCTGCACTACAATGAAGTCTCACTTCCCCCCGGTCAAAAGGGCCATCTGAAAAAAGTGTAAAATCCAGAAAGGCAGGACAGGCCATGGAGAACTGGGAGCCTTGTTATGCTGATGGGCGGGATGTAAATTGCCAACAGCCACTCGGGAGAAGTGTATGGTGTTTCCTGAAACATCTAAAAAACAAAGCAACAGAGCCTAGGGCACTTCCACTTATGGTCCTATAGCTTAGGGAAATTAAAATCAAAAAGACACAGCCACCCCAAAGTTTGGGACGCCTCTGTTTACAAGAACCTCGTTTACCGTACAAGTTCAATATAACAGAAAGTGAAAAATGGATAAAGAACTTGTGGTACTTACGTACAATGCAGTATCACTCAGCAATGAAATCTATGTCATCAGGCCCGTAGCAGCATAATGAGTGGATTCAGGTATGATGATTCTAACTGAAATAAGTCACACAGAAAAGGAAACATCATAAGATATCACTAATACACGGAATGTAAACTGGGCTACACAGGAACTGAATTCCAAAACAGAACAGGGTCTCAAATTTAGAAAACAAACTTATGCTTGCTTAAGGGGAAAGGTGAGTTGGGGTGCTGCATAAAACCAGAGATTGAAATGAGCACAGATAAAGTTCCTTAAGCCAAATACGGAATAGACAAGAGCTACTCCTTGCTCAACGAAATGGACTCAACACCGCATATTAAACGCCTAAGAATGTACCTGACTAGTAAGTATCTTAAAACCTATGGATTGCTATGTCTCCGAAAGAGAATCAAGCATGTGTACAGGGGCATAAATGCAGCAGTGATAGGATTGGAGAGGTTCGGTGAGCAAATGAAGACCCTTTGAAGTCATATTGCAAGGTACCCATTCCACGGGTTTTAACTACCCAGGTTTAAGGTATTCTTCCTTCAGCTAAAACATGCATGTGGAACCCAGAGTATGATCAACCGTGTGAACGGGAGACGTGTTCAAATATGTCTCAGTTTTCCTCCCCTGGTACTCGGGTGCAACATTCCAGACGCTTTACTAACACTCTCCGCACTTGGAGAGTCAACGCCTATAAACTCCTGTTTGGCCCAGTTTGCAATTTCTGCGGAAGATGAACAGGAATAGGGAGAACCAATGAGAGACTAGCTGGAGGTGTCTGGACGGGCAAATTTAACTCTCGTATCCCACCAGGAAGAGGAATTAACCAAAGGCTCAGGGTGTCGTGCCGGAACCAGATTAGGGCCTGAAGCCATCCTGCGGTGTTGCGGCCAGGTCACAAGAAAGCGAGTTGAAGAAAGGAGCTCAGGGGCACTGTAATTCACAAACCTGCAGAGTTATAAATGACAGCTATCGTCCAAAAATATACTGAAGTAAGGCTGCCAAGAGGACTTGAAAGCGGAGCAGAATTGCAGGAAACCGATTTCAGGTGGTAGACTGGAATTGCATTGAAAGCATAGGAAAACAGGCAGAACGTCCACAATGATGCACTTGGCCAAAAAGGGCGTATGCGTTTTTTCCTGAATATATTCAGGAAAAAACGCATACGCCCTTTTTGGCCAACCAAGCAAGCTTGCAAAGGAAATCTGCACTACAATGAAGTCTCACTTCCCCCCGGTCAAAAGGGCCATCTGAAAAAAGTGTAAAATCCAGAAAGGCAGGACAGGCCATGGAGAACTGGGAGCCTTGTTATGCTGATGGGCGGGATGTCAATTGCCAACAGACACTCGGGAGAAGTGTATGGTGTTTCCTGAAACATCTAAAAAACAAAGCAACAGAGCCTAGGGCACTTCCACTTATGGTCCTATAGCTTAGGGAAATTAAAATCAAAAAGACACAGCCACCCCAAAGTTTGGGACGCCTCTGTTTACAAGAACCTTGTTTACAGTACAAGTTCAACATCGCAGAAAGTGAAAAATGGATAAAGAAGTTGTGGTATTTACTTACAAAGCAATATCACTCAGCAATGAAATCTATGTCATCAGGCCCTTAGCAGCACAATGAGTGGATTCAGGTATGATGATTCTAACTGAAATAAGTCACACAGAAAAAGAAACATCATAAGTTATCAGTAATACACGGAATGTAAACTTGGCTACAAAGGAACTGAATTACAGAACAGAACAGGGTCTCAAATTTAGAAAACCAACTTATGCTTGCTTAAGGGGAAAGGTGAGTTGGGGTGCTGCATAAAAGCAGAGATTGAAATGAGCACAGATAAAGTTCCTTAAGCCAAATACGGAATAGACAGGAGCTACTCCTTGCTCAACGAAATGGACTCAACACCGCATATTAAACGCCTAAGAATGTACCTGACTAGTAAGTATCTTAAAACCTATGGATTGCTATGTCTCCGAAAGAGAATCAAGCATGTGTACAGGGGCATAAACGCAGCAGTGATAGGATTGGAGAGGTTCGGTGAGCAAATGAAGACCCTTTGAAGTCATATTGCATGGTACCCATTCCACGGGTTTCAACTACCCAGGTTTAAGGTATTCTTCCTTCAGCTAAAACATGCATGTCGAACCTAGAGTATGATCAACCATGTTATCGGGAGACGTGTTCAAATATGTCTCAGTTTTCGTACCCTGGTACTCGGGTGAAACATTCCAGACGCTTTACTAACACTCACCCGACATGGAGAGTCAGTCCCTTTAACCTCCTGTTTGGCCCAGTTTGTAATTTCTGCGGAAGATGAACAGGAATAGGGAGAACCAATGAGAGACTAGCTGGAGGTGTCTGGACGGGCAAATTTAACTCTCGTTTCCCACCAGGAAGAGGAATTAACCAAAGGCTCAGCGTGCCGTGCCGGAACCAGATTAGGGCCTGAAGCCATCCTGCGCTGTTGCGGCCAGCTCACAAGAAAGCGAGTTGAAGAAAGGAGCTCAGGGGCACTGTAATTCACAAACCTGCAGAGTTATAAATGACAGCTATCGTCCAAAAATATACTGAAGTAAGGCTGCCAAGAGGACTTGAAAGCGGAGCAGAATTGCAGGAAACCGATTTCAGGAGGTAGACTGGAATTGCATTGAAAGCATAGGAAAAGAGGCAGAACGTCCACAATGATGCACTTGGCCAAAAAGGGCGTATGCGTTTTTTCCTGAATATATTCAGGAAAAAACGCATACGCCCTTTTTGGCAAACCAAGCAAGCTTGCAAAGGAAATCTGCACTACAATGAAGTCTCACTTCCCCCCGGTCAAAAGGGCCATCTGAAAAAAGTGTAAAATCCAGAAAGGCAGGACAGGCCATGGAGAAATGGGAGCCTTGTTATGCTGATGGGCGGGATGTAAATTGCCAACAGCCACTCGGGAGAAGTGTATGGTGTTTCCTGAAACATCTAAAAAACAAAGCAACAGAGCCTAGGGCACTTCCACTTATGGTCCTATAGCTTAGGGAAATTAAAATGAAAAAGACACAGCCACCCCAAAGTTTGGGACGCCTCTGTTTACAAGAACCTCGTTTACCGTACAAGTTCAATATCACAGAAAGTGAAAAATGGATAAAGAACTTGTGGTACTTACGTACAATGCAGTATCACTCAGGATGAAATCTATGTCATCAGGCCCGTAGCAGCATAATGAGTGGATTCAGGTACGATGATTCTAACTGAAATAATTCACACAGAAAAAGAAACATCATAAGATATCACTAATACACGGAATGTAAACTGGGCTACACAGGAACTGAATTCCAAAACAGAACAGGGTCTCAAATTTAGAAAACCAACTTATGCTTGCTTAAGGGGAAAGGTGAGTTGGGGTGCTGCATAAAACCAGAGATTGAAATGAGCACAGATAAAGTTCCTTAAGCCAAATACGGAATAGACAAGAGCTACTCCTTGCTCAACGAAATGGACTCAACACCGCATATTAAACGCCTAAGAATGTACCTGACTAGTAAGTATCTTAAAACCTATGGATTGCTATGTCTCCGAAAGAGAATCAAGCATGTGTACAGGGACATAAACGCAGCAGTGATAGGATTGGAGAGGTTCGGTGAGCAAATGAAGACCCTTTGAAGTCATATTGCATGGTACCCATTCCACGGGTTTCAACTACCCAGGTTTAAGGTATTCTTCCTTCAGCTAAAACATGCATGTGGAACCCAGAGTATGATCAACCGTGTGAACGGGAGACGTGTTCAAATATGTCTCAGTTTTCCTCCCCTGGTACTCGGGTGCAACATTCCAGACGCTTTACTAACACTCTCCCCACTTGGAGAGTCAGCGCCTTTAACCTCCTGTTTGGCCCAGTTTGCAATTTCTGCGGAAGATGAACAGGAATAGGGAGAACCAATGAGAGACTAGCTGGAGGTGTCTGGACGGGCAAATTTAACTCTCGTTTCCCACCAGGAAGAGGAAATAACCAAAGGCTCAGCGTGCCGTGCCGGAACCAGATTAGGGCCTGAAGCCATCCTGCGGTGTTGCGGCCAGGTCACAAGAAAGCGAGTTGAAGAAAGGAGCTCAGGGGCACTGTAATTCACAAACCTGCAGAGTTATAAATGACAGCTATCGTCCAAAAATATACTGAAGTAAGGCTGCCAAGAGGACTTGAAAGCGGGGCAGAATTGCAGGAAACCGATTTCAGGAGGTAGACTGGAATTGCATTGAAAGCATAGGAAAAGAGGCAGAACGTCCACAATGATGCACTTGGCCAAAAAGGGCGTATGCGTTTTTTCCTGAATATATTCAGGAAAAACGCATACGCCCTTTTTGGCCAACCAAGCAAGCTTGCAAAGGAAATCTGCACTACAATGAAGTCTCACTTCCCCCCGGTCAAAAGGGCCATCTGAAAAAAGTGTAAAATCCAGAAAGGCAGGACAGGCCATGGAGAACTGGGAGCCTTGTTATGCTGATGGGCGGGATGTAAATTGCCAACAGACACTGGGGAGAAGTGTATGGTGTTTCCTGAAACATCTAAAAAACAAAGCAACAGAGCCTAGGGCACTTCCACTTATGGTCCTATAGCTTAGGGAAATTAAAATCAAAAAGACACAGCCACCCCAAAGTTTGGGACGCCTCTGTTTACAAGAACCTCGTTTACCGTACAAGTTCAATATCACAGAAATTGAAAAATGGATAAAGAATTTGTGGTACTTACGTACAATCCAGTATCACTCAGCAATGAAATCTATGTCATCAGGCCCGTAGCAGCATAATGAGTGGATTCAGGTACGATGATTCTAACTGAAATAAGTCACACAGAAAAGGAAACATCATAGGATATCACTAATACACGGAATGTAAACTGGGCTACACAGGAACTGAATTCCAAAACAGAACAGGTTCTCAAATTTAGAAAACCAACTTATGCTTGCTTAAGGGGAAAGGTGAGTTGGGGTGCTGCATAAAAGCAGAGATTGTAATGAGCACAGATAAAGTTCCTTAAGCCAAATACGGAATAGACAGGAGCTACTCCTTGCTCAACGAAATGGACTCAACACCGCATATTAAACGCCTAAGAATGTACCTGACTAGTAAGTATCTTAAAACCTATGGATTGCTATGTCTCCGAAAGAGAATCAAGCATGTGTACAGGGGCATAAACGCAGCAGTGATAGGATTGGAGAGGTTCGGTGAGCAAATGAAGACCCTTTGAAGTCATATTGCATGGTACCCATTCCACGGGTCTCAACTACCCAGGTTTAAGGTATTCTTCCTTCAGCTATAACATGCATGTGGAACCCAGAGTATGATCAACCGTGTGAATGGGAGACGTGTTCAAATATGTCTCAGTTTTCCTCCCCTGGTACTCGGGTGCAACATTCCAGACGCTTTACTAACACTCTCCCCACTTGGAGAGTCAGCGCGTTTAACCTCCTGTTTGGCCCAGTTTGCAATTTCTGCGGAAGATGAACAGGAATAGGGAGAACCAATGAGAGACTAGCTGGAGGTGTCTGGACGGGCAAATTTAACTCTCGTTTCCAACCAGGAAGAGGAATTAACCAAAGGCTCAGCGTGCCCTGCCGGAACCAGATTAGGGCCTGAAGCCATCCTGCGCTGTTGCGGCCAGCTCACAAGAAAGCGAGTTGAAGAAAGGAGCTCAGGGGCACTGTAATTCACAAACCTGCAGAGTTATAAATGACAGCTATCGTCCAAAAATATACTGAAGTAAGGCTGCCAAGAGGACTTGAAAGCGGGGCAGAATTGCAGGAAACCGATTTCAGGAGGTAGACTGGAATTGCATTGAAAGCATAGGAAAAGAGGCAGAACGTCCACAATGATGCACTTGGCCAAAAAGGGCGTATGCGTTTTTTCCTGAATATATTCAGGAAAAAACGCATACGCCCTTTTTGGCCAACCAAGCAAGCTTGCAAAGGAAATCTGCACTACAATGAAGTCTCACTTCCCCCCGGTCAAAAGGGCCATCTGAAAAAAGTGTAAAATCCAGAAAGGCAGGACAGGCCATGGAGAACTGGGAGCCTTGTTATGCTGATGGGCGGGATGTAAATTGCCAACAGACACTTGGGAGAAGTGTATGGTGTTTCCTGAAACATCTAAAAAACAAAGCAACAGAGCCTAGGGCACTTCCACTTATGGTCCTATAGCTTAGGGACATTAAAATCAAAAAGACACAGCCACCCCAAAGTTGGGGACGCCTCTGTTTACAAGAACCTTGTTTACAGTACAAGTTGAACATCGCAGAAAGTGAAAAATGGATAAAGAAGTTGTGGTATTTACTTACAAAGCAATATCACTCAGCAATGAAATCTATGTCATCAGGCCCTTAGCAGCACAATGAGTGGATTCAGGTATGATGATTCTAACTGAAATAAGTCACACAGAAAAAGAAACATCATAAGTTATCACTAATACACGGAATGTAAACTTGGCTACACAGGAACTGAATTCCAAAACAGAACAGGGTCTCAAATTTAGAAAACCAACTTATGCTTGCTTAAGGGGAAAGGTGAGTTGGGGTGCTGCATAAAACCAGGGATTGAAATGAGCACAGATAACGTTCTATAAGGCAAATATGGAATAGAAAAGAGCTACTCCTTGCTCAACGAAATGGACTCAACACCCCATATTCAACGCCTAGGAATATACCTGCCTAGTAAGAATCATAAAAGCAATGGATTTATATATCTCTGTAAGAGAATCAAGAGTGTGTACAGCGGCATTAAAGCAGTGAAAATCAGCTAAATCCCATATTAAAAATAAATTTCTTAAACAAAACACAATGACAGTGAAATAGAGAGCAATACTTAAGTAATCCATTCAAGGCTTCTGATGCAACCTGCATTTACCATATCTACACCCAGAGCTGGGTGACACATAAGGCTGGACACTTGGGGCTCATAAGATTGGTGAGGTTCGGTGAGCAAATGCAGACCCTTTGAAGTCATATTGCATGGTATCCATTCCATGGGTCTCAACTCTCCAGGTTTAAGGGATTCTTCCTTCAGCTAAAACATGCATGTGGAACCCAGAGTATGATCCACCGTGTGATCGAGAAACGTGTTCAAATGTGTCTCACTTTTCGTTCCCTGGTACTCGGGTGCAACATTCCAGACACTTTACTAACACTCTCCCCACTTGGAGAGTCAGCGCCTTTAACCTCCTATTTGGCCCAGTTTGCAATTTCTGCGGAAGATTAACAGGAATAGCGAGAACCAATGAGAGACTAGCTGGAGGTGTCTGGACGGGCAAATTTAACCCTCATTTCCCACCAGGAAGAGGAACTAACCAAAGGCTCAGCGTGCCGTGCCAGAACCAGATTAGGGCCTGAAGCCATCCTGCGGTGTTGCGGCCAGCTCAAAAGAAAACGAGTTGAAGAAAGGAGCTCAGGGGCACTGTAATTCACAAACCTGCAGAGTTATAAATGACAGCTATCGTCCAAAAATATACTGAAGTAAGGCTGCCAAGAGGACTTGAAAGCGGGGCAGAATTGCAGGAAACCGATTTCAGGAGGTAGACTGGAATTGCATTGAAAGCATAGGAAAAGAGGCAGAACGTCCACAATGATGCACTTGGCCAAAAAGGGTGTATGCGTTTTTTCCTGAATATATTCAGGAAAAAACGCATACGCCCTTTTTGGCCAACCAAGCAAGCTTGCAAAGGAAATCTGCACTACAATGAAGTCTCACTTCCCCCCGGTCAAAAGGGCCATCTGAAAAAAGTGTAAAATCCAGAAAGGCAGGACAGGCCATGGAGAACTGGGAGCCTTGGTATGCTGATGGGCGGGATGTAAATTGCCAACAGACACTTGGGAAAAGTGTATGGTGTTTCCTGAAACATCTAAAAAACAAAGCAACAGAGCCTAGGGCACTTCCACTTATGGTCTTATAGCTTAGGGAAATTAAAATCAAAAAGACACAGCCACCCCAAAGTTTGGGACGCCTCTGTTTACAAGAACCTCGTTTACAGTACAAGTTCAACATCGCAGAAAGTGAAAAATGGATAAAGAAGTTGTGGTATTTATTTACAAAGCAATATCACTCAGCAATGAAATCTATGTCATCAGGCCCTTAGCAGCACAATGAGTGGATTCAGGTATGATGATTCTAACTGAAATAAGTCACACAGAAAAAGAAACATCATAAGATATCAGTAATATACGGAATGTAAACTTGGCTACACAGGAACTGAATTACAGAACAGAACAGGGTCTCAAATTTAGAAAACCAACTTATGCTTGCTTAAGGGGAAAGGTGAGTTGGGGTGCTGCATAAAACCAGAGATTGCAATGAGCACAGATAAAGTTCCTTAAGCCAAATATGGAATAGACAAGAGCTACTCCTTGCTCAACGAAATGGACTCAACACCCCATATTAAACGCCTAAGAATGTACCTGACTAGTAAGTATCTGAAAACCTATGGAATGCTATGTCTACAAAAGAGAATCAAGCATGTGTACAGGGGCATAAAAGCAGCAGTGATAGGATTGGAGAGGTTCGGTGAGCAAATGAAGACCCTTTGAAGGCATATTGCATGGTACCCATTCCAAGGGTTTCAACTACCCAGGTTTAAGGTATTCTTCCTTCAGCTAAAACATGCATGTGGAACCCAGAGTATGATCCACCATGTGAACGGGAGACGTGTTCAAATATGTCTCAGTTTTACTCCCCTGGTACTCGGGTGCAACATTCCAGACGCTTTACTAACACTCTCCCGACTTTGAGAGTCAGTCCCTTTAACCTCCTGTTTGGCCCAGTTTGCAATTTCAGCGGAAGATGAACAGGAATAGCGAGAACCAATGAGAGACTAGCTGGAGGTGTCTGGACGGGCAAATTTAACTCTCGTTTCCCACCAGGAAGAGGAATTAACCAAAGGCTCAGCGTGCCGTGCCGGAACCAGATTAGGGCCTGAAGCCATCCTGCGGTGTTGCGGCCAGGTCACAAGAAAGTGAGTTGAAGAAAGGAGCTCAGGGGCACTGTAATTCACAAACCTGCAGAGTTATAAATGCCAGCTATCGTCCAAAAATATACTGAAGTAAGGCTGCCAAGAGGACTTGAAAGCGGGGCAGAATTGCAGGAAACCGATTTCAGGAGGTAGACTGGAATTGCATTGAAAGCATAGGAAAAGAGGCAGAACGTCCACAATGATGCACTTGGCCAAAAAGGGCGTATGCGTTTTTTCCTGAATATATTCAGGAAAAAACGCATACGCCCTTTTTGGCCAACCAAGCAAACTTGCAAAGGAAATCTGCACTACATTGAAGTCTCACTTCCCCCCGGTCAAAAGGGCCATCTGAAAAAAGTGTAAAATCCAGAAAGGCAGGACAGGCCATGGAGAACTGGGAGCCTTGTTATGCTGATGGGCGGGATGTAAATTGCCAACAGACACTCGCTAGAAGTGTATGGTGTTTCCTGAAACATCTAAAAAACAAAGCAACAGAGCCTAGGGCACTTCCACTTATGGTCCTATAGCTTAGGGAAATTAAAATCAAAAAGACACAGCCACCCCAAATTTTGGGACGCCTCTGTTTACAAGAACCTCGTTTACAGTACAAGTTCAACATCGCAGAAAGTGAAAAATGGATAAAGAAGTTGTGGTATTTACTTACAAAGCAATATCACTCAGCAATGAAATCTATGTCATCAGGCCCTTAGCAGCACAATGAGTGGATTCAGGTATGATGATTCTAACTGAAATAAGTCACACAGAAAAAGAAACATCATAAGATATCACTAATACACGGAATGTAAGCTTGGCTACACAGGAACTGAATTCCAAAACACAACAGGGTCTCAAATTTAGAAAACCAACTTATGCTTGCTTAAGGGGAAAGGTGAGTTGGGGTGCTGCATAAAACCAGAGATTGAAATGAGCACAGATAAAGTTCCTTAAGCCAAATATGGAATAGACAAGAGCTACTCCTTGCTCAACAAAATGGACTCAACACCCCATATTAAACGCCTAAGAATGTACCTGACTAGTAAGTATCATAAAACCTATGGATTGCTATGTCTCCAAAAGAGAATCAAGCGTGTGTACAGGGGCATGAACACTGCAGTGATAGGATTGGAGAGGTTCGGTGAGCAAATGAAGACCCTTTGAAATCATATTGCATGGTACCCATTTCACGGGTCTCAACTCTCCAGGTTTAAGGTATTCTTCCTTCAGCTAAAACATGCATGTGGAACCCAGAGTATGATCAACCGTGTGAACGGGAGACGTGTTCAAATATGTCTCAGTTTTCCTCCCCTGGTACTCGGGTGCAACATTCCAGACGCTTTACTAACACTCTCCCGACATGGAGAGTCAGTCCCTTTAACCTCCTGTTTGGCCCAGTTTGTAATTTCTGCGGAAGATGAACAGGAATAGGGAGAACCAATGAGAGACTAGCTGGAGGTGTCTGGACGGGCAAATTTAACTCTCATTTCCCACCAGGAAGAGGAATTAACCAAAGGCTCAGCGTGCCTTGCCGGAACCAGATTAGGGCCTGAAGCCATCCTGCGGTGTTGCGGCCAGGTCACAAGAAAGCGAGTTGAAGAAAGGAGCTCAGGGGCACTGTAATTCACAAACCTGCAGAGTTATAAATGACAGCTATCGTCCAAAAATATACTGAAGTAAGGCTGCCAAGAGGACTTGAAAGCGGGGCAGAATTGCAGGAAACCGATTTCAGGAGGTAGACTGGAATTGCATTGAAAGCATAGGAAAAGAGGCAGAACGTCCACAATGATGCACTTGGCCAAAAAGGGCGTATGCGTTTTATCCTGAATATATTCAGGAAAAAACGCATACGCCCTTTTTGGCCAACCAAGCAAGCTTGCAAAGGAAATCTGCACTACAATGAAGTCTCACTTCCCCCCGGTCAAAAGGGCCATCTGAAAAAAGTGTAAAATCCAGAAAGGCAGGACAGGCCATGGAGAACTGGGAGCCTTGTTATGCTGATGGGCGGGATGTAAATTGCCAACAGACACTCGGGAGAAGTGTATGGTGTTTCCTGAAACATCTAAGAAACAAAGCAACAGAGCCTAGGGCACTTCCACTTATGGTCCTATAGCTTAGGGAAATTAAAATCAAAAAGACACAGCCACCCCAAAGTTTGGGACGCCTCTGTTTACAAGAACCTTGTTTACAGTACAAGTTCAACATTGCAGAAAGTTAAAAATGGATAAAGAAGTTGTGGTATTTACATACAAAGCAATATCACTCAGCAATGAAATCTATGTCATCAGGCCCTTAGCAGCACAATGAGTGGATTCAGGTATGATGATTCTAACTGAAATAAGTCACACAGAAAAAGAAACATCATAAGATATCAGTAATACATGGAATGTAAACTTGGCTACACAGGAACTGAATTACAGAACAGAACAGGGTCTCAAATTTAGAAAACCAACTTATGCTTGCTTAAGGGGAAAGGTGAGTTGGGGTGCTGCATAAAAGCAGAGATTGAAATGAGCACAGATAAAGTTCCTTAAGCCAAATACGGAATAGACAGGAGCTACTCCTTGCTCAACGAAATGGACTCAACACCGCATATTAAACGCCTAAGAATGTACCTGACTAGTAAGTATCTTAAAACCTATGGATTGCTATGTCTCCGAAAGAGAATCAAGCATGTGTACAGGGGCATAAACGCAGCAGTGATAGGATTGTAGAGGTTCGGTGAGCAAATGAAGACCCTTTGAAGTCATATTGCATGGTACCCATTCCAAGGGTTTCAACTACCCAGGTTTAAAGTATTCTTCCTTCAGCTAAAACATGCATGTGGAACCTAGAGTATGATCAACCATGTGATCGGGAGACGTGTTCAAATATGTCTCAGCTTTCGTACCCTGGTACTCGGGTGCAACATTCCAGACGCTTTACTAACACTCTCCCGACATGGAGAGTCAGTCCCTTTAACCTCCTGTTTGGCCCAGTTTGTAATTTCTGCGGAAGATGAACAGGAATAGGGAGAACCAATGAGAGACTAGCTGGAGGTGTCTGGACGGGCAAATTTAACTCCCATTTCCCACCAGGAAGAGGAATTAACCAAAGGCTCAGCGTGCCGTGCCGGAACCAAATTAGGGCCTGAAGCCATCCTGTGGTGTTGCGGCCAGCTCAAAAGAAAGCGAGTTGAAGAAAGGAGCTCAGGGGCACTGTAATTCACAAACCTGCAGAGTTATAAATGACAGCTATCGTCCAAAAATATACTGAAGTAAGGCTGCCAAGAGGACTTGAAAGCGGGGCAGAATTGCAGGAAACCGATTTCAGGAGGTAGACTGGAATTGCATTGAAAGCATAGGAAAAGAGGCAGAACGTCCACAATGATGCACTTGGCCAAAAAGGGCGTATGCGTTTTTTCCTGAATATATTCAGGAAAAAACGCATACGCCCTTTTTGGCCAACCAAGCAAGCTTGCAAAGGAAATCTGCACTACAATGAAGTCTCACTTCCCCCCGGTCAAAAGGGCCATCTGAAAAAAGTGTAAAATCCAGAAAGGCAGGACAGGCCATGGAGAACTGGGAGCCTTGTTATGCTGATGGGCGGGATGTAAATTGCCAACAGCCACTCGGGAGAAGTGTATGGTGTTTCCTGAAACATCTAAAAAACAAAGCAACAGAGCCTAGGGCACTTCCACTTATGGTCCTATAGCTTAGGGAAATTAAAATCAAAAAGACACAGCCACCCCAAAGTTTGGGACGCCTCTGTTTACAAGAACCTCGTTTACCGTACAAGTTCAATATAACAGAAAGTGAAAAATGGATAAAGAACTTGTGGTACTTAAGTAAAATGCAGTATCACTCAGCAATGAAATCTATGTCATCAGGCCCGTAGCAGCATAATGAGTGGATTCAGGTATGATGATTCTAACTGAAATAAGTCACACAGAAAAGGAAACATCATAAGATATCACTAATACACGGAATGTAAACTGGGCTACACAGGAACTGAATTCCAAAACAGAACAGGGTCTCAAATTTAGAAAACAAACTTATGCTTGCTTAAGGGGAAAGGTGAGTTGGGGTGCTGCATAAAACCAGAGATTGAAATGAGCACAGATAAAGTTCCTTAAGCCAAATACGGAATAGACAAGAGCTACTCCTTGCTCAACGAAATGGACTCAACACCGGATATTAAACGCCTAAGAATGTACCTGACTAGTAAGTATCTTAAAACCTATGGATTGCTATGTCTCCGAAAGAGAATCAAGCATGTGTACAGGGGCATAAACGCAGCAGTGATAGGATTGGAGAGGTTCGGTGAGCAAATGAAGACCCTTTGAAGTCATATTGCAAGGTACCCATTCCACGGGTTTTAACTACCCAGGTTTAAGGTATTCTTCCTTCAGCTAAAACATGCATGTGGAACCCAGAGTATGATCAACCGTGTGAACGGGAGACGTGTTCAAATATGTCTCAGTTTTCCTCCCCTGGTACTCGGGTGCAACATTCCAGACGCTTTACTAACACTCTCCGCACTTGGAGAGTCAACGCCTTTAAACTCCTGTTTGACCCAGTTTGCAATTTCTGCGGAAGATGAACAGGAATAGGGAGAACCAATGAGAGACTAGCTGGAGGTGTCTGGACGGGCAAATTTAACTCTCGTTTCCCACCAGGAAGAGGAATTAACCAAAGGCTCAGGGTGTCGTGCCGGAACCAGATTAGGGCCTGAAGCCATCCTGCGGTGTTGCGGCCAGGTCACAAGAAAGCGAGTTGAAGAAAGGAGCTCAGGGGCACTGTAATTCACAAACCTGCAGAGTTATAAATGACAGCTATCGTCCAAAAATATACTGAAGTAAGGCTCCCAAGAGGACTTGAAAGCGGAGCAGAATTGCAGGAAACCGATTTCAGGTGGTAGACTGGAATTGCATTGAAAGCATAGGAAAACAGGCAGAACGTCCACAATGATGCACTTGGCCAAAAAGGGCGTATGCGTTTTTTCCTGAATATATTCAGGAAAAAACGCATACGCCCTTTTTGGCCAACCAAGCAAGCTTGCAAAGGAAATCTGCACTACAATGAAGTCTCACTTCCCCCCGGTCAAAAGGGCCATCTGAAAAAAGTGTAAAATCCAGAAAGGCAGGACAGGCCATGGAGAACTGGGAGCCTTGTTATGCTGATGGGCGGGATGTAAATTGCCAACAGACACTCGGGAGAAGTGTATGGTGTTTCCTGAAACATCTAAAAAACAAAGCAACAGAGCCTAGGGCACTTCCACTTATGGTCCTATAGCTTAGGGAAATTAAAATCAAAAAGACACAGCCACCCCAAAGTTTGGGACGCCTCTGTTTACAAGAACCTTGTTTACAGTACAAGTTCAACATCGCAGAAAGTGAAAAATGGATAAAGAAGTTGTGGTATTTACTTACAAAGCAATATCACTCAGCAATGAAATCTATGTCATCAGGCCCTTAGCAGCACAATGAGTGGATTCAGGTATGATGATTCTAACTGAAATAAGTCACACAGAAAAAGAAACATCATAAGATATCAGTAATACACGGAATGTAAACTTGGCTACAAAGGAACTGAATTACAGAACAGAACAGGGTCTCAAATTTAGAAAACCAACTTATGCTTGCTTAAGGGGAAAGGTGAGTTGGGGTGCTGCATAAAAGCAGAGATTGAAATGAGCACAGATAAAGTTCCTTAAGCCAAATACGGAATAGACAGGAGCTACTCCTTGCTCAACGAAATGGACTCAACACCACATATTAAACGCCTAAGAATGTACCTGACTAGTAAGTATCTTAAAACCTATGGATTGCTATGTCTCCGAAAGAGAATCAAGCATGTGTACAGGGGCATAAACGCAGCAGTGATAGGATTGGAGAGGTTCGGTGAGCAAATGAAGACCCTTTGAAGTCATATTGCATGGTACCCATTCCACGGGTTTCAACTACCCAGGTTTAAGGTATTCTTCCTTCAGCTAAAACATGCATGTCGAACCTAGAGTATGATCAACCATGTTATCGGGAGACGTGTTCAAATATGTCTCAGTTTTCGTACCCTGGTACTCGGGTGAAACATTCCAGACGCTTTACTAACACTCACCCGACATGGAGAGTCAGTCCCTTTAACCTCCTGTTTGGCCCAGTTTGTAATTTCTGCGGAAGATGAACAGGAATAGGGAGAACCAATGAGAGACTAGCTGGAGGTGTCTGGACGGGCAAATTTAACTCTCGTTTCCCACCAGGAAGAGGAATTAACCAAAGGCTCAGCGTGCCGTGCCGGAACCAGATTAGGGCCTGAAGCCATCCTGCGCTGTTGCGGCCAGCTCACAAGAAAGCGAGTTGAAGAAAGGAGCTCAGGGGCACTGTAATTCACAAACCTGCAGAGTTATAAATGACAGCTATCGTCCAAAAATATACTGAAGTAAGGCTGCCAAGAGGACTTGAAAGCGGAGCAGAATTGCAGGAAACCGATTTCAGGAGGTAGACTGGAATTGCATTGAAAGCATAGGAAAAGAGGCAGAACGTCCACAATGATGCACTTGGCCAAAAAGGGCGTATGCGTTTTTTCCTGAATATATTCAGGAAAAAACACATACGCCCTTTTTGGCCAACCAAGCAAGCTTGCAAAGGAAATCTGCACTACAATGAAGTCTCACTTCCCCCCGGTCAAAAGGGCCATCTGAAAAAAGTGTAAAATCCAGAAAGGCAGGACAGGCCATGGAGAAATGGGAGCCTTGTTATGCTGATGGGCGGGATGTAAATTGCCAACAGCCACTCGGGAGAAGTGTATGGTGTTTCCTGAAACATCTAAAAAACAAAGCAACAGAGCCTAGGGCACTTCCACTTATGGTCCTATAGCTTAGGGAAATTAAAATCAAAAAGACACAGCCACCCCAAAGTTTGGGACGCCTCTGTTTACAAGAACCTCGTTTACCGTACAAGTTCAATATCACAGAAAGTGAAAAATGGATAAAGAACTTGTGGTACTTACGTACAATGCAGTATCACTCAGGATGAAATCTATGTCATCAGGCCCGTAGCAGCATAATGAGTGGATTCAGGTACGATGATTCTAACTGAAATAATTCACACAGAAAAAGAAACATCATAAGATATCACTAATACACGGAATGTAAACTGGGCTACACAGGAACTGAATTCCAAAACAGAACAGGGTCTCAAATTTAGAAAACCAACTTATGCTTGCTTAAGGGGAAAGGTGAGTTGGGGTGCTGCATAAAACCAGAGATTGAAATGAGCACAGATAAAGTTCCTTAAGCCAAATATGGAATAGACAAGAGCTACTCCTTGCTCAACGAAATGGACTCAACACCGCATATTAAACGCCTAAGAATGTACCTGACTAGTAAGTATCTTAAAACCTATGGATTGCTATGTCTCCGAAAGAGAATCAAGCATGTGTACAGGGACATAAACGCAGCAGTGATAGGATTGGAGAGGTTCGGTGAGCAAATGAAGACCCTTTGAAGTCATATTGCATGGTACCCATTCCACGGGTTTCAACTACCCAGGTTTAAGGTATTCTTCCTTCAGCTAAAACATGCATGTGGAACCCAGAGTATGATCAACCGTGTGAACGGGAGACGTGTTCAAATATGTCTCAGTTTTCCTCCCCTGGTACTCGGGTGCAACATTCCAGACGCTTTACTAACACTCTCCCCACTTGGAGAGTCAGCGCCTTTAACCTCCTGTTTGGCCCAGTTTGCAATTTCTGCGGAAGATGAACAGGAATAGGGAGAACCAATGAGAGACTAGCTGGAGGTGTCTGGACGGGCAAATTTAACTCTCGTTTCCCACCAGGAAGAGGAATTAACCAAAGGCTCAGCGTGCCGTGCCGGAACCAGATTAGGGCCTGAAGCCATCCTGCGGTGTTGCGGCCAGGTCACAAGAAAGCGAGTTGAAGAAAGGAGCTCAGGGGCACTGTAATTCACAAACCTGCAGAGTTATAAATGACAGCTCTCGTCCAAAAATATACTGAAGTAAGGCTGCCAAGAGGACTTGAAAGCGGGGCAGAATTGCAGGAAACCGATTTCAGGAGGTAGACTGGAATTGCATTGAAAGCATAGGAAAAGAGGCAGAACGTCCACAATGATGCACTTGGCCAAAAAGGGCGTATGCGTTTTTTCCTGAATATATTCAGGAAAAACGCATACGCCCTTTTTGGCCAACCAAGCAAGCTTGCAAAGGAAATCTGCACTACAATGAAGTCTCACTTCCCCCCGGTCAAAAGGGCCATCTGAAAAAAGTGTAAAATCCAGAAAGGCAGGACAGGCCATGGAGAACTGGGAGCCTTGTTATGATGATGGGCGGGATGTAAATTGCCAACAGACACTTTGGAGAAGTGTATGGTGTTTCCTGAAACATCTAAAAAACAAAGCAACAGAGCCTAGGGCACTTCTACTTATGGTCCTATAGCTTAGGGAAATTAAAATCAAAAAGATACAGCCACCCCAATGTTTGGGACGCCTCTGTTTACAAGAACCTCGTTTACCGTACAAGTTCAATATCACAGAAAGTGAAAAATGGATAAAGAACTTGTGGTACTTACGTACAATGCAGTATCACTCAGCAGTGAAATCTATGTCATCAGGCCCGTAGCAGCACAATGAGTGGATTCAGGTACGATGATTCTAACTGAAATAAGTCACACAGAAAAAGAAACATCATAAGATATCAGTAATACACGGAATGTAAACTTGGCTACACAGGAACTGAATTACAGAACAGAACAGGGTCTCAAATTTAGAAAACCAACTTATGCTTGTTTAAGGGTAAAGGTGAGTTGGGGTGCTGCATAAAACCAGAGATTGAAATGAGCACAGATAAAGTTCCTTAAGCCAAATATGGAATAGACAAGAGCTACTCCTTGCTCAACGAAATGGACTCAACACCGCATATTAAACGCCTAAGAATGTACCTGACTCTTAAGTATCTTAAAACCTATGGATTGCTATGTCTCCGAAAGAGAATCAAGCATGTGTACAGGGACGTAAACGCAGCAGTGATAGGATTGGAGAGGTTCGGTGAGCAAATGAAGACCCTTTGAAGTCATATTGCATGGTACCCATTCCACGGGTTTCAACTACCCAGGTTTAAGGTATTCTTCCTTCAGCTAAAACATGCATGTGGAACCTAGAGTATGATCAACCATGTGATCGGGAGACGTGTTCAAATATGTCTCAGTTTTCGTACCCTGGTACTCGGGTGCAACATTCCAGACGCTTTACTAACACTCTCCCGACTTGGAGAGTCAGTCCCTTTAACCTCCTGTTTGGCCCAGTTTGCAATTTCTGCGGAAGATGAACAGGAATAGCGAGAACCAATGAGAGACTAGCTGGAGGTGTCTGGACGGGCAAATTTAACTCTCATTTCCCACCAGGAAGAGGAAATAACCAAAGGCTCAGCGTGCCGTGCCGGAACCAGATTAGGGCCTGAAGCCATCCTGCGGTGTTGCGGCCAGCTCACAAGAAAACGAGTTGAAGAAAGGAGCTCAGGGGCACTGTAATTCACAAACCTGCAGAGTTATAAATGACAACTATCGTCCAAAAATATACTGAAGTAAGGCTGCCAAGAGGACTTGAAAGCGGGGCAGAATTGCAGGAAACCGATTTCAGGAGGTAGACTGGAATTGCATTGAAAGCATAGGAAAAGAGGCAGAACGTCCACAATGATGCACTTGGCCAAAAAGGGCGTATGCGTTTTTTCCTGAATATATTCAGGAAAAAACGCATACGCCCTTTTTGGCCAACCAAGCAAGCTTGCAAAGGAAATCTGCACTACAATGAAGTCTCACTTCCCCCCGGTCAAAAGGGCCATCTGAAAAAAGTGTAAAATCCAGAAAGGCAGGACAGGCCATGGAGAACTGGGAGCCTTGTTATGCTGATGGGCGGGATGTAAATTGCCAACAGACACTCGGGAGAAGTGTATGGTGTTTCCTGAAACGTCTAAAAAACAAAGCAACAGAGCCTAGGGCACTTCCACTTATGGTCCTATAGCTTAGGGAAATTAAAATCAAAAAGATACAGCCACCCCAATGTTTGGGACGCCTCTGTTTACAAGAACCTCGTTTACCGTACAAGTTCAATATCACAGAAAGTGAAAAATGGATAAAGAACTTGTGGTACTTACGTACAATGCAGTATCACTCAGCAGTGAAATCTATGTCATCAGGCCCGTAGCAGCACAATGAGTGGATTCAGGTACGATGATTCTAACTGAAATAAGTCACACAGAAAAAGAAACATCATAAGATATCAGTAATACACGGAATGTAAACTTGGCTACACAGGAACTGAATTACAGAACAGAACAGGGTCTCAAATTTAGAAAACCAACTTATGCTTGTTTAAGGGTAAAGGTGAGTTGGGGTGCTGCATAAAACCAGAGATTGAAATGAGCACAGATAAAGTTCCTTAAGCCAAATATGGAATAGACAAGAGCTACTCCTTGCTCAACGAAATGGACTCAACACCGCATATTAAACGCCTAAGAATGTACCTGACTCTTAAGTATCTTAAAACCTATGGATTGCTATGTCTCCGAAAGAGAATCAAGCATGTGTACAGGGACATAAACGCAGCAGTGATAGGATTGGAGAGGTTCGGTGAGCAAATGAAGACCCTTTGAAGTCATATTGCATGGTACCCATTCCACGGGTTTCAACTACCCAGGTTTAAGGTATTCTTCCTTCAGCTAAAACATGCATGTGGAACCTAGAGTATGATCAACCATGTGATCGGGAGACGTGTTCAAATATGTCTCAGTTTTCGTACCCTGGTACTCGGGTGCAACATTCCAGACGCTTTACTAACACTCTCCCGACTTGGAGAGTCAGTCCCTTTAACCTCCTGTTTGGCCCAGTTTGCAATTTCTGCGGAAGATGAACAGGAATAGCGAGAACCAATGAGAGACTAGCTGGAGGTGTCTGGACGGGCAAATTTAACTCTCATTTCCCACCAGGAAGAGGAAATAACCAAAGGCTCAGCGTGCCGTGCCGGAACCAGATTAGGGCCTGAAGCCATCCTGCGGTGTTGCGGCCAGCTCACAAGAAAACGAGTTGAAGAAAGGAGCTCAGGGGCACTGTAATTCACAAACCTGCAGAGTTATAAATGACAACTATCGTCCAAAAATATACAGAAGTAAGGCTGCCAAGAGGACTTGAAAGCGGGGCAGAATTGCAGGAAACCGATTTCAGGAAGTAGACTGGAATTGCATTGAAAGCATAGGAAAAGAGGCAGAACGTCCACAATGATGCACTTGGCCAAAAAGGGCGTATGCGTTTTTTCCTGAATATATTCAGGAAAAAACGCATACGCCCTTTTTGGCCAACCAAGCAAGCTTGCAAAGGAAATCTGCACTACAATGAAGTCTCACTTCCCCCCGGTCAAAAGGGCCATCTGAAAAAAGTGTAAAATCCAGAAAGGCAGGACAGGCCATGGAGAACTGGGAGCCTTGTTATACTGATGGGCGGGATGTAAATTGCCAACAGACACTCGGGAGAAGTGTATGGTGTTTCCTGAAACGTCTAAAAAACAAAGCAACAGAGCCTAGGGCACTTCCACTTATGGTCCTATAGCTTAGGGAAATTAAAATCAAAAAGATACAGCCACCCCAATGTTTGGGACGCCTCTGTTTACAAGAACCTCGTTTACCGTACAAGTTCAATATCACAGAAAGTGAAAAATGGATAAAGAACTTGTGGTACTTACGTACAATGCAGTATCACTCAGCAGTGAAATCTATGTCATCAGGCCCATAGCAGCACAATGAGTGGATTCAGGTACGATGATTCTAACTGAAATAAGTCACACAGAAAAAGAAACATCATAAGATATCAGTAATACATGGAATGTAAACTTGGCTACACAGGAACTGAATTACAGAACAGAACAGGGTCTCAAATTTAGAAAACCAACTTATGCTTGTTTAAGGGTAAAGGTGAGTTGGGGTGCTGCATAAAACCAGAGATTGAAATGAGCACAGATAAAGTTCCTTAAGCCAAATATGGAATAGACAAGAGCTACTCCTTGCTCAACGAAATGGACTCAACACCGCATATTAAACGCCTAAGAATGTACCTGACTCTTAAGTATCTTAAAACCTATGGATTGCTATGTCTCCGAAAGAGAATCAAGCATGTGTACAGGGACATAAACGCAGCAGTGATAGGATTGGAGAGGTTCGGTGAGCAAATGAAGACCCTTTGAAGTCATATTGCATGGTACCCATTCCACGGGTTTCAACTACCCAGGTTTAAGGTATTCTTCCTTCAGCTAAAACATGCATGTGGAACCTAGAGTATGATCAACCATGTGATCGGGAGACGTGTTCAAATATGTCTCAGTTTTCGTACCCTGGTACTCGGGTGCAACATTCCAGACGCTTTACTAACACTCTCCCGACTTGGAGAGTCAGTCCCTTTAACCTCCTGTTTGGCCCAGTTTGCAATTTCTGCGGAAGATGAACAGGAATAGCGAGAACCAATGAGAGACTAGCTGGAGGTGTCTGGACGGGCAAATTTAACTCTCATTTCCCACCAGGAAGAGGAAATAACCAAAGGCTCAGCGTGCCGTGCCGGAACCAGATTAGGGCCTGAAGCCATCCTGCGGTGTTGCGGCCAGCTCACAAGAAAACGAGTTGAAGAAAGGAGCTCAGGGGCACTGTAATTCACAAACCTGCAGAGTTATAAATGACAACTATCGTCCAAAAATATACTGAAGTAAGGCTGCCAAGAGGACTTGAAAGCGGGGCAGAATTGCAGGAAACCGATTTCAGGAGGTAGACTGGAATTGCATTGAAAGCATAGGAAAAGAGGCAGAACGTCCACAATGATGCACTTGGCCAAAAAGGGCGTATGCGTTTTTTCCTGAATATATTCAGGAAAAAACGCATACGCCCTTTTTGGCCAACCAAGCAAGCTTGCAAAGGAAATCTGCACTACAATGAAGTCTCACTTCCCCCCGGTCAAAAGGGCCATCTGAAAAAAGTGTAAAATCCAGAAAGGCAGGACAGGCCATGGAGAACTGGGAGCCTTGTTATACTGATGGGCGGGATGTAAATTGCCAACAGACACTCGGGAGAAGTGTATGGTGTTTCCTGAAACATCTAAAAAACAAAGCAACAGAGCCTAGGGCACTTCCACTTATGGTCCTATAGCTTAGGGAAATTAAAATCAAAAAGATACAGCCACCCCAATGTTTGGGACGCCTCTGTTTACAAGAACCTGGTTTACCGTACAAGTTCAATATCACAGAAAGTGAAAAATGGATAAAGAACTTGTGGTACTTACGTACAATGCAGTATCACTCAGCAGTGAAATCTATGTCATCAGGCCCGTAGCAGCACAATGAGTGGATTCAGGTACGATGATTCTAACTGAAATAAGTCACACAAAAAAAGAAACATCATAAGATATCAGTAATACACGGAATGTAAACTTGGCTACACAGGAACTGAATTACAGAACAGAACAGGGTCTCAAATTTAGAAAACCAACTTATGCTTGTTTAAGGGGAAAGGTGAGTTGGGGTGCTGCATAAAACCAGAGATTGAAATGAGCACAGATAAAGTTCCTTAAGCCAAATATGGAATAGACAAGAGCTACTCCTTGCTCAGCGAAATGGACTCAACACCGCATATTAAACGCCTAAGAATGTACCTGACTCTTAAGTATCTTAAAACCTATGGATTGCTATGTCTCCGAAAGAGAATCAAGCATGTGTACAGGGACATAAACGCAGCAGTGATAGGATTGGAGAGGTTCGGTGAGCAAATGAAGACCCTTTGAAGTCATATTGCATGGTACCCATTCCACGGGTTTCAACTACCCAGGTTTAAGGTATTCTTCCTTCAGCTAAAACATGCATGTGGAACCTAGAGTATGATCAACCATGTGATCGGGAGACGTGTTCAAATATGTCTCAGTTTTCGTACCCTAGTACTCGGGTGCAACATTCCAGACGCTTTACTAACACTCTCCCGACTTGGAGAGTCAGTCCCTTTAACCTCCTGTTTGGCCCAGTTTGCAATTTCTGCGGAAGATGAACAGGAATAGCGAGAACCAATGAGAGACTAGCTGGAGGTGTCTGGACGGGCAAATTTAACTCTCATTTCCCACCAGGAAGAGGAAATAACCAAAGGCTCAGCGTGCCGTGCCGGAACCAGATTAGGGCCTGAAGCCATCCTGCGGTGTTGCGGCCAGCTCACAAGAAAACGAGTTGAAGAAAGGAGCTCAGGGGCACTGTAATTCACAAACCTGCAGAGTTATAAATGACAACTGTCGTCCAAAAATATACTGAAGTAAGGCTGCCAAGAGGACTTGAAAGCGGGGCAGAATTGCAGGAAACCGATTTCAGGAGGTAGACTGGAATTGCATTGAAAGCATAGGAAAAGAGGCAGAACGTCCACAATGATGCACTTGGCCAAAAAGGGCGTATGCGTTTTTTCCTGAATATATTCAGGAAAAAACGCATACGCCCTTTTTGGCCAACCAAGCAAGCTTGCAAAGGAAATCTGCACTACAATGAAGTCTCACTTCCCCCCGGTCAAAAGGGCCATCTGAATAAAGTGTAAAATCCAGAAAGGCAGGACAGGCCATGGAGAACTGGGAGCCTTGTTATGCTGATGGGCGGGATGTAAATTGCCAACAGACACTCGGGAGAAGTGTATGGTGTTTCCTGAAACATCTAAAAAACAAAGCAACAGAGCCTAGGGCACTTCCACTTATGGTCCTATAGCTTAGGGAAATTAAAATCAAAAAGATACAGCCACCCCAATGTTTGGGACGCCTCTGTTTACAAGAACCTGGTTTACCGTACAAGTTCAATATCACAGAAAGTGAAAAATGGATAAAGAACTTGTGGTACTTACGTACAATGCAGTATCACTCAGCAGTGAAATCTATGTCATCAGGCCCGTAGCAGCACAATGAGTGGATTCAGGTACGATGATTCTAACTGAAATAAGTCACACAGAAAAAGAAACATCATAAGATATCAGTAATACACGGAATGTAAACTTGGCTACACAGGAACTGAATTACAGAACAGAACAGGGTCTCAAATTTAGAAAACCAACTTATGCTTGTTTAAGGGTAAAGGTGAGTTGGGGTGCTGCATAAAACCAGAGATTGAAATGAGCACAGATAAAGTTCCTTAAGCCAAATATGGAATAGACAAGAGCTACTCCTTGCTCAACGAAATGGACTCAACACCGCATATTAAACGCCTAAGAATGTACCTGACTCTTAAGTATCTTAAAACCTATGGATTGCTATGTCTCCGAAAGAGAATCAAGCATGTGTACAGGGACATAAACGCAGCAGTGATAGGATTGGAGAGGTTCGGTGAGCAAATGAAGACCCTTTGAAGTCATATTGCATGGTACCCATTCCACGGGTTTCAACTACCCAGGTTTAAGGTATTCTTCCTTCAGCTAAAACATGCATGTGGAACCTAGAGTATGATCAACCATGTGATCGGGAGACGTGTTCAAATATGTCTCAGTTTTCGTACCCTGGTACTCGGGTGCAACATTCCAGACGCTTTACTAACACTCGCCCGACTTGGAGAGTCAGTCCCTTTAACCTCCTGTTTGGCCCAGTTTGCAATTTCTGCGGAAGATGAACAGGAATAGCGAGAACCAATGAGAGACTAGCTGGAGGTGTCTGGACGGGCAAATTTAACTCTCATTTCCCACCAGGAAGAGGAAATAACCAAAGGCTCAGCGTGCCGTGCCGGAACCAGATTAGGGCCTGAAGCCGTCCTGCGGTGTTGCGGCCAGCTCACAAGAAAACGAGTTGAAGAAAGGAGCTCAGGGGCACTGTAATTCACAAACCTGCAGAGTTATAAATGACAACTATCGTCCAAAAATATACTGAAGTAAGGCTGCCAAGAGGACTTGAAAGCGGGGCAGAATTGCAGGAAACCGATTTCAGGAGGTAGACTGGAATTGCATTGAAAGCATAGGAAAAGAGGCAGAACGTCCACAATGATGCACTTGGCCAAAAAGGGCGTATGCGTTTTTTCCTGAATATATTCAGGAAAAAACGCATACGCCCTTTTTGGCCAACCAAGCAAGCTTGCAAAGGAAATCTGCACTACAATGAAGTCTCACTTCCCCCCGGTCAAAAGGGCCATCTGAAAAAAGTGTAAAATCCAGAAAGGCAGGACAGGCCATGGAGAACTGGGAGCCTTGTTATGCTGATGGGCGGGATGTAAATTGCCAACAGACACTCGGGAGAAGTGTATGGTGTTTCCTGAAACGTCTAAAAAACAAAGCAACAGAGCCTAGGGCACTTCCACTTATGGTCCTATAGCTTAGGGAAATTAAAATCAAAAAGATACAGCCACCCCAATGTTTGGGACGCCTCTGTTTACAAGAACCTGGTTTACCGTACAAGTTCAATATCACAGAAAGTGAAAAATGGATAAAGAACTTGTGGTACTTACGTACAATGCAGTATCACTCAGCAGTGAAATCTATGTCATCAGGCCCGTAGCAGCACAATGAGTGGATTCAGGTACGATGATTCTAACTGAAATAAGTCACACAGAAAAAGAAACATCATAAGATATCAGTAATACACGGAATGTAAACTTGGCTACACAGGAACTGAATTACAGAACAGAACAGGGTCTCAAATTTAGAAAACCAACTTATGCTTGTTTAAGGGTAAAGGTGAGTTGGGGTGCTGCATAAAACCAGAGATTGAAATGAGCACAGATAAAGTTCCTTAAGCCAAATATGGAATAGACAAGAGCTACTCCTTGCTCAACGAAATGGACTCAACACCGCATATTAAACGCCTAAGAATGTACCTGACTCTTAAGTATCTTAAAACCTATGGATTGCTATGTCTCCGAAAGAGAATCAAGCATGTGTACAGGGACATAAACGCAGCAGTGATAGGATTGGAGAGGTTCGGTGAGCAAATGAAGACCCTTTGAAGTCATATTGCATGGTACCCATTCCACGGGTTTCAACTACCCAGGTTTAAGGTATTCTTCCTTCAGCTAAAACATGCATGTGGAACCTAGAGTATGATCAACCATGTGATCGGGAGACGTGTTCAAATATGTCTCAGTTTTCGTACCCTGGTACTCGGGTGCAACATTCCAGACGCTTTACTAACACTCTCCCGACTTGGAGAGTCAGTCCCTTTAACCTCCTGTTTGGCCCAGTTTGCAATTTCTGCGGAAGATGAACAGGAATAGCGAGAACCAAGGAGAGACTAGCTGGAGGTGTCTGGACGGGCAAATTTAACTCTCATTTCCCACCAGGAAGAGGAAATAACCAAAGGCTCAGCGTGCCGTGCCGGAACCAGATTAGGGCCTGAAGCCATCCTGCGGTGTTGCGGCCAGCTCACAAGAAAACGAGTTGAAGAAAGGAGCTCAGGGGCACTGTAATTCACAAACCTGCAGAGTTATAAATGACAACTATCGTCCAAAAATATACTGAAGTAAGGCTGCCAAGAGGACTTGAAAGCGGGGCAGAATTGCAGGAAACCGATTTCAGGAGGTAGACTGGAATTGCATTGAAAGCATAGGAAAAGAGGCAGAACGTCCACAATGATGCACTTGGCCAAAAAGGGCGTATGCGTTTTTTCCTGAATATATTCAGGAAAAAACGCATACGCCCTTTTTGGCCAACCAAGCAAGCTTGCAAAGGAAATCTGCACTACAATGAAGTCTCACTTCCCCCCGGTCAAAAGGGCCATCTGAAAAAAGTGTAAAATCCAGAAAGGCAGGACAGGCCATGGAGAACTGGGAGCCTTGTTATGCTGATGGGCGGGATGTACATTGCCAACAGACACTGGGGAGAAGTGTATGGTGTTTCCTGAAACATCTAAAAAACAAAGCAACAGAGCCTAGGGCACTTCCACTTATGGTCCTATAGCTTAGGGAAATTAAAATCAAAAAGACACAGCCACCCCAAAGTTTGGGACGCCTCTGTTTACAAGAACCTCGTTTACCGTACAAGTTCAATATCACAGAAAGTGAAAAATGGATAAAGAACTTGTGGTACTTACGTACAATGCAGTATCACTCAGCAGTGAAATCTATGTCATCAGGCCCGTAGCAGCACAATGAGTGGATTCAGGTACGATGATTCTAACTGAAATAAGTCACACAGAAAAAGAAACATCATAAGATATCAGTAATACACGGAATGTAAACTTGGCTACACAGGAACTGAATTACAGAACAGAACAGGGTCTCAAATTTAGAAAACCAACTTATGCTTGTTTAAGGGTAAAGGTGAGTTGGGGTGCTGCATAAAACCAGAGATTGAAATGAGCACAGATAAAGTTCCTTAAGCCAAATATGGAATAGACAAGAGCTACTCCTTGCTCAACGAAATGGACTCAACACCGCATATTAAACGCCTAAGAATGTACCTGACTCTTAAGTATCTTAAAACCTATGGATTGCTATGTCTCCGAAAGAGAATCAAGCATGTGTACAGGGACATAAACGCAGCAGTGATAGGATTGGAGAGGTTCGGTGAGCAAATGAAGACCCTTTGAAGTCATATTGCATGGTACCCATTCCACGGGTTTCAACTACCCAGGTTTAAGGTATTCTTCCTTCAGCTAAAACATGCATGTGGAACCTAGAGTATGATCAACCATGTGATCGGGAGACGTGTTCAAATATGTCTCAGTTTTCGTACCCTGGTACTCGGGTGCAACATTCCAGACGCTTTACTAACACTCTCCCGACTTGGAGAGTCAGTCCCTTTAACCTCCTGTTTGGCCCAGTTTGCAATTTCTGCGGAAGATGAACAGGAATAGCGAGAACCAATGAGAGACTAGCTGGAGGTGTCTGGACGGGCAAATTTAACTCTCATTTCCCACCAGGAAGAGGAAATAACCAAAGGCTCAGCGTGCCGTGCCGGAACCAGATTAGGGCCTGAAGCCATCCTGCGGTGTTGCGGCCAGCTCACAAGAAAACGAGTTGAAGAAAGGAGCTCAGGGGCACTGTAATTCACAAACCTGCAGAGTTATAAATGACAACTATCGTCCAAAAATATACTGAAGTAAGGCTGCCAAGAGGACTTGAAAGCGGGGCAGAATTGCAGGAAACCGATTTCAGGAGGTAGACTGGAATTGCATTGAAAGCATAGGAAAAGAGGCAGAACGTCCACAATGATGCACTTGGCCAAAAAGGGCGTATGCGTTTTTTCCTGAATATATTCAGGAAAAAACGCATACGCCCTTTTTGGCCAACCAAGCAAGCTTGCAAAGGAAATCTGCACTACAATGAAGTCTCACTTCCCCCCGGTCAAAAGGGCCATCTGAAAAAAGTGTAAAATCCAGAAAGGCAGGACAGGCCATGGAGAACTGGGAGCCTTGTTATGCTGATGGGCGGGATGTAAATTGCCAACAGACACTCGGGAGAAGTGTATGGTGTTTCCTGAAACGTCTAAAAAACAAAGCAACAGAGCCTAGGGCACTTCCACTTATGGTCCTATAGCTTAGGGAAATTAAAATCAAAAAGATACAGCCACCCCAATGTTTGGGACGCCTCTGTTTACAAGAACCTGGTTTACCGTACAAGTTCAATATCACAGAAAGTGAAAAATGGATAAAGAACTTGTGGTACTTACGTACAATGCAGTATCACTCAGCAGTGAAATCTATGTCATCAGGCCCGTAGCAGCACAATGAGTGGATTCAGGTACGATGATTCTAACTGAAATAAGTCACACAGAAAAAGAAACATCATAAGATATCAGTAATACACGGAATGTAAACTTGGCTACACAGGAACTGAATTACAGAACAGAACAGGGTCTCAAATTTAGAAAACCAACTTATGCTTGTTTAAGGGTAAAGGTGAGTTGGGGTGCTGCATAAAACCAGAGATTGAAATGAGCACAGATAAAGTTCCTTAAGCCAAATATGGAATAGACAAGAGCTACTCCTTGCTCAACGAAATGGACTCAACACCGCATATTAAACGCCTAAGAATGTACCTGACTCTTAAGTATCTTAAAACCTATGGATTGCTATGTCTCCGAAAGAGAATCAAGCATGTGTACAGGGACATAAACGCAGCAGTGATAGGATTGGAGAGGTTCGGTGAGCAAATGAAGACCCTTTGAAGTCATATTGCATGGTACCCATTCCACGGGTTTCAACTACCCAGGTTTAAGGTATTCTTCCTTCAGCTAAAACATGCATGTGGAACCTAGAGTATGATCAACCATGTGATCGGGAGACGTGTTCAAATATGTCTCAGTTTTCGTACCCTGGTACTCGGGTGCAACATTCCAGACGCTTTACTAACACTCTCCCGACTTGGAGAGTCAGTCCCTTTAACCTCCTGTTTGGCCCAGTTTGCAATTTCTGCGGAAGATGAACAGG
The DNA here is from genome assembly GCF_963455315.2 of Globicephala melas. Classification (NCBI taxonomy): domain Eukaryota; kingdom Metazoa; phylum Chordata; class Mammalia; order Artiodactyla; family Delphinidae; genus Globicephala; species Globicephala melas. The sequence goes on along the minus strand of NW_027207463.1, from coordinate 313,225 downwards.
AATAGCGAGAACCAATGAGAGACTAGCTGGAGGTGTCTGGACGGGCAAATTTAACTCTCATTTCCCACCAGGAAGAGGAAATAACCAAAGGCTCAGCGTGCCGTGCCGGAACCAGATTAGGGCCTGAAGCCATCCTGCGGTGTTGCGGCCAGCTCACAAGAAAGCGAGTTGAAGAAAGGAGCTCAGGGGCACTGTAATTCACAAACCTGCAGAGTTATAAATGACAACTATCGTCCAAAAATATACTGAAGTAAGGCTGCCAAGAGGACTTGAAAGCGGGGCAGAATCGCAGGAAACCGATTTCAGGAGGTAGACTGGAATTGCATTGAAAGCATAGGAAAAGAGGCAGAACGTCCACAATGATGCACTTGGCCAAAAAGGGCGTATGCGTTTTTTCCTGAATATATTCAGGAAAAAACGCATACGCCCTTTTTGGCCAACCAAGCAAGCTTGCAAAGGAAATCTGCACTACAATGAAGTCTCACTTCCCCCCGGTCAAAAGGGCCATCTGAAAAAAGTGTAAAATCCAGAAAGGCAGGACAGGCCATGGAGAACTGGGAGCCTTGTTATGCTGATGGGCGGGATGTACATTGCCAACAGACACTCGGGAGAAGTGTATGGTGTTTCCTGAAACGTCTAAAAAACAAAGCAACAGAGCCTAGGGCACTTCCACTTATGGTCCTATAGCTTAGGGAAATTAAAATCAAAAAGACACAGCCACCCCAATGTTTGGGACGCCTCTGTTTACAAGAACCTCGTTTACCGTACAAGTTCAATATCACAGAAAGTGAAAAATGGATAAAGAACTTGTGGTACTTACGTACAATGCAGTATCACTCAGCAGTGAAATCTATGTCATCAGGCCCGTAGCAGCACAATGAGTGGATTCAGGTACGATGATTCTAACTGAAATAAGTCACACAGAAAAAGAAACATCATAAGATATCAGTAATACACGGAATGTAAACTTGGCTACACAGGAACTGAATTACAGAACAGAACAGGGTCTCAAATTTAGAAAACCAACTTATGCTTGTTTAAGGGTAAAGGTGAGTTGGGGTGCTGCATAAAACCAGAGATTGAAATGAGCACAGATAAAGTTCCTTAAGCCAAATATGGAATAGACAAGAGCTACTCCTTGCTCAACGAAATGGACTCAACACCGCATATTAAACGCCTAAGAATGTACCTGACTCTTAAGTATCTTAAAACCTATGGATTGCTATGTCTCCGAAAGAGAATCAAGCATGTGTACAGGGACATAAACGCAGCAGTGATAGGATTGGAGAGGTTCGGTGAGCAAATGAAGACCCTTTGAAGTCATATTGCATGGTACCCATTCCACGGGTTTCAACTACCCAGGTTTAAGGTATTCTTCCTTCAGCTAAAACATGCATGTGGAACCTAGAGTATGATCAACCATGTGATCGGGAGACGTGTTCAAATATGTCTCAGTTTTCGTACCCTGGTACTCGGGTGCAACATTCCAGACGCTTTACTAACACTCTCCCGACTTGGAGAGTCAGTCCCTTTAACCTCCTGTTTGGCCCAGTTTGCAATTTCTGCGGAAGATGAACAGGAATAGCGAGAACCAATGAGAGACTAGCTGGAGGTGTCTGGACGGGCAAATTTAACTCTCATTTCCCACCAGGAAGAGGAAATAACCAAAGGCTCAGCGTGCCGTGCCGGAACCAGATTAGGGCCTGAAGCCATCCTGCGGTGTTGCGGCCAGCTCACAAGAAAACGAGTTGAAGAAAGGAGCTCAGGGGCACTGTAATTCACAAACCTGCAGAGTTATAAATGACAACTATCGTCCAAAAATATACTGAAGTAAGGCTGCCAAGAGGACTTGAAAGCGGGGCAGAATTGCAGGAAACCGATTTCAGGAGGTAGACTGGAATTGCATTGAAAGCATAGGAAAAGAGGCAGAACGTCCACAATGATGCACTTGGCCAAAAAGGGCGTATGCGTTTTTTCCTGAATATATTCAGGAAAAAACGCATACGCCCTTTTTGGCCAACCAAGCAAGCTTGCAAAGGAAATCTGCACTACAATGAAGTCTCACTTCCCCCCGGTCAAAAGGGCCATCTGAAAAAAGTGTAAAATCCAGAAAGGCAGGACAGGCCATGGAGAACTGGGAGCCTTGTTATGCTGATGGGCGGGATGTAAATTGCCAACAGACACTCGGGAGAAGTGTATGGTGTTTCCTGAAACGTCTAAAAAACAAAGCAACAGAGCCTAGGGCACTTCCACTTATGGTCCTATAGCTTAGGGAAATTAAAATCAAAAAGATACAGCCACCCCAATGTTTGGGACGCCTCTGTTTACAAGAACCTGGTTTACCGTACAAGTTCAATATCACAGAAAGTGAAAAATGGATAAAGAACTTGTGGTACTTACGTACAATGCAGTATCACTCAGCAGTGAAATCTATGTCATCAGGCCCGTAGCAGCACAATGAGTGGATTCAGGTACGATGATTCTAACTGAAATAAGTCACACAGAAAAAGAAACATCATAAGATATCAGTAATACACGGAATGTAAACTTGGCTACACAGGAACTGAATTACAGAACAGAACAGGGTCTCAAATTTAGAAAACCAACTTATGCTTGTTTAAGGGTAAAGGTGAGTTGGGGTGCTGCATAAAACCAGAGATTGAAATGAGCACAGATAAAGTTCCTTAAGCCAAATATGGAATAGACAAGAGCTACTCCTTGCTCAACGAAATGGACTCAACACCGCATATTAAACGCCTAAGAATGTACCTGACTCTTAAGTATCTTAAAACCTATGGATTGCTATGTCTCCGAAAGAGAATCAAGCATGTGTACAGGGACATAAACGCAGCAGTGATAGGATTGGAGAGGTTCGGTGAGCAAATGAAGACCCTTTGAAGTCATATTGCATGGTACCCATTCCACGGGTTTCAACTACCCAGGTTTAAGGTATTCTTCCTTCAGCTAAAACATGCATGTGGAACCTAGAGTATGATCAACCATGTGATCGGGAGACGTGTTCAAATATGTCTCAGTTTTCGTACCCTGGTACTCGGGTGCAACATTCCAGACGCTTTACTAACACTCTCCCGACTTGGAGAGTCAGTCCCTTTAACCTCCTGTTTGGCCCAGTTTGCAATTTCTGCGGAAGATGAACAGGAATAGCGAGAACCAATGAGAGACTAGCTGGAGGTGTCTGGACGGGCAAATTTAACTCTCATTTCCCACCAGGAAGAGGAAATAACCAAAGGCTCAGCGTGCCGTGCCGGAACCAGATTAGGGTCTGAAGCCATCCTGCGGTGTTGCGGCCAGCTCACAAGAAAGCGAGTTGAAGAAAGGAGCTCAGGGGCACTGTAATTCACAAACCTGCAGAGTTATAAATGACAACTATCGTCCAAAAATATACTGAAGTAAGGCTGCCAAGAGGACTTGAAAGCGGGGCAGAATCGCAGGAAACCGATTTCAGGAGGTAGACTGGAATTGCATTGAAAGCATAGGAAAAGAGGCAGAACGTCCACAATGATGCACTTGGCCAAAAAGGGCGTATGCGTTTTTTCCTGAATATATTCAGGAAAAAACGCATACGCCCTTTTTGGCCAACCAAGCAAGCTTGCAAAGGAAATCTGCACTACAATGAAGTCTCACTTCCCCCCGGTCAAAAGGGCCATCTGAAAAAAGTGTAAAATCCAGAAAGGCAGGACAGGCCATGGAGAACTGGGAGCCTTGTTATGCTGATGGGCGGGATGTACATTGCCAACAGACACTCGGGAGAAGTGTATGGTGTTTCCTGAAACGTCTAAAAAACAAAGCAACAGAGCCTAGGGCACTTCCACTTATGGTCCTATAGCTTAGGGAAATTAAAATCAAAAAGACACAGCCACCCCAATGTTTGGGACGCCTCTGTTTACAAGAACCTCGTTTACCGTACAAGTTCAATATCACAGAAAGTGAAAAATGGATAAAGAACTTGTGGTACTTACGTACAATGCAGTATCACTCAGCAGTGAAATCTATGTCATCAGGCCCGTAGCAGCACAATGAGTGGATTCAGGTACGATGATTCTAACTGAAATAAGTCACACAGAAAAAGAAACATCATAAGATATCAGTAATACACGGAATGTAAACTTGGCTACACAGGAACTGAATTACAGAACAGAACAGGGTCTCAAATTTAGAAAACCAACTTATGCTTGTTTAAGGGTAAAGGTGAGTTGGGGTGCTGCATAAAACCAGAGATTGAAATGAGCACAGATAAAGTTCCTTAAGCCAAATATGGAATAGACAAGAGCTACTCCTTGCTCAACGAAATGGACTCAACACCGCATATTAAACGCCTAAGAATGTACCTGACTCTTAAGTATCTTAAAACCTATGGATTGCTATGTCTCCGAAAGAGAATCAAGCATGTGTACAGGGACATAAACGCAGCAGTGATAGGATTGGAGAGGTTCGGTGAGCAAATGAAGACCCTTTGAAGTCATATTGCATGGTACCCATTCCACGGGTTTCAACTACCCAGGTTTAAGGTATTCTTCCTTCAGCTAAAACATGCATGTGGAACCTAGAGTATGATCAACCATGTGATCGGGAGACGTGTTCAAATATGTCTCAGTTTTCGTACCCTGGTACTCGGGTGCAACATTCCAGACGCTTTACTAACACTCTCCCGACTTGGAGAGTCAGTCCCTTTAACCTCCTGTTTGGCCCAGTTTGCAATTTCTGCGGAAGATGAACAGGAATAGCGAGAACCAATGAGAGACTAGCTGGAGGTGTCTGGACGGGCAAATTTAACTCTCATTTCCCACCAGGAAGAGGAAATAACCAAAGGCTCAGCGTGCCGTGCCGGAACCAGATTAGGGCCTGAAGCCATCCTGCGGTGTTGCGGCCAGCTCACAAGAAAACGAGTTGAAGAAAGGAGCTCAGGGGCACTGTAATTCACAAACCTGCAGAGTTATAAATGACAACTATCGTCCAAAAATATACTGAAGTAAGGCTGCCAAGAGGACTTGAAAGCGGGGCAGAATTGCAGGAAACCGATTTCAGGAGGTAGACTGGAATTGCATTGAAAGCATAGGAAAAGAGGCAGAACGTCCACAATGATGCACTTGGCCAAAAAGGGCGTATGCGTTTTTTCCTGAATATATTCAGGAAAAAACGCATACGCCCTTTTTGGCCAACCAAGCAAGCTTGCAAAGGAAATCTGCACTACAATGAAGTCTCACTTCCCCCCGGTCAAAAGGGCCATCTGAAAAAAGTGTAAAATCCAGAAAGGCAGGACAGGCCATGGAGAACTGGGAGCCTTGTTATGCTGATGGGCGGGATGTAAATTGCCAACAGACACTCGGGAGAAGTGTATGGTGTTTCCTGAAACGTCTAAAAAACAAAGCAACAGAGCCTAGGGCACTTCCACTTATGGTCCTATAGCTTAGGGAAATTAAAATCAAAAAGATACAGCCACCCCAATGTTTGGGACGCCTCTGTTTACAAGAACCTCGTTTACCGTACAAGTTCAATATCACAGAAAGTGAAAAATGGATAAAGAACTTGTGGTACTTACGTACAATGCAGTATCACTCAGCAGTGAAATCTATGTCATCAGGCTCGTAGCAGCACAATGAGTGGATTCAGGTACGATGATTCTAACTGAAATAAGTCACACAGAAAAAGAAACATCATAAGATATCAGTAATACACGGAATGTAAACTTGGCTACACAGGAACTGAATTACAGAACAGAACAGGGTCTCAAATTTAGAAAACCAACTTATGCTTGTTTAAGGGTAAAGGTGAGTTGGGGTGCTGCATAAAACCAGAGATTGAAATGAGCACAGATAAAGTTCCTTAAGCCAAATATGGAATAGACAAGAGCTACTCCTTGCTCAACGAAATGGACTCAACACCGCATATTAAACGCCTAAGAATGTACCTGACTCTTAAGTATCTTAAAACCTATGGATTGCTATGTCTCCGAAAGAGAATCAAGCATGTGTACAGGGACATAAACGCAGCAGTGATAGGATTGGAGAGGTTCGGTGAGCAAATGAAGACCCTTTGAAGTCATATTGCATGGTACCCATTCCACGGGTTTCAACTACCCAGGTTTAAGGTATTCTTCCTTCAGCTAAAACATGCATGTGGAACCTAGAGTATGATCAACCATGTGATCGGGAGACGTGTTCAAATATGTCTCAGTTTTCGTACCCTGGTACTCGGGTGCAACATTCCAGACGCTTTACTAACACTCTCCCGACTTGGAGAGTCAGTCCCTTTAACCTCCTGTTTGGCCCAGTTTGCAATTTCTGCGGAAGATGAACAGGAATAGCGAGAACCAATGAGAGACTAGCTGGAGGTGTCTGGACGGGCAAATTTAACTCTCATTTCCCACCAGGAAGAGGAAATAACCAAAGGCTCAGCGTGCCGTGCCGGAACCAGATTAGGGTCTGAAGCCATCCTGCGGTGTTGCGGCCAGCTCACAAGAAAGCGAGTTGAAGAAAGGAGCTCAGGGGCACTGTAATTCACAAACCTGCAGAGTTATAAATGACAACTATCGTCCAAAAATATACTGAAGTAAGGCTGCCAAGAGGACTTGAAAGTGGGGCAGAATCGCAGGAAACCGATTTCAGGAGGTAGACTGGAATTGCATTGAAAGCATAGGAAAAGAGGCAGAACGTCCACAATGATGCACTTGGCCAAAAAGGGCGTATGCGTTTTTTCCTGAATATATTCAGGAAAAAACGCATACGCCCTTTTTGGCCAACCAAGCAAGCTTGCAAAGGAAATCTGCACTACAATGAAGTCTCACTTCCCCCCGGTCAAAAGGGCCATCTGAAAAAAGTGTAAAATCCAGAAAGGCAGGACAGGCCATGGAGAACTGGGAGCCTTGTTATGCTGATGGGCGGGATGTAAATTGCCAACAGACACTCGGGAGAAGTGTATGGTGTTTCCTGAAACGTCTAAAAAACAAAGCAACAGAGCCTAGGGCACTTCCACTTATGGTCCTATAGCTTAGGGAAATTAAAATCAAAAAGATACAGCCACCCCAATGTTTGGGACGCCTCTGTTTACAAGAACCTCGTTTACCGTACAAGTTCAATATCACAGAAAGTGAAAAATGGATAAAGAACTTGTGGTACTTACGTACAATGCAGTATCACTCAGCAGTGAAATCTATGTCATCAGGCCCGTAGCAGCACAATGAGTGGATTCAGGTACGATGATTCTAACTGAAATAAGTCACACAGAAAAAGAAACATCATAAGATATCAGTAATACACGGAATGTAAACTTGGCTACACAGGAACTGAATTACAGAACAGAACAGGGTCTCAAATTTAGAAAACCAACTTATGCTTGTTTAAGGGTAAAGGTGAGTTGGGGTGCTGCATAAAACCAGAGATTGAAATGAGCACAGATAAAGTTCCTTAAGCCAAATATGGAATAGACAAGAGCTACTCCTTGCTCAACGAAATGGACTCAACACCGCATATTAAACGCCTAAGAATGTACCTGACTCTTAAGTATCTTAAAACCTATGGATTGCTATGTCTCCGAAAGAGAATCAAGCATGTGTACAGGGACATAAACGCAGCAGTGATAGGATTGGAGAGGTTCGGTGAGCAAATGAAGACCCTTTGAAGTCATATTGCATGGTACCCATTCCACGGGTTTCAACTACCCAGGTTTAAGGTATTCTTCCTTCAGCTAAAACATGCATGTGGAACCTAGAGTATGATCAACCATGTGATCGGGAGACGTGTTCAAATATGTCTCAGTTTTCGTACCCTGGTACTCGGGTGCAACATTCCAGATGCTTTACTAACACTCTCCCGACTTGGAGAGTCAGTCCCTTTAACCTCCTGTTTGGCCCAGTTTGCAATTTCTGCGGAAGATGAACAGGAATAGCGAGAACCAATGAGAGACTAGCTGGAGGTGTCTGGACGGGCAAATTTAACTCTCATTTCCCACCAGGAAGAGGAAATAACCAAAGGCTCAGCGTGCCGTGCCGGAACCAGATTAGGGCCTGAAGCCATCCTGCGGTGTTGCGGCCAGCTCACAAGAAAACGAGTTGAAGAAAGGAGCTCAGGGGCACTGTAATTCACAAACCTGCAGAGTTATAAATGACAACTATCGTCCAAAAATATACTGAAGTAAGGCTGCCAAGAGGACTTGAAAGCGGGGCAGAATTGCAGGAAACCGATTTCAGGAGGTAGACTGGAATTGCATTGAAAGCATAGGAAAAGAGGCAGAACGTCCACAATGATGCACTTGGCCAAAAAGGGCGTATGCGTTTTTTCCTGAATATATTCAGGAAAAAACGCATACGCCCTTTTTGGCCAACCAAGCAAGCTTGCAAAGGAAATCTGCACTACAATGAAGTCTCACTTCCCCCCGGTCAAAAGGGCCATCTGAAAAAAGTGTAAAATCCAGAAAGGCAGGACAGGCCATGGAGAACTGGGAGCCTTGTTATGCTGATGGGCGGGATGTAAATTGCCAACAGACACTCGGGAGAAGTGTATGGTGTTTCCTGAAACGTCTAAAAAACAAAGCAACAGAGCCTAGGGCACTTCCACTTATGGTCCTATAGCTTAGGGAAATTAAAATCAAAAAGATACAGCCACCCCAATGTTTGGGACGCCTCTGTTTACAAGAACCTCGTTTACCGTACAAGTTCAATATCACAGAAAGTGAAAAATGGATAAAGAACTTGTGGTACTTACGTACAATGCAGTATCACTCAGCAGTGAAATCTATGTCATCAGGCCCGTAGCAGCACAATGAGTGGATTCAGGTACGATGATTCTAACTGAAATAAGTCACACAGAAAAAGAAACATCATAAGATATCAGTAATACACGGAATGTAAACTTGGCTACACAGGAACTGAATTACAGAACAGAACAGGGTCTCAAATTTAGAAAACCAACTTATGCTTGTTTAAGGGTAAAGGTGAGTTGGGGTGCTGCATAAAACCAGAGATTGAAATGAGCACAGATAAAGTTCCTTAAGCCAAATATGGAATAGACAAGAGCTACTCCTTGCTCAACGAAATGGACTCAACACCGCATATTAAACGCCTAAGAATGTACCTGACTCTTAAGTATCTTAAAACCTATGGATTGCTATGTCTCCGAAAGAGAATCAAGCATGTGTACAGGGACGTAAACGCAGCAGTGATAGGATTGGAGAGGTTCGGTGAGCAAATGAAGACCCTTTGAAGTCATATTGCATGGTACCCATTCCACGGGTTTCAACTACCCAGGTTTAAGGTATTCTTCCTTCAGCTAAAACATGCATGTGGAACCTAGAGTATGATCAACCATGTGATCGGGAGACGTGTTCAAATATGTCTCAGTTTTCGTACCCTGGTACTCGGGTGCAACATTCCAGACGCTTTACTAACACTCTCCCGACTTGGAGAGTCAGTCCCTTTAACCTCCTGTTTGGCCCAGTTTGCAATTTCTGCGGAAGATGAACAGGAATAGCGAGAACCAATGAGAGACTAGCTGGAGGTGTCTGGACGGGCAAATTTAACTCTCATTTCCCACCAGGAAGAGGAAATAACCAAAGGCTCAGCGTGCCGTGCCGGAACCAGATTAGGGCCTGAAGCCATCCTGCGGTGTTGCGGCCAGCTCACAAGAAAACGAGTTGAAGAAAGGAGCTCAGGGGCACTGTAATTCACAAACCTGCAGAGTTATAAATGACAACTATCGTCCAAAAATATACTGAAGTAAGGCTGCCAAGAGGACTTGAAAGCGGGGCAGAATTGCAGGAAACCGATTTCAGGAGGTAGACTGGAATTGCATTGAAAGCATAGGAAAAGAGGCAGAACGTCCACAATGATGCACTTGGCCAAAAAGGGCGTATGCGTTTTTTCCTGAATATATTCAGGAAAAAACGCATACGCCCTTTTTGGCCAACCAAGCAAGCTTGCAAAGGAAATCTGCACTACAATGAAGTCTCACTTCCCCCCGGTCAAAAGGGCCATCTGAAAAAAGTGTAAAATCCAGAAAGGCAGGACAGGCCATGGAGAACTGGGAGCCTTGTTATGCTGATGGGCGGGATGTAAATTGCCAACAGACACTCGGGAGAAGTGTATGGTGTTTCCTGAAACGTCTAAAAAACAAAGCAACAGAGCCTAGGGCACTTCCACTTATGGTCCTATAGCTTAGGGAAATTAAAATCAAAAAGATACAGCCACCCCAATGTTTGGGACGCCTCTGTTTACAAGAACCTCGTTTACCGTACAAGTTCAATATCACAGAAAGTGAAAAATGGATAAAGAACTTGTGGTACTTACGTACAATGCAGTATCACTCAGCAGTGAAATCTATGTCATCAGGCCCGTAGCAGCACAATGAGTGGATTCAGGTACGATGATTCTAACTGAAATAAGTCACACAGAAAAAGAAACATCATAAGATATCAGTAATACACGGAATGTAAACTTGGCTACACAGGAACTGAATTACAGAACAGAACAGGGTCTCAAATTTAGAAAACCAACTTATGCTTGTTTAAGGGTAAAGGTGAGTTGGGGTGCTGCATAAAACCAGAGATTGAAATGAGCACAGATAAAGTTCCTTAAGCCAAATATGGAATAGACAAGAGCTACTCCTTGCTCAACGAAATGGACTCAACACCGCATATTAAACGCCTAAGAATGTACCTGACTCTTAAGTATCTTAAAACCTATGGATTGCTATGTCTCCGAAAGAGAATCAAGCATGTGTACAGGGACATAAACGCAGCAGTGATAGGATTGGAGAGGTTCGGTGAGCAAATGAAGACCCTTTGAAGTCATATTGCATGGTACCCATTCCACGGGTTTCAACTACCCAGGTTTAAGGTATTCTTCCTTCAGCTAAAACATGCATGTGGAACCTAGAGTATGATCAACCATGTGATCGGGAGACGTGTTCAAATATGTCTCAGTTTTCGTACCCTGGTACTCGGGTGCAACATTCCAGACGCTTTACTAACACTCTCCCGACTTGGAGAGTCAGTCCCTTTAACCTCCTGTTTGGCCCAGTTTGCAATTTCTGCGGAAGATGAACAGGAATAGCGAGAACCAATGAGAGACTAGCTGGAGGTGTCTGGACGGGCAAATTTAACTCTCATTTCCCACCAGGAAGAGGAAATAACCAAAGGCTCAGCGTGCCGTGCCGGAACCAGATTAGGGCCTGAAGCCATCCTGCGGTGTTGCGGCCAGCTCACAAGAAAACGAGTTGAAGAAAGGAGCTCAGGGGCACTGTAATTCACAAACCTGCAGAGTTATAAATGACAACTATCGTCCAAAAATATACAGAAGTAAGGCTGCCAAGAGGACTTGAAAGCGGGGCAGAATTGCAGGAAAGCGATTTCAGGAGGTAGACTGGAATTGCATTGAAAGCATAGGAAAAGAGGCAGAACGTCCACAATGATGCACTTGGCCAAAAAGGGCGTATGCGTTTTTTCCTGAATATATTTAGGAAAAAACGCATACGCCCTTTTTGGCCAACCAAGCAAGCTTGCAAAGGAAATCTGCACTACAATGAAGTCTCACTTCCCCCCGGTCAAAAGGGCCATCTGAAAAAAGTGTAAAATCCAGAAAGGCAGGACAGGCCATGGAGAACTGGGAGCCTTGTTATACTGATGGGCGGGATGTAAATTGCCAACAGACACTCGGGAGAAGTGTATGGTGTTTCCTGAAACATCTAAGAAACAAAGCAACAGAGCCTAGGGCACTTCCACTTATGGTCCTATAGCTTAGGGAAATTAAAATCAAAAAGATACAGCCACCCCAATGTTTGGGACGCCTCTGTTTACAAGAACCTCGTTTACCGTACAAGTTCAATATCACAGAAAGTGAAAAATGGATAAAGAACTTGTGGTACTTACGTACAATGCAGTATCACTCAGCAGTGAAATCTATGTCATCAGGCCCGTAGCAGCACAATGAGTGGATTCAGGTACGATGATTCTAACTGAAATAAGTCACACAGAAAAAGAAACATCATAAGATATCAGTAATACACGGAATGTAAACTTGGCTACACAGGAACTGAATTACAGAACAGAACAGGGTCTCAAATTTAGAAAACCAACTTATGCTTGTTTAAGGGTAAAGGTGAGTTGGGGTGCTGCATAAAACCAGAGATTGAAATGAGCACAGATAAAGTTCCTTAAGCCAAATATGGAATAGACAAGAGCTACTCCTTGCTCAACGAAATGGACTCAACACCGCATATTAAACGCCTAAGAATGTACCTGACTCTTAAGTATCTTAAAACCTATGGATTGCTATGTCTCCGAAAGAGAATCAAGCATGTGTACAGGGGCGTAAACGCAGCAGTGATAGGATTGGAGAGGTTCGGTGAGCAAATGAAGACCCTTTGAAGTCATATTGCATGGTACCCATTCCACGGGTTTCAACTACCCAGGTTTAAGGTATTCTTCCTTCAGCTAAAACATGCATGTGGAACCTAGAGTATGATCAACCATGTGATCGGGAGACGTGTTCAAATATGTCTCAGTTTTCGTACCCTGGTACTCGGGTGCAACATTCCAGACGCTTTACTAACACTCTCCCGACTTGGAGAGTCAGTCCCTTTAACCTCCTGTTTGGCCCAGTTTGCAATTTCTGCGGAAGATGAACAGGAATAGCGAGAACCAATGAGAGACTAGCTGGAGGTGTCTGGACGGGCAAATTTAACTCTCATTTCCCACCAGGAAGAGGAAATAACCAAAGGCTCAGCGTGCCGTGCCGGAACCAGATTAGGGCCTGAAGCCATCCTGCGGTGTTGCGGCCAGCTCACAAGAAAACGAGTTGAAGAAAGGAGCTCAGGGGCACTGTAATTCACAAACCTGCAGAGTTATAAATGACAACTATCGTCCAAAAATATACAGAAGTAAGGCTGCCAAGAGGACTTGAAAGCGGGGCAGAATTGCAGGAAAGCGATTTCAGGAGGTAGACTGGAATTGCATTGAAAGCATAGGAAAAGAGGCAGAACGTCCACAATGATGCACTTGGCCAAAAAGGGCGTATGCGTTTTTTCCTGAATATATTCAGGAAAAAACGCATACGCCCTTTTTGGCCAACCAAGCAAGCTTGCAAAGGAAATCTGCACTACAATGAAGTCTCACTTCCCCCCGGTCAAAAGGGCCATCTGAAAAAAGTGTAAAATCCAGAAAGGCAGGACAGGCCATGGAGAACTGGGAGCCTTGTTATACTGATGGGCGGGATGTAAATTGCCAACAGACACTCGGGAGAAGTGTATGGTGTTTCCTGAAACGTCTAAGAAACAAAGCAACAGAGCCTAGGGCACTTCCACTTATGGTCCTATAGCTTAGGGAAATTAAAATCAAAAAGATACAGCCACCCCAATGTTTGGGACGCCTCTGTTTACAAGAACCTCGTTTACCGTACAAGTTCAATATCACAGAAAGTGAAAAATGGATAAAGAACTTGTGGTACTTACGTACAATGCAGTATCACTCAGCAGTGAAATCTATGTCATCAGGCCCGTAGCAGCACAATGAGTGGATTCAGGTACGATGATTCTAACTGAAATAAGTCACACAGAAAAAGAAACATCATAAGATATCAGTAATACACGGAATGTAAACTTGGCTACACAGGAACTGAATTACAGAACAGAACAGGGTCTCAAATTTAGAAAACCAACTTATGCTTGTTTAAGGGTAAAGGTGAGTTGGGGTGCTGCATAAAACCAGAGATTGAAATGAGCACAGATAAAGTTCCTTAAGCCAAATATGGAATAGACAAGAGCTACTCCTTGCTCAACGAAATGGACTCAACACCGCATATTAAACGCCTAAGAATGTACCTGACTCTTAAGTATCTTAAAACCTATGGATTGCTATGTCTCCGAAAGAGAATCAAGCATGTGTACAGGGGCATAAACGCAGCAGTGATAGGATTGGAGAGGTTCGGTGAGCAAATGAAGACCCTTTGAAGTCATATTGCATGGTACCCATTCCACGGGTTTCAACTACCCAGGTTTAAGGTATTCTTCCTTCAGCTAAAACATGCATGTGGAACCTAGAGTATGATCAACCATGTGATCGGGAGACGTGTTCAAATATGTCTCAGTTTTCGTACCCTGGTACTCGGGTGCAACATTCCAGACGCTTTACTAACACTCTCCCGACTTGGAGAGTCAGTCCCTTTAACCTCCTGTTTGGCCCAGTTTGCAATTTCTGCGGAAGATGAACAGGAATAGCGAGAACCAATGAGAGACTAGCTGGAGGTGTCTGGACGGGCAAATTTAACTCTCATTTCCCACCAGGAAGAGGAAATAACCAAAGGCTCAGCGTGCCGTGCCGGAACCAGATTAGGGCCTGAAGCCATCCTGCGGTGTTGCGGCCAGCTCACAAGAAAGCGAGTTGAACAAAGGAGCTCAGGGGCACTGTAATTCACAAACCTGCAGAGTTATAAATGACAACTATCGTCCAAAAATATACAGAAGTAAGGCTGCCAAGAGGACTTGAAAGCGGGGCAGAATTGCAGGAAACCGATTTCAGGAGGTAGACTGGAATTGCATTGAAAGCATAGGAAAAGAGGCAGAACGTCCACAATGATGCACTTGGCCAAAAAGGGCGTATGCGTTTTTTCCTGAATATATTCAGGAAAAAACGCATACGCCCTTTTTGGCCAACCAAGCAAGCTTGCAAAGGAAATCTGCACTACAATGAAGTCTCACTTCCCCCCGGTCAAAAGGGCCATCTGAAAAAAGTGTAAAATCCAGAAAGGCAGGACAGGCCATGGAGAACTGGGAGCCTTGTTATGCTGATGGGCGGGATGTAAATTGCCAACAGACACTCGGGAGAAGTGTATGGTGTTTCCTGAAACGTCTAAAAAACAAAGCAACAGAGCCTAGGGCACTTCCACTTATGGTCCTATAGCTTAGGGAAATTAAAATCAAAAAGATACAGCCACCCCAATGTTTGGGACGCCTCTGTTTACAAGAACCTGGTTTACCGTACAAGTTCAATATCACAGAAAGTGAAAAATGGATAAAGAACTTGTGGTACTTACGTACAATGCAGTATCACTCAGCAGTGAAATCTATGTCATCAGGCCCGTAGCAGCACAATGAGTGGATTCAGGTACGATGATTCTAACTGAAATAAGTCACACAGAAAAAGAAACATCATAAGATATCAGTAATACACGGAATGTAAACTTGGCTACACAGGAACTGAATTACAGAACAGAACAGGGTCTCAAATTTAGAAAACCAACTTATGCTTGTTTAAGGGTAAAGGTGAGTTGGGGTGCTGCATAAAACCAGAGATTGAAATGAGCACAGATAAAGTTCCTTAAGCCAAATATGGAATAGACAAGAGCTACTCCTTGCTCAACGAAATGGACTCAACACCGCATATTAAACGCCTAAGAATGTACCTGACTCTTAAGTATCTTAAAACCTATGGATTGCTATGTCTCCGAAAGAGAATCAAGCATGTGTACAGGGACATAAACGCAGCAGTGATAGGATTGGAGAGGTTCGGTGAGCAAATGAAGACCCTTTGAAGTCATATTGCATGGTACCCATTCCACGGGTTTCAACTACCCAGGTTTAAGGTATTCTTCCTTCAGCTAAAACATGCATGTGGAACCTAGAGTATGATCAACCATGTGATCGGGAGACGTGTTCAAATATGTCTCAGTTTTCGTACCCTGGTACTCGGGTGCAACATTCCAGACGCTTTACTAACACTCTCCCGACTTGGAGAGTCAGTCCCTTTAACCTCCTGTTTGGCCCAGTTTGCAATTTCTGCGGAAGATGAACAGGAATAGCGAGAACCAATGAGAGACTAGCTGGAGGTGTCTGGACGGGCAAATTTAACTCTCATTTCCCACCAGGAAGAGGAAATAACCAAAGGCTCAGCGTGCCGTGCCGGAACCAGATTAGGGCCTGAAGCCATCCTGCGGTGTTGCGGCCAGCTCACAAGAAAGCGAGTTGAAGAAAGGAGCTCAGGGGCACTGTAATTCACAAACCTGCAGAGTTATAAATGACAACTATCGTCCAAAAATATACTGAAGTAAGGCTGCCAAGAGGACTTGAAAGCGGGGCAGAATTGCAGGAAACCGATTTCAGGAGGTAGACTGGAATTGCATTGAAAGCATAGGAAAAGAGGCAGAACGTCCACAATGATGCACTTGGCCAAAAAGGGCGTATGCGTTTTTTCCTGAATATATTCAGGAAAAAACGCATACGCCCTTTTTGGCCAACCAAGCAAGCTTGCAAAGGAAATCTGCACTACAATGAAGTCTCACTTCCCCCCGGTCAAAAGGGCCATCTGAAAAAAGTGTAAAATCCAGAAAGGCAGGACAGGCCATGGAGAACTGGGAGCCTTGTTATGCTGATGGGCGGGATGTAAATTGCCAACAGACACTCGGGAGAAGTGTATGGTGTTTCCTGAAACGTCTAAAAAACAAAGCAACAGAGCCTAGGGCACTTCCACTTATGGTCCTATAGCTTAGGGAAATTAAAATCCAAAAGATACAGCCACCCCAATGTTTGGGACGCCTCTGTTTACAAGAACCTCGTTTACCGTACAAGTTCAATATCACAGAAAGTGAAAAATGGATAAAGAACTTGTGGTACTTACGTACAATGCAGTATCACTCAGCAGTGAAATCTATGTCATCAGGCCCGTAGCAGCACAATGAGTGGATTCAGGTACGATGATTCTAACTGAAATAAGTCACACAGAAAAAGAAACATCATAAGATATCAGTAATACACGGAATGTAAACTTGGCTACACAGGAACTGAATTACAGAACAGAACAGGGTCTCAAATTTAGAAAACCAACTTATGCTTGTTTCAGGGGAAAGGTGAGTTGGGGTGCTGCATAAAACCAGAGATTGAAATGAGCACAGATAAAGTTCCTTAAGCCAAATATGGAATAGACAAGAGCTACTCCTTGCTCAACGAAATGGACTCAACACCGCATATTAAACGCCTAAGAATGTACCTGACTCTTAAGTATCTTAAAACCTATGGATTGCTATGTCTCCGAAAGAGAATCAAGCATGTGTACAGGGACATAAACGCAGCAGTGATAGGATTGGAGAGGTTCGGTGAGCAAATGAAGACCCTTTGAAGTCATATTGCATGGTACCCATTCCACGGGTTTCAACTCCCCAGGTTTAAGGTATTCTTCCTTCAGCTAAAACATGCATGTGGAACCTAGAGTATGATCAACCATGTGATCGGGAGACGTGTTCAAATATGTCTCAGTTTTCGTACCCTGGTACTCGGGTGCAACATTCCAGACGCTTTACTAACACTCTCCCGACTTGGAGAGTCAGTCCCTTTAACCTCCTGTTTGGCCCAGTTTGCAATTTCTGCGGAAGATGAACAGGAATAGCGAGAACCAATGAGAGACTAGCTGGAGGTGTCTGGACGGGCAAATTTAACTCTCATTTCCCACCAGGAAGAGGAAAGAACCAAAGGCTCAGCGTGCCGTGCCGGAACCAGATTAGGGCCTGAAGCCATCCTGCGGTGTTGCGGCCAGCTCACAAGAAAGCGAGTTGAAGAAAGGAGCTCAGGGGCACTGTAATTCACAAACCTGCAGAGTTATAAATGACAACTATCGTCCAAAAATATACTGAAGTAAGGCTGCCAAGAGGACTTGAAAGCGGGGCAGAATTGCAGGAAACCGATTTCAGGAGGTAGACTGGAATTGCATTGAAAGCATAGGAAAAGAGGCAGAACGTCCACAATGATGCACTTGGCCAAAAAGGGCGTATGCGTTTTTTCCTGAATATATTCAGGAAAAAACGCATACGCCCTTTTTGGCCAACCAAGCAAGCTTGCAAAGGAAATCTGCACTACAATGAAGTCTCACTTCCCCCCGGTCAAAAGGGCCATCTGAAAAAAGTGTAAAATCCAGAAAGGCAGGACAGGCCATGGAGAACTGGGAGCCTTGTTATGCTGATGGGCGGGATGTACATTGCCAACAGACACTGGGGAGAAGTGTATGGTGTTTCCTGAAACGTCTAAAAAACAAAGCAACAGAGCCTAGGGCACTTCCACTTATGGTCCTATAGCTTAGGGAAATTAAAATCAAAAAGATACAGCCACCCCAATGTTTGGGACGCCTCTGTTTACAAGAACCTGGTTTACCGTACAAGTTCAATATCACAGAAAGTGAAAAATGGATAAAGAACTTGTGGTACTTACGTACAATGCAGTATCACTCAGCAGTGAAATCTATGTCATCAGGCCCGTAGCAGCACAATGAGTGGATTCAGGTACGATGATTCTAACTGAAATAAGTCACACAGAAAAAGAAACATCATAAGATATCAGTAATACACGGAATGTAAACTTGGCTACACAGGAACTGAATTACAGAACAGAACAGGGTCTCAAATTTAGAAAACCAACTTATGCTTGTTTAAGGGTAAAGGTGAGTTGGGGTGCTGCCTAAAACCAGAGATTGAAATGAGCACAGATAAAGTTCCTTAAGCCAAATATGGAATAGACAAGAGCTACTCCTTGCTCAACGAAATGGACTCAACACCGCATATTAAACGCCTAAGAATGTACCTGACTCTTAAGTATCTTAAAACCTATGGATTGCTATGTCTCCGAAAGAGAATCAAGCATGTGTACAGGGACATAAACGCAGCAGTGATAGGATTGGAGAGGTTCGGTGAGCAAATGAAGACCCTTTGAAGTCATATTGCATGGTACCCATTCCACGGGTTTCAACTACCCAGGTTTAAGGTATTCTTCCTTCAGCTAAAACATGCATGTGGAACCTAGAGTATGATCAACCATGTGATCGGGAGACGTGTTCAAATATGTCTCAGTTTTCGTACCCTGGTACTCGGGTGCAACATTCCAGACGCTTTACTAACACTCTCCCGACTTGGAGAGTCAGTCCCTTTAACCTCCTGTTTGGCCCAGTTTGCAATTTCTGCGGAAGATGAACAGGAATAGCGAGAACCAATGAGAGACTAGCTGGAGGTGTCTGGACGGGCAAATTTAACTCTCATTTCCCACCAGGAAGAGGAAATAACCAAAGGCTCAGCGTGCCGTGCCGGAACCAGATTAGGGCCTGAAGCCATCCTGCGGTGTTGCGGCCAGCTCACAAGAAAGCGAGTTGAAGAAAGGAGCTCAGGGGCACTGTAATTCACAAACCTGCAGAGTTATAAATGACAACTATCGTCCAAAAATATACTGAAGTAAGGCTGCCAAGAGGACTTGAAAGCGGGGCAGAATTGCAGGAAACCGATTTCAGGAGGTAGACTGGAATTGCATTGAAAGCATAGGAAAAGAGGCAGAACGTCCACAATGATGCACTTGGCCAAAAAGGGCGTATGCGTTTTTTCCTGAATATATTCAGGAAAAAACGCATACGCCCTTTTTGGCCAACCAAGCAAGCTTGCAAAGGAAATCTGCACTACAATGAAGTCTCACTTCCCCCCGGTCAAAAGGGCCATCTGAAAAAAGTGTAAAATCCAGAAAGGCAGGACAGGCCATGGAGAACTGGGAGCCTTGTTATGCTGATGGGCGGGATGTAAATTGCCAACAGACACTCGGGAGAAGTGTATGGTGTTTCCTGAAACGTCTAAAAAACAAAGCAACAGAGCCTAGGGCACTTCCACTTATGGTCCTATAGCTTAGGGAAATTAAAATCCAAAAGATACAGCCACCCCAATGTTTGGGACGCCTCTGTTTACAAGAACCTCGTTTACCGTACAAGTTCAATATCACAGAAAGTGAAAAATGGATAAAGAACTTGTGGTACTTACGTACAATGCAGTATCACTCAGCAGTGAAATCTATGTCATCAGGCCCGTAGCAGCACAATGAGTGGATTCAGGTACGATGATTCTAACTGAAATAAGTCACACAGAAAAAGAAACATCATAAGATATCAGTAATACACGGAATGTAAACTTGGCTACACAGGAACTGAATTACAGAACAGAACAGGGTCTCAAATTTAGAAAACCAACTTATGCTTGTTTCAGGGGAAAGGTGAGTTGGGGTGCTGCATAAAACCAGAGATTGAAATGAGCACAGATAAAGTTCCTTAAGCCAAATATGGAATAGACAAGAGCTACTCCTTGCTCAACGAAATGGACTCAACACCGCATATTAAACGCCTAAGAATGTACCTGACTCTTAAGTATCTTAAAACCTATGGATTGCTATGTCTCCGAAAGAGAATCAAGCATGTGTACAGGGACATAAACGCAGCAGTGATAGGATTGGAGAGGTTCGGTGAGCAAATGAAGACCCTTTGAAGTCATATTGCATGGTACCCATTCCACGGGTTTCAACTCCCCAGGTTTAAGGTATTCTTCCTTCAGCTAAAACATGCATGTGGAACCTAGAGTATGATCAACCATGTGATCGGGAGACGTGTTCAAATATGTCTCAGTTTTCGTACCCTGGTACTCGGGTGCAACATTCCAGACGCTTTACTAACACTCTCCCGACTTGGAGAGTCAGTCCCTTTAACCTCCTGTTTGGCCCAGTTTGCAATTTCTGCGGAAGATGAACAGGAATAGCGAGAACCAATGAGAGACTAGCTGGAGGTGTCTGGACGGGCAAATTTAACTCTCATTTCCCACCAGGAAGAGGAAAGAACCAAAGGCTCAGCGTGCCGTGCCGGAACCAGATTAGGGCCTGAAGCCATCCTGCGGTGTTGCGGCCAGCTCACAAGAAAGCGAGTTGAAGAAAGGAGCTCAGGGGCACTGTAATTCACAAACCTGCAGAGTTATAAATGACAACTATCGTCCAAAAATATACTGAAGTAAGGCTGCCAAGAGGACTTGAAAGCGGGGCAGAATTGCAGGAAACCGATTTCAGGAGGTAGACTGGAATTGCATTGAAAGCATAGGAAAAGAGGCAGAACGTCCACAATGATGCACTTGGCCAAAAAGGGCGTATGCGTTTTTTCCTGAATATATTCAGGAAAAAACGCATACGCCCTTTTTGGCCAACCAAGCAAGCTTGCAAAGGAAATCTGCACTACAATGAAGTCTCACTTCCCCCCGGTCAAAAGGGCCATCTGAAAAAAGTGTAAAATCCAGAAAGGCAGGACAGGCCATGGAGAACTGGGAGCCTTGTTATGCTGATGGGCGGGATGTACATTGCCAACAGACACTGGGGAGAAGTGTATGGTGTTTCCTGAAACGTCTAAAAAACAAAGCAACAGAGCCTAGGGCACTTCCACTTATGGTCCTATAGCTTAGGGAAATTAAAATAAAAAAGATACAGCCACCCCAATGTTTGGGACGCCTCTGTTTACAAGAACCTCGTTTACCGTACAAGTTCAATATCACAGAAAGTGAAAAATGGATAAAGAACTTGTGGTACTTACGTACAATGCAGTATCACTCAGCAGTGAAATCTATGTCATCAGGCCCGTAGCAGCACAATGAGTGGATTCAGGTACGATGATTCTAACTGAAATAAGTCACACAGAAAAAGAAACATCATAAGATATCAGTAATACACGGAATGTAAACTTGGCTACACAGGAACTGAATTACAGAACAGAACAGGGTCTCAAATTTAGAAAACCAACTTATGCTTGTTTAAGGGGAAAGGTGAGTTGGGGTGCTGCCTAAAACCAGAGATTGAAATGAGCACAGATAAAGTTCCTTAAGCCAAATATGGAATAGACAAGAGCTACTCCTTGCTCAACGAAATGGACTCAACACCGCATATTAAACGCCTAAGAATGTACCTGACTCTTAAGTATCTTAAAACCTATGGATTGCTATGTCTCCGAAAGAGAATCAAGCATGTGTACAGGGACATAAACGCAGCAGTGATAGGATTGGAGAGGTTCGGTGAGCAAATGAAGACCCTTTGAAGTCATATTGCATGGTACCCATTCCACGGGTTTCAACTACCCAGGTTTAAGGTATTCTTCCTTCAGCTAAAACATGCATGTGGAACCTAGAGTATGATCAACCATGTGATCGGGAGACGTGTTCAAATATGTCTCAGTTTTCGTACCCTGGTACTCGGGTGCAACATTCCAGACGCTTTACTAACACTCTCCCGACTTGGAGAGTCAGTCCCTTTAACCTCCTGTTTGGCCCAGTTTGCAATTTCTGCGGAAGATGAACAGGAATAGCGAGAACCAATGAGAGACTAGCTGGAGGTGTCTGGACGGGCAAATTTAACTCTCATTTCCCACCAGGAAGAGGAAATAACCAAAGGCTCAGCGTGCCGTGCCGGAACCAGATTAGGGCCTGAAGCCATCCTGCGGTGTTGCGGCCAGCTCACAAGAAAGCGAGTTGAAGAAAGGAGCTCAGGGGCACTGTAATTCACAAACCTGCAGAGTTATAAATGACAACTATCGTCCAAAAATATACTGAAGTAAGGCTGCCAAGAGGACTTGAAAGCGGGGCAGAATTGCAGGAAACCGATTTCAGGAGGTAGACTGGAATTGCATTGAAAGCATAGGAAAAGAGGCAGAACGTCCACAATGATGCACTTGGCCAAAAAGGGCGTATGCGTTTTTTCCTGAATATATTCAGGAAAAAACGCATACGCCCTTTTTGGCCAACCAAGCAAGCTTGCAAAGGAAATCTGCACTACAATGAAGTCTCACTTCCCCCCGGTCAAAAGGGCCATCTGAAAAAAGTGTAAAATCCAGAAAGGCAGGACAGGCCATGGAGAACTGGGAGCCTTGTTATGCTGATGGGCGGGATGTACATTGCCAACAGACACTGGGGAGAAGTGTATGGTGTTTCCTGAAACGTCTAAAAAACAAAGCAACAGAGCCTAGGGCACTTCCACTTATGGTCCTATAGCTTAGGGAAATTAAAATAAAAAAGATACAGCCACCCCAATGTTTGGGACGCCTCTGTTTACAAGAACCTCGTTTACCGTACAAGTTCAATATCACAGAAAGTGAAAAATGGATAAAGAACTTGTGGTACTTACGTACAATGCAGTATCACTCAGCAGTGAAATCTATGTCATCAGGCCCGTAGCAGCACAATGAGTGGATTCAGGTACGATGATTCTAACTGAAATAAGTCACACAAAAAAGAAACATCATAAGATATCAGTAATACACGGAATGTAAACTTGGCTACACAGGAACTGAATTACAGAACAGAACAGGGTCTCAAATTTAGAAAACCAACTTATGCTTGTTTCAGGGTAAAGGTGAGTTGGGGTGCTGCATAAAACCAGAGATTGAAATGAGCACAGATAAAGTTCCTTAAGCCAAATATGGAATAGACAAGAGCTACTCCTTGCTCAACGAAATGGACTCAACACCGCATATTAAACGCCTAAGAATGTACCTGACTCTTAAGTATCTTAAAACCTATGGATTGCTATGTCTCCGAAAGAGAATCAAGCATGTGTACAGGGACATAAACGCAGCAGTGATAGGATTGGAGAGGTTCGGTGAGCAAATGAAGACCCTTTGAAGTCATATTGCATGGTACCCATTCCACGGGTTTCAACTACCCAGGTTTAAGGTATTCTTCCTTCAGCTAAAACATGCATGTGGAACCTAGAGTATGATCAACCATGTGATCGGGAGACGTGTTCAAATATGTCTCAGTTTTCGTACCCTGGTACTCGGGTGCAACATTCCAGACGCTTTACTAACACTCTCCCGACTTGGAGAGTCAGTCCCTTTAACCTCCTGTTTGGCCCAGTTTGCAATTTCTGCGGAAGATGAACAGGAATAGCGAGAACCAATGAGAGACTAGCTGGAGGTGTCTGGACGGGCAAATTTAACTCTCATTTCCCACCAGGAAGAGGAAAGAACCAAAGGCTCAGCGTGCCGTGCCGGAACCAGATTAGGGCCTGAAGCCATCCTGCGGTGTTGCGGCCAGCTCACAAGAAAGCGAGTTGAAGAAAGGAGCTCAGGGGCACTGTAATTCACAAACCTGCAGAGTTATAAATGACAACTATCGTCCAAAAATATACTGAAGTAAGGCTGCCAAGAGGACTTGAAAGCGGGGCAGAATTGCAGGAAACCGATTTCAGGAGGTAGACTGGAATTGCATTGAAAGCATAGGAAAAGAGGCAGAACGTCCACAATGATGCACTTGGCCAAAAAGGGCGTATGCGTTTTTTCCTGAATATATTCAGGAAAAAACGCATACGCCCTTTTTGGCCAACCAAGCAAGCTTGCAAAGGAAATCTGCACTACAATGAAGTCTCACTTCCCCCCGGTCAAAAGGGCCATCTGAAAAAAGTGTAAAATCCAGAAAGGCAGGACAGGCCATGGAGAACTGGGAGCCTTGTTATGCTGATGGGCGGGATGTACATTGCCAACAGACACTGGGGAGAAGTGTATGGTGTTTCCTGAAACGTCTAAAAAACAAAGCAACAGAGCCTAGGGCACTTCCACTTATGGTCCTATAGCTTAGGGAAATTAAAATAAAAAAGATACAGCCACCCCAATGTTTGGGACGCCTCTGTTTACAAGAACCTCGTTTACCGTACAAGTTCAATATCACAGAAAGTGAAAAATGGATAAAGAACTTGTGGTACTTACGTACAATGCAGTATCACTCAGCAGTGAAATCTATGTCATCAGGCCCGTAGCAGCACAATGAGTGGATTCAGGTACGATGATTCTAACTGAAATAAGTCACACAGAAAAAGAAACATCATAAGATATCAGTAATACACGGAATGTAAACTTGGCTACACAGGAACTGAATTACAGAACAGAACAGGGTCTCAAATTTAGAAAACCAACTTATGCTTGTTTAAGGGGAAAGGTGAGTTGGGGTGCTGCCTAAAACCAGAGATTGAAATGAGCACAGATAAAGTTCCTTAAGCCAAATATGGAATAGACAAGAGCTACTCCTTGCTCAACGAAATGGACTCAACACCGCATATTAAACGCCTAAGAATGTACCTGACTCTTAAGTATCTTAAAACCTATGGATTGCTATGTCTCCGAAAGAGAATCAAGCATGTGTACAGGGACATAAACGCAGCAGTGATAGGATTGGAGAGGTTCGGTGAGCAAATGAAGACCCTTTGAAGTCATATTGCATGGTACCCATTCCACGGGTTTCAACTACCCAGGTTTAAGGTATTCTTCCTTCAGCTAAAACATGCATGTGGAACCTAGAGTATGATCAACCATGTGATCGGGAGACGTGTTCAAATATGTCTCCGTTTTCGTACCCTGGTACTCGGGTGCAACATTCCAGACGCTTTACTAACACTCTCCCGACTTGGAGAGTCAGTCCCTTTAACCTCCTGTTTGGCCCAGTTTGCAATTTCTGCGGAAGATGAACAGGAATAGCGAGAACCAATGAGAGACTAGCTGGAGGTGTCTGGACGGGCAAATTTAACTCCCATTTCCCACCAGGAAGAGGAAAGAACCAAAGGCTCAGCGTGCCGTGCCGGAACCAGATTAGGGCCTGAAGCCATCCTGCGGTGTTGCGGCCAGCTCACAAGAAAGCGAGTTGAAGAAAGGAGCTCAGGGGCACTGTAATTCACAAACCTGCAGAGTTATAAATGACAACTATCGTCCAAAAATATACTGAAGTAAGGCTGCCAAGAGGACTTGAAAGCGGGGCAGAATTGCAGGAAACCGATTTCAGGAGGTAGACTGGAATTGCATTGAAAGCATAGGAAAAGAGGCAGAACGTCCACAATGATGCACTTGGCCAAAAAGGGCGTATGCGTTTTTTCCTGAATATATTCAGGAAAAAACGCATACGCCCTTTTTGGCCAACCAAGCAAGCTTGCAAAGGAAATCTGCACTACAATGAAGTCTCACTTCCCCCCGGTCAAAAGGGCCATCTGAAAAAAGTGTAAAATCCAGAAAGGCAGGACAGGCCATGGAGAACTGGGAGCCTTGTTATACTGATGGGCGGGATGTAACTTGCCAACAGACACTCGGGAGAAGTGTATGGTGTTTCCTGAAACGTCTAAAAAACAAAGCAACAGAGCCTAGGGCACTTCCACTTATGGTCCTATAGCTTAGGGAAATTAAAATCAAAAAGATACAGCCACCCCAATGTTTGGGACGCCTCTGTTTACAAGAACCTCGTTTACCGTACAAGTTCAATATCACAGAAAGTGAAAAATGGATAAAGAACTTGTGGTACTTACGTACAATGCAGTATCACTCAGCAGTGAAATCTATGTCATCAGGCCCGTAGCAGCACAATGAGTGGATTCAGGTACGATGATTCTAACTGAAATAAGTCACACAGAAAAAGAAACATCATAAGATATCAGTAATACACGGAATGTAAACTTGGCTACACAGGAACTGAATTACAGAACAGAACAGGGTCTCAAATTTAGAAAACCAACTTATGCTTGTTTAAGGGTAAAGGTGAGTTGGGGTGCTGCATAAAACCAGAGATTGAAATGAGCACAGATAAAGTTCCTTAAGCCAAATATGGAATAGACAAGAGCTACTCCTTGCTCAACGAAATGGACTCAACACCGCATATTAAACGCCTAAGAATGTACCTGACTCTTAAGTATCTTAAAACCTATGGATTGCTATGCCTCCGAAAGAGAATCAAGCATGTGTACAGGGACATAAACGCAGCAGTGATAGGATTGGAGAGGTTCGGTGAGCAAATGAAGACCCTTTGAAGTCATATTGCATGGTACCCATTCCACGGGTTTCAACTACCCAGGTTTAAGGTATTCTTCCTTCAGCTAAAACATGCATGTGGAACCTAGAGTATGATCAACCATGTGATCGGGAGACGTGTTCAAATATGTCTCAGTTTTCGTACCCTGGTACTCGGGTGCAACATTCCAGACGCTTTACTAACACTCTCCCGACTTGGAGAGTCAGTCCCTTTAACCTCCTGTTTGGCCCAGTTTGCAATTTCTGCGGAAGATGAACAGGAATAGCGAGAACCAATGAGAGACTAGCTGGAGGTGTCTGGACGGGCAAATTTAACTCTCATTTCCCACCAGGAAGAGGAAATAACCAAAGGCTCAGCGTGCCGTGCCGGAACCAGATTAGGGCCTGAAGCCATCCTGCGGTGTTGCGGCCAGCTCACAAGAAAGCGAGTTGAAGAAAGGAGCTCAGGGGCACTGTAATTCACAAACCTGCAGAGTTATAAATGACAACTATCGTCCAAAAATATACTGAAGTAAGGCTGCCAAGAGGACTTGAAAGCGGGGCAGAATTGCAGGAAACCGATTTCAGGAGGTAGACTGGAATTGCATTGAAAGCATAGGAAAAGAGGCAGAACGTCCACAATGATGCACTTGGCCAAAAAGGGCGTATGCGTTTTTTCCTGAATATATTCAGGAAAAAACGCATACGCCCTTTTTGGCCAACCAAGCAAGCTTGCAAAGGAAATCTGCACTACAATGAAGTCTCACTTCCCCCCGGTCAAAAGGGCCATCTGAAAAAAGTGTAAAATCCAGAAAGGCAGGACAGGCCATGGAGAACTGGGAGCCTTGTTATGCTGATGGGCGGGATGTAAATTGCCAACAGACACTCGGGAGAAGTGTATGGTGTTTCCTGAAACGTCTAAAAAACAAAGCAACAGAGCCTAGGGCACTTCCACTTATGGTCCTATAGCTTAGGGAAATTAAAATCAAAAAGATACAGCCACCCCAATGTTTGGGACGCCTCTGTTTACAAGAACCTGGTTTACCGTACAAGTTCAATATCACAGAAAGTGAAAAATGGATAAAGAACTTGTGGTACTTACGTACAATGCAGTATCACTCAGCAGTGAAATCTATGTCATCAGGCCCGTAGCAGCACAATGAGTGGATTCAGGTACGATGATTCTAACTGAAATAAGTCACACAGAAAAAGAAACATCATAAGATATCAGTAATACACGGAATGTAAACTTGGCTACACAGGAACTGAATTACAGAACAGAACAGGGTCTCAAATTTAGAAAACCAACTTATGCTTGTTTAAGGGTAAAGGTGAGTTGGGGTGCTGCATAAAACCAGAGATTGAAATGAGCACAGATAAAGTTCCTTAAGCCAAATATGGAATAGACAAGAGCTACTCCTTGCTCAACGAAATGGACTCAACACCGCATATTAAACGCCTAAGAATGTACCTGACTCTTAAGTATCTTAAAACCTATGGATTGCTATGTCTCCGAAAGAGAATCAAGCATGTGTACAGGGACATAAACGCAGCAGTGATAGGATTGGAGAGGTTCGGTGAGCAAATGAAGACCCTTTGAAGTCATATTGCATGGTACCCATTCCACGGGTTTCAACTCCCCAGGTTTAAGGTATTCTTCCTTCAGCTAAAACATGCATGTGGAACCTAGAGTATGATCAACCATGTGATCGGGAGACGTGTTCAAATATGTCTCAGTTTTCGTACCCTGGTACTCGGGTGCAACATTCCAGACGCTTTACTAACACTCTCCCGACTTGGAGAGTCAGTCCCTTTAACCTCCTGTTTGGCCCAGTTTGCAATTTCTGCGGAAGATGAACAGGAATAGCGAGAACCAATGAGAGACTAGCTGGAGGTGTCTGGACGGGCAAATTTAACTCTCATTTCCCACCAGGAAGAGGAAATAACCAAAGGCTCAGCGTGCCGTGCCGGAACCAGATTAGGGCCTGAAGCCATCCTGCGGTGTTGCGGCCAGCTCACAAGAAAGCGAGTTGAAGAAAGGAGCTCAGGGGCACTGTAATTCACAAACCTGCAGAGTTATAAATGACAACTATCGTCCAAAAATATACTGAAGTAAGGCTGCCAAGAGGACTTGAAAGCGGGGCAGAATTGCAGGAAACCGATTTCAGGAGGTAGACTGGAATTGCATTGAAAGCATAGGAAAAGAGGCAGAACGTCCACAATGATGCACTTGGCCAAAAAGGGCGTATGCGTTTTTTCCTGAATATATTCAGGAAAAAACGCATACGCCCTTTTTGGCCAACCAAGCAAGCTTGCAAAGGAAATCTGCACTACAATGAAGTCTCACTTCCCCCCGGTCAAAAGGGCCATCTGAAAAAAGTGTAAAATCCAGAAAGGCAGGACAGGCCATGGAGAACTGGGAGCCTTGTTATGCTGATGGGCGGGATGTCAATTGCCAACAGACACTCGGGAGAAGTGTATGGTGTTTCCTGAAACATCTAAAAAACAAAGCAACAGAGCCTAGGGCACTTCCACTTATGGTCCTATAGCTTAGGGAAATTAAAATCAAAAAGATACAGCCACCCCAATGTTTGGGACGCCTCTGTTTACAAGAACCTCGTTTACCGTACAAGTTCAATATCACAGAAAGTGAAAAATGGATAAAGAACTTGTGGTACTTACGTACAATGCAGTATCACTCAGCAGTGAAATCTATGTCATCAGGCCCGTAGCAGCACAATGAGTGGATTCAGGTACGATGATTCTAACTGAAATAAGTCACACAGAAAAAGAAACATCATAAGATATCAGTAATACACGGAATGTAAACTTGGCTACACAGGAACTGAATTACAGAACAGAACAGGGTCTCAAATTTAGAAAACCAACTTATGCTTGTTTAAGGGTAAAGGTGAGTTGGGGTGCTGCA
This sequence comes from Globicephala melas, assembly GCF_963455315.2. NCBI lineage: Eukaryota > Metazoa > Chordata > Mammalia > Artiodactyla > Delphinidae > Globicephala > Globicephala melas. The sequence continues at coordinate 283,719 of NW_027207463.1, read as the reverse complement.
TAAAACCAGAGATTGAAATGAGCACAGATAAAGTTCCTTAAGCCAAATATGGAATAGACAAGAGCTACTCCTTGCTCAACGAAATGGACTCAACACCGCATATTAAACGCCTAAGAATGTACCTGACTCTTAAGTATCTTAAAACCTATGGATTGCTATGTCTCCGAAAGAGAATCAAGCATGTGTACAGGGACATAAACGCAGCAGTGATAGGATTGGAGAGGTTCGGTGAGCAAATGAAGACCCTTTGAAGTCATATTGCATGGTACCCATTCCACGGGTTTCAACTACCCAGGTTTAAGGTATTCTTCCTTCAGCTAAAACATGCATGTGGAACCTAGAGTATGATCAACCATGTGATCGGGAGACGTGTTCAAATATGTCTCAGTTTTCGTACCCTGGTACTCGGGTGCAACATTCCAGACGCTTTACTAACACTCTCCCGACTTGGAGAGTCAGTCCCTTTAACCTCCTGTTTGGCCCAGTTTGCAATTTCTGCGGAAGATGAACAGGAATAGCGAGAACCAATGAGAGACTAGCTGGAGGTGTCTGGACGGGCAAATTTAACTCCCATTTCCCACCAGGAAGAGGAAAGAACCAAAGGCTCAGCGTGCCGTGCCGGAACCAGATTAGGGCCTGAAGCCATCCTGCGGTGTTGCGGCCAGCTCACAAGAAAGCGAGTTGAAGAAAGGAGCTCAGGGGCACTGTAATTCACAAACCTGCAGAGTTATAAATGACAACTATCGTCCAAAAATATACTGAAGTAAGGCTGCCAAGAGGACTTGAAAGCGGGGCAGAATTGCAGGAAACCGATTTCAGGAGGTAGACTGGAATTGCATTGAAAGCATAGGAAAAGAGGCAGAACGTCCACAATGATGCACTTGGCCAAAAAGGGCGTATGCGTTTTTTCCTGAATATATTCAGGAAAAAACGCATACGCCCTTTTTGGCCAACCAAGCAAGCTTGCAAAGGAAATCTGCACTACAATGAAGTCTCACTTCCCCCCGGTCAAAAGGGCCATCTGAAAAAAGTGTAAAATCCAGAAAGGCAGGACAGGCCATGGAGAACTGGGAGCCTTGTTATGCTGATGGGCGGGATGTACATTGCCAACAGACACTCGGGAGAAGTGTATGGTGTTTCCTGAAACGTCTAAAAAACAAAGCAACAGAGCCTAGGGCACTTCCACTTATGGTCCTATAGCTTAGGGAAATTAAAATCAAAAAGATACAGCCACCCCAATGTTTGGGACGCCTATGTTTACAAGAACCTCGTTTACCGTACAAGTTCAATATCACAGAAAGTGAAAAATGGATAAAGAACTTGTGGTACTTACGTACAATGCAGTATCACTCAGCAGTGAAATCTATGTCATCAGGCCCGTAGCAGCACAATGAGTGGATTCAGGTACGATGATTCTAACTGAAATAAGTCACACAGAAAAAGAAACATCATAAGATATCAGTAATACACGGAATGTAAACTTGGCTACACAGGAACTGAATTACAGAACAGAACAGGGTCTCAAATTTAGAAAACCAACTTATGCTTGTTTAAGGGTAAAGGTGAGTTGGGGTGCTGCATAAAACCAGAGATTGAAATGAGCACAGATAAAGTTCCTTAAGCCAAATATGGGGAATAGATAAGAGCTACTCCTTGCTCAACGAAATGGACTCAACACCCCATATTAAACGCCTAAGAATGTACCTGACTAGTAAGTATCTTAAAACCTATGGATTGCTATGTCTCCGAAAGAGAATCAAGCATGTGTACAGGGGCATAAACGCAGCAGTGATAGGATTGGAGAGGTTCGGTGAGCAAATGAAGACCCTTTGAAGTCATATTGCATGGTACCCATTACACGGGTCTCAACTCTCCAGGTTTAAGGTATTCTTCCTTCAGCTAAAACATGCATGTGGAACCCAGAGTATGATCAACAGTGTGAACGGGAGACGTGTTCAAATATGTCTCAGTTTTCCTCCCCTGTTACTCGGGTGCAACATTCCAGACGCTTTACTAACACTCTCCCCACTTGGACAGTCAGCACCTTTAACCTCCTGTTTGGCCCAGTTTGCAATTTCTGCGGAAGATGAACAGGAATAGGGAGAACCAATGAGAGAATAGCTGGAGGTGTCTGGACGGGCAAATTTAACTCTCATTTCCCACCAGGAAGAGGAACTAACCAAAGGCTCAGCGTGCCGTGCCGGAACCAGATTAGGGCCTGAAGCCATCCTGCGGTGTTGCGGCCAGCTCAAAAGAAAGCGAGTTGAAGAAAGGAGCTCAGGGGCACTGTAATTCACAAACCTGCAGAGTTATAAATGACAGCTATCATCCAAAAATATACTGAAGTAAGGCTGCCAAGAGGACTTGAATGCGGGGCAGAATTGCAGGAAACCGATTTCAGGAGGTAGACTGGAATTGCATTGAAAGCATAGGAAAAGAGGCAGAACGTCCACAATGATGCACTTGGCCAAAAAGGGCGTATGCGTTTTTTCCTGAATATATTCAGGAAAAAACGCATACGCCCTTTTTGGCCAACCAAGCAAGCTTGCAAAGGAAATCTGCACTACAATGAAGTCTCACTTCCCCCCGGTCAAAAGGGCCATCTGAAAAAAGTGTAAAATCCAGAAAGGCAGGACAGGCCATGGAGAACTGGGAGCCTTGTTATGCTGATGGGCGGGATGTAAATTGCCAACAGACACTCGGGAGAAGTGTATGGTGTTTCCTGAAACATCTAAAAAACAAAGCAACAGAGCCTAGGGCACTTCCACTTACGGTCCTATAGCTTAGGGAAATTAAAATCAAAACGACACAGCCACCCCAAAGTTTGGGACGCCTCTGTTTACAAGAACCTCATTTACCATACAAGTTCAATATCACAGAAAGTGAAAAATGGATAAAGAACTTGTGGTATTTACGTACAATGCAGTATCACTCAGCAATGAAATCTATGTCATCAGGCCCTTAGCAGCACAATGAGTGGATTCAGGTACGATGATTCTAACTGAAATAAGTCACACAGAAAAAGAAACATCATAAGATATCACTAATACATGGAATGTAAACTTGGCTACACAGGAACTGAATTCCAAAACAGAACAGGGTCTCAAATTTAGAAAACCAACTTATGCTTGCTTAAGGGGAAAGGTGAGTTGGGGTGCTGCATAAAACCAGAGATTGAAATGAGCACAGATAAAGTTCCTTAAGCCAAATATGGAATAGACAAGAGCTACTCCTTGCTCAACGAAATGGACTCAACACCCCATATTAAACGCCTAAGAATGTACCTGACTAGAAAGTATCTTAAAACCTATGGATTGCTATGTCTCCAAAAGAGAATCAAGCGGGTGTACAGGGGCATAAACGCAGCAGTGATAGGATTGGAGAGGTTCGGTGAGCAAATGAAGACCCTTTGAAGTCATATTGCATGGTACCCATTACACGGGTCTCAACTCTCCAGGTTTAAGGTATTCTTCCTTCAGCTAAAACATGCATGTGGAACCTAGAGTATGATCAACCATGTGATCGGGAGACGTGTTCAAATATGTCTCAGTTTTCGTACCCTGGTACTCGGGTGCAACATTCCAGACGCTTTACTAACACTCTCCCGACTTGGAGAGTCAGTCCCTTTAACCTCCTGTTTGGCCCAGTTTGCAATTTCTGCGGAAGATGAACAGGAAGAGCGAGAACCAATGAGAGACTAGCTGGAGGTGTCTGGACGGGCAAATTTAACTCTCATTTCCCACCAGGAAGAGGAACTAACCAAAGGCTCAGCGTGCCGTGCCGGAACCAGATTAGGGCCTGAAGCCATCCTGCGGTGTTGCGGCCAGCTCACAAGAAAGCGAGTTGAAGAAAGGAGCTCAGGGGCACTGTAATTCACAAACCTGCAGAGTTATAAATGACAGCTATCATCCAAAAATATACTGAAGTAAGGCTGCCAAGAGGACTTGAATGCGGGGCAGAATTGCAGGAAACCGATTTCAGGAGGTAGACTGGAATTGCATTGAAAGCATAGGAAAAGAGGCAGAACGTCCACAATGATGCACTTGGCCAAAAAGGGCGTATGCGTTTTTTCCTGAATATATTCAGGAAAAAACGCATACGCCCTTTTTGGCCAACCAAGCAAGCTTGCAAAGGAAATCTGCACTACAATGAAGTCTCACTTCCCCCCGGTCAAAAGGGCCATCTGAAAAAAGTGTAAAATCCAGAAAGGCAGGACAGGCCATGGAGAACTGGGAGCCTTGTTATGCTGATGGGCGGGATGTAAATTGCCAACAGACACTCGGGAGAAGTGTATGGTGTTTCCTGAAACATCTAAAAAACAAAGCAACAGAGCCTAGGGCACTTCCACTTATGATCCTATAGCTTAGGGAAATTAAAATCAAAAAGACACAGCCACCCCAAAGTTTGGGACGCCTCTGTTTACAAGAACCTCGTTTACAGTACAAGTTCAACATCGCAGAAAGTGAAAAATGGATAAAGAAGTTGTGGTATTTACTTACAAAGCAATATCACTCAGCAATGAAATCTATGTCATCAGGCCCGTAGCAGCATAATGAGTGGATTCAGGTACGATGATTCTAACTGAAATAAGTCACACAGAAAAAGAAACATCATAAGATATCACTAATACACGGAATGTAAACTGGGCTACACAGGAACTGAATTACAGAACAGAACAGGGTCTCAAATTTAGAAAACCAACTTATGCTTGCTTAAGGGGAAAGGTGAGTTGGGGTGCTGCATAAAACCAGAGATTGAAATGAGCACAGATAAAGTTCCTTAAGCCAAATATGGAATAGACAAGAGCTACTCCTTGCTCAACGAAATGGACTCAACACCCCATATTAAACGCCTAGGAATGTACCTGACTAATAACTATCTTAAAACCTATGGATTGCTATGTCTCTTAAAGAGAATCAAGCATGTGTACAGGGGCATAAACGCAGCAGTGATAGGATTGGAGAGGTTCGGTGAGCAAATGAAGACCCTTTGAAGTCATATTGCATGGTACCCATTCCACGGGTTTCAACTACCCAGGTTTAAGGTATTCTTCCTTCAGCTAAAACATGCATGTGGAACCTAGAGTATGATCAAACATGTGATCGGGAGACGTGTTCAAATATGTCTCAGTTTTCCTCCCCTGGTACTCGGGTGCAACATTCCAGACGCTTTACTAACACTCTCCCCACTTGGATAGTCAGCCTTTAACCTCCTGTTTAGCCCAGTTTGCAATTTCTGTGGAAGATGAACAGGAAGAGCGAGAACCAATGAGAGACTAGCTGGAGGTGTCTGGACGGGCAAATTTAACTCTCATTTCCCACCAGGAAGAGGAACTAACCAAAGGCTCATCGTGCCGTGCCGGAACCAGATTAGGGCCTGAAGCCATCCTGCGGTGTTGCGGCCAGCTCAAAAGAAAGCGAGTTGAAGAAAGGAGCTCAGGGGCACTGTAATTCACAAACCTGCAGAGTTATAAATGACAGCTATCGTCCAAAAATATACTGAAGTAAGGCTGCCAAGAGGACTTGAAAGTGGGGCAGAATTGCAGGAAACCGATTTCAGGAGGTTGACTGGAATTGCATTGAAAGCATAGGAAAAGAGGCAAAACGTCCACAATGATGCACTTGGCCAAAAAGGGCGTATGCGTTTTTTCCTGAATATATTCAGGAAAAAACGCATACGCCCTTTTTGGCCAACCAAGCGAGCTTGCAAAGGAAATCTGCACTACAATGAAGTCTCACTTCCCCCCGGTCAAAAGGGCCATCTGAAAAAAGTGTAAAATCCAGAAAGGCAGGACAGGCCATGGAGAACTGGGAGCCTTGTTATGCTGATGGGCGGGATGTAAATTGCCAACAGACACTCGGGAGAAGTGTATGGTGTTTCCTGAAACATCTAAAAAACAAAGCAACAGAGCCTAGGGCACTTCCACTTATGGTCCTATAGCTTAGGGAAATTAAAATCAAAAAGACACAGCCACCCCAAAGTTTGGGACGCCTCTGTTTACAAGAACCTCGTTTTCCGTACAAGTTCAATATCACAGAAAGAGGAAAATGGATAAAGAACTTGTGGTACTTATGTACAATGCAGTATCACTCAGCAATGAAATCTATGTCATCAGGCCCGTAGCAGCACAATGAGTGGATTCAGGTACGATGATTCTAACTGAAATAAGTCACACAGAAAAAAAACATCATAAGATATCAGTAATACACGGAATGTAAACTTGGCTACACAGGAACTGAATTCCAAAACACAACAGGGTCTCAAATTTAGAAAACCAACTTATGCTTGCTTAAGGGGAAAGGTGAGTTGGGGTGCTGCATAAAACCAGAGATTGAAATGAGCACAGATAAAGTTCCTTAAGCCAAATATGGAATAGATAAGAGCTACTCCTTGCTCAACGAAATGGACTCAACACCCCATATTAAACGCCTAAGAATGTACCTGACTAGTAAGTATCTTAAAACCTATGTATTGCTATGTCTCCGAAAGAGAATCAAGCATGTGTACAGGGGCATAAACGCAGCAGTGATAGGATTGGAGAGGTTCGGTGAGCAAATGAAGACCCTTTGAAGTCATATTGCATGGTACCCATTACACGGGTCTCAACTCTCCAGGTTTAAGGTATTCTTCCTTCAGCTAAAACATGCATGTGGAACCCAGAGTATGATCAACCGTGTGAACGGGAGATGTGTTCAAATATGTCTCAGTTTTCCTCCCCTGGTACTCGGGTGCAACATTCCAGACGCTTTACTAACACTCTCCCCACTTGGAGAGTCAGCGCCTTTAACCTCCTGTTTGGCCCAGTTTGCAATTTCTGCGGAAGATGAACAGGAATAGGGAGAACCAATGAGAGACTAGCTGGAGGTGTCTGGACGGGCAAATTTAACTCTCATTTCCCACCAGGAAGAGGAACTAACCAAAGGCTCAGCATGCCGTGCCGGAACCAGATTAGGGCCTGAAGCCATCCTGCGGTGTTGCGGCCAGCTCAAAAGAAAACGAGTTGAAGAAAGGAGCTCAGGGGCACTGTAATTCACAAACCTGCAGAGTTATAAATGACAGCTATCGTCCAAAAATATACTGAAGTAAGGCTGCCAAGAGGACTTGAAAGCGGGGCAGAATTGCAGGAAACCGATTTCAGGAGGTAGACTGGAATTGCATTGAAAGCATAGGAAAAGAGGCAGAACGTCCACAATGATGCACTTGGCCAAAAAGGGCGTATGCGTTTTTTCCTGAATATATTCAGGAAAAAACGCATACGCCCTTTTTGGCCAAACAAGCAAACTTGCATAGGAAATCTGCACTACAATGAAGTCTCACTTCCCCCCGGTCAAAAGGGCCATCTGAAAAAAGTGTAAAATCCAGAAAGGCAGGACAGGCCATGGAGAACTGGGAGCCTTGTTATGCTGATGGGCGGGATGTAAATTGCCAACAGACACTCGGGAGAAGTGTATGGTGTTTCCTGAAACATCTAAAAAACAAAGCAACAGAGCCTAGGGCACTTCCACTTATGGTCCTATAGCTTAGGGAAATTAAAATCAAAAAGACACAGCCACCCCAAAGTTTGGGACGCCTCTGTTTACAAGAACCTCGTTTACAGTACAAGTTCAACATCGCAGAAAGTGAAAAATGGATAAAGAAGTTGTGGTATTTACTTACAAAGCAATATCACTCAGCAATGAAATCTATGTCATCAGGCCCGTAGCAGCATAATGAGTGGATTCAGGTACGATGATTCTAACTGAAATAAGTCACACAGAAAAAGAAACATCATAAGATATCACTAATACACGGAATGTAAACTGGGCTACACAGGAACTGAATTACAGAACAGAACAGGGTCTCAAATTTAGAAAACCAACTTATGCTTGCTTAAGGGGAAAGGTGAGTTGGGGTGCTGCATAAAACCAGAGATTGAAATGAGCACAGATAAAGTTCCTTAAGCCAAATATGGAATAGACAAGAGCTACTCCTTGCTCAACGAAATGGACTCAACACCCCATATTAAACGCCTAGGAATGTACCTGACTAATAACTATCTTAAAACCTATGGATTGCTATGTCTCTTAAAGAGAATCAAGCATGTGTACAGGGGCATAAACGCAGCAGTGATAGGATTGGAGAGGTTCGGTGAGCAAATGAAGACCCTTTGAAGTCATATTGCATGGTACCCATTCCACGGGTTTCAACTACCCAGGTTTAAGGTATTCTTCCTTCAGCTAAAACATGCATGTGGAACCTAGAGTATGATCAAACATGTGATCGGGAGATGTGTTCAAATATGTCTCAGTTTTCGTACCCTGGTACTCGGGTGCAACATTCCAGACGCTTTACTAACACTCTCCCGACTTGGAGAGTCAGTCCCTTTAACCTCCTGTTTGGCCCAGTTTGCAATTTCTGCGGAAGATGAACAGGAATAGCGAGAACCAATGAGAGACTAGCTGGAGGTGTCTGGACGGGCAAATTTAACTCTCATTTCCCACCAGGAAGCGGAATTAACCAAAGGCTCAGCGTGCCATGCCGGAACCACATTAGGGCCTGAAGCCATCCTGCGGTGTTGCGGCCAGGTCACAAGAAAGCGAGTTGAAGAAAGGAGCTCAGGGGCACTGTAATTCACAAACCTGCAGAGTTATAAATGACAGCTATTTCCAAAAATATACTGAAGTAAAGCTGCCAAGAGGACTTGAAAGCGGGGCAGAATTGCAGGAAACTGATTTCAGGAGGTAGACTGGAATTGCATTGAAAGCTTCGGAAAAGATGCAGAACGTCCACAATGATGCACTTGGCCAAAAAGGGCGTATGCGTTTTATCCTGAATATATTCAGGAAAAAACGCATATGCCCTTTTTGGCCAACCAAGCAAGCTTGCAAAGGAAATCTGCACTACAATGAAGTCTCACTTCCCCCCGGTCAAAAGGGCCATCTGAAAAAAGTGTAAAATCCAGAAAGGCAGGACAGGCCATGGAGAACTGGGAGCCTTGTTATGCTGATGGGCGGGATGTAAATTGCCAACAGACACTCGGGAGAAGTGTATGGTGTTTCCTGAAACATCTAAAAAACAAAGCAACAGAGCCTAGGGCACTTCCACTTATGGTCCTATAGCTTAGGGAAATTAAAATCAAAAAGACACAGCCACCCCAAAGTTTGGGACGCCTCTGTTTACAAGAACCTCGTTTACCGTACAAGTTCAACATCACAGAAAGTGAAAAATGGATAAAGAACTTGTGGTACTTACGTAGAATGCAGTATCACTCAGCAATGAAATCTATGTCATCTGGCCCATAGCAGCATAATGAGTGGATTCAGGTACAATGATTCTAACTGAAATAAGTCACACAGAAAAAGAAACATCATAAGATATCACTAATACATGGAATGTAAACTGGGCTACACAGAAACTGAATTACAGAACAGAACAGGATCTCAAATTTAGAAAACCAACTTATGCTTGCTTAAGGGGAAAGGTGAGTTGGGGTGCTGCATAAAACCAGAGATTGAAATGAGCACAGATAAAGTTCCTTAAGCCAAATATGGAATAGACAAGAGCTACTCCTTGCTCAACGAAATGGACTCAACACCCCATATTAAACGCCTAAGAATGTACCTTACTAGTAAGTATCTTAAAACCTATGGATTGCTATGTCTCCAAAAGTGAATCAAGCGTGTGTACAGGGGCATAAACGCAGCAGTGATAGGATTGGAGAGGTTCGGTGAGCAAATGAAGACCCTTTGAAGTCATATTGCATGGTACCCATTCCACGGGTTTCAACTACCCACGTTTAAGGTATTCTTCCTTCAGCTAAAACATGCATGTGGAACCCAGAGTATGATCAACCGTGTGAACGGGAGACGTGTTCAAATATGTCTCAGTTTTCCTCCCCTGGTACTCGGGTGCAACATTCCAGACGCTTTACTAACACTCTCCCCACTTGGATAGTCAGCCTTTAACCTCCTGTTTAGCCCAGTTTGCAATTTCTGTGGAAGATGAACAGGAAGAGCGAGAACCAATGAGAGACTAGCTGGAGGTGTCTGGACGGGCAAATTTAACTCTCATTTCCCACCAGGAAGAGGAACTAACCAAAGGCTCAGCGTGCCGTGCCGGAACCAGATTAGGGCCTGAAGCCATCCTGCGGTGTTGCGGCCAGCTCAAAAGAAAGCGAGTTGAAGAAAGGAGCTCAGGGGCACTGTAATTCACAAACCTGCAGAGTTATAAATGACAGCTATCGTCCAAAAATATACTGAAGTAAGGCTGCCAAGAGAACTTGAAAGCGGGGCAGAATTGCAGGAAACCGATTTCAGGAGGTAGACTGGAATTGCATTGAAAGCATAGGAAAAGAGGCAGAACGTCCACAATGATGCACTTGGCCAAAAAGGGCGTATGCGTTTTTTCCTGAATATATTCAGGAAAAAACGCATACGCCCTTTTTGGCCAACCAAGCAAGCTTGCATAGGAAATCTGCACTACAATGAAGTCTCACTTCCCCCCGGTCAAAAGGGCCATCTGAAAAAAGTGTAAAATCCAGAAAGGCAGGACAGGCCATGGAGAACTGGAAGCCTTGTTATGCTGATGGGCGGGATGTAAATTGCCAACAGACACTCGGGAGAAGTGTATGGTGTTTCCTGAAACATCTAAAAAACAAAGCAACAGAGCCTAGGGCACTTCCACTTATGGTCCTATAGCTTAGGGAAATTAAAATCAAAAAGACACAGCCACCCCAAAGTTTGGGACGCCTCTGTTTACAAGAACCTCGTTTACAGTACAAGTTCAACATCGCAGAAAGTGAAAAATGGATAAAGAAGTTGTGGTATTTACTTACAAAGCAATATCACTCAGCAATGAAATCTATGTCATCAGGCCCGTAGCAGCATAATGAGTGGATTCAGGTACGATGATTCTAACTGAAATAAGTCACACAGAAAAAGAAACATCATAAGATATCACTAATACACGGAATGTAAACTGGGCTACACAGGAACTGAATTACAGAACAGAACAGGATCTCAAATTTAGAAAACCAACTTATGCTTGCTTAAGGGGAAAGGTGAGTTGGGGTGCTGCATAAAACCAGAGATTGAAATGAGCACAGATAAAGTTCCTTAAGCCAAATATTGAATAGACCAGAGCTACTCCTTGCTCAACGAAATGGACTCAACACCCCATATTAAACGCCTAAGAATGTACCTGACTAGTAAGTATCTTAAAACCTATGGATTGCTATGTCTTCGAAAGAGAATCAAGCATGTGTACAGGGGCATAAACGCAGCGGTGATAGGATTGGAGAGGTTCGGTGAGCAAATGAAGACCCTTTGACGTCATATTGCATGGTACCCATTACACGGGTCTCAACTCTCCAGGTTTCAGGTATTCCTCCTTCAGCTAAAACATGCATGTGGAACCCAGAGTATGATCAACCGTGTGAACGGGAGATGTGTTCAAATATGTCTCAGTTTTCCTCCCCTGGTACTCGGGTGCAACATTCCAGACGCTTTACTAACACTCTCCCGACTTGTAGAGTCAGTCCCTTTAACCTCCAGTTTGGCCCAGTTTGCAATTTCTGCGGAAGATGAACAGGAAGAGCGAGAACCAATGAGAGACTAGCTGGAGGTGTCTGGACGGGCAAATTTAACTCTCATTTCCCACCAGGAAGAGGAATTAACCAAAGGCTCAGCGTGCCGTGCCGGAACCAGATTAGGGCCTGAAGCCATCCTGCGGTGTTGCGGCCAGCTCACAAGAAAACGAGTTGAAGAAAGGAGCTCAGGGGCACTGTAATTCACAAACCTGCCGAGTTATAAATGACAGCTATCGTCCAAAAATATACTGAAGTAAGGCTGCCAAGAGGACTTGAAAGCGGGGCAGAATTGCAGGAAACCGATTTCAGGAGGTAGACTGGAATTGCATTGAAAGCATAGGAAAAGAGGCAGAACGTCCACAATGATGCACTTGGCCAAAAAGGGCGTATGCGTTTTTTCCTGAATATATTCAGGAAAAAACGCATACGCCCTTTTTGGCCAACCAAGCAAACTTGCAAAGGAAATCTGCACTACAATGAAGTCTCACTTCCCCCCGGTCAAAAGGGCCATCTGAAAAAAGTGTAAAATCCAGAAAGGCAGGACAGGCCATGGAGAACTGGGAGCCTTGTTATGCTGATGGGTGGGATGTAAATTGCCAACAGACACTCGGGAGAAGTGTATGATGTTTCCTGAAACATCTAAAAAACAAAGCAACAGAGCCTAGGGCACTTCCACTTATGGTCCTATAGCTTAGGGAAATTAAAATCAAAAAGACACAGCCACCCCAAAGTTTGGGACGCCTCTGTTTACAAGAACCTCGTTTACCGTACAAGTTCAACATCACAGAAAGTGAAAAATGGATAAAGAACTTGTGGTACTTACGTACAATGCAGTATCACTCAGCAATGAAATCTATGTCATCAGGCCCGTAGCAGCATAATGAGTGGATTCAGCTACAATGATTCTAACTGAAATAAGTCACAGAGAAAAAGAAACATCATAAGATATCACTAATACACGGAATGTAAACTGGGCTACACAGGAACTGAATTACAGAACAGAACAGGGTCTCAAATTTAGAAAACCAACTTATGCTTGCTTAAGGGGAAAGGTGAGTTGGGGTGCTGCATAAAACCAGAGATTGAAATGAGCACAGATAAAGTTCCTTAAGCCAAATATGGAATAGACAAGAGCTACACCTTGCTCAACGAAATGGACTCAACACCCCATATTAAACGCCTAAGAATGTACCTTACTAGTAAGTATCTTAAAACCTATGGATTGCTATGTCTCCAAAAGAGAATCAAGCGTGTGTACAGGGGCATAAACGCAGCAGTGATAGGATTGGAGAGGTTCGGTGAGCAAATGAAGACCCTTTGAAGTCATATTGCATGGTACCCATTCCACGGGTTTCAACTACCCACGTTTAAGGTATTCTTCCTTCAGCTAAAACATGCATGTGGAACCCAGAGTATGATCAACCGTGTTAACGGGAGACGTGTTCAAATATGTCTCAGTTTTCCTCCCCTGGTACTCGGGTGCAACATTCCAGACGCTTTACTAACACTCTCCCCACTTGGATAGTCAGCCTTTAACCTCCTGTTTAGCCCAGTTTGCAATTTCTGTGGAAGATGAACAGGAAGAGCGAGAACCAATGAGAGACTAGCTGGAGGTGTCTGGACGGGCAAATTTAACTCTCATTTCCCACCAGGAAGAGGAACTAACCAAAGGCTCATCGTGCCGTGCCGGAACCAGATTAGGGCCTGAAGCCATCCTGCGGTGTTGCGGCCAGCTCAAAAGAAAGCGAGTTGAAGAAAGGAGCTCAGGGGCACTGTAATTCACAAACCTGCAGAGTTATAAATGACAGCTATCGTCCAAAAATATACTGAAGTAAGGCTGCCAAGAGGACTTGAAAGTGGGGCAGAATTGCAGGAAACCGATTTCAGGAGGTTGACTGGAATTGCATTGAAAGCATAGGAAAAGAGGCAAAACGTCCACAATGATGCACTTGGCCAAAAAGGGCGTATGCGTTTTTTCCTGAATATATTCAGGAAAAAACGCATACGCCCTTTTTGGCCAACCAAGCGAGCTTGCAAAGGAAATCTGCACTACAATGAAGTCTCACTTCCCCCCGGTCAAAAGGGCCATCTGAAAAAAGTGTAAAATCCAGAAAGGCAGGACAGGCCATGGAGAACTGGGAGCCTTGTTATGCTGATGGGCGGGATGTAAATTGCCAACAGACACTCGGGAGAAGTGTATGGTGTTTCCTGAAACATCTAAAAAACAAAGCAACAGAGCCTAGGGCACTTCCACTTATGGTCCTATAGCTTAGGGAAATTAAAATCAAAAAGACACAGCCACCCCAAAGTTTGGGACGCCTCTGTTTACAAGAACCTCGTTTTCCGTACAAGTTCAATATCACAGAAAGAGGAAAATGGATAAAGAAGTTGTGGTATTTACTTACAAAGCAATATCACTCAGCAATGAAATCTATGTCATCAGGCCCGTAGCAGCATAATGAGTGGATTCAGGTACGATGATTCTAACTGAAATAAGTCACACAGAAAAAGAAACATCATAAGCTATCACTAATACACGGAATGTAAACTGGGCTACACAGGAACTGAATTACAGAACAGAACAGGGTCTCAAATTTAGAAAACCAACTTATGCTTGCTTAAGGGGAAAGGTGAGTTGGGGTGCTGCATAAAACCAGAGATTGAAATGAGCACAGATAAAGTTCCTTAAGCCAAATATGGAATAGACAAGAGCTACTCCTTGCTCAACGAAATGGACTCAACACCCCATATTAAACGCCTAAGAATGTACCTTACTAGTAAGTATCTTAAAACCTATGGATTGCTATGTCTCCAAAAGAGAATCAAGCGTGTGTACAGGGGCATAAACGCAGCAGTGATAGGATTGGAGAGGTTCGGTGAGCAAATGAAGATCCTTTGAAGTCATATTGCATGGTACCCATTTCACGGGTCTCAACTCTCCAGGTTTAAGGTATTCTTCCTTCAGCTAAAACATGCATGTGGAACCCAGAGTATGATCAACCGTGTGAACGGGAGACGTGTTCAAATATGTCTCAGTTTTCCTCCCCTGTTACTCGGGTGCAACATTCCAGACGCTTTACTAACACTCTCCCCACTTGGAGAGTCAGCACCTTTAACCTCCTGTTTGGCCCAGTTTGCAATTTCTGCGGAAGATGAACAGGAATAGGGAGAACCAATGAGAGACTAGCTGGAGGTGTCTGGACGGGCAAATTTAACTCTCATTTCCCACCAGGAAGAGGAACTAACCAAAGGCTCAGCGTGCCGTGCCGGAACCAGATTAGGGCCTGAAGCCATCCTGCGGTGTTGCGGCCAGCTCAAAAGAAAGCGAGTTGAAGAAAGGAGCTCAGGGGCACTGTAATTCACAAACCTGCAGAGTTATAAATGACAGCTATCATCCAAAAATATACTGAAGTAAGGCTGCCAAGAGGACTTGAATGCGGGGCAGAATTGCAGGAAACCGATTTCAGGAGGTAGACTGGAATTGCATTGAAAGCATAGGAAAAGAGGCAGAACGTCCACAATGATGCACTTGGCCAAAAAGGGCGTATGCGTTTTTTCCTGAATATATTCAGGAAAAAACGCATACGCCCTTTTTGGCCAACCAAGCAAGCTTGCAAAGGAAATCTGCACTACAATGAAGTCTCACTTCCCCCCGGTCAAAAGGGCCATCTGAAAAAAGTGTAAAATCCAGAAAGGCAGGACAGGCCATGGAGAACTGGGAGCCTTGTTATGCTGATGGGCGGGATGTAAATTGCCAACAGACACTCGGGAGAAGTGTATGGTGTTTCCTGAAACATCTAAAAAACAAAGCAACAGAGCCTAGGGCACTTCCACTTACGGTCCTATAGCTTAGGGAAATTAAAATCAAAACGACACAGCCACCCCAAAGTTTGGGACGCCTCTGTTTACAAGAACCTCGTTTACCGTACAAGTTCAATATCACAGAAAGTGAAAAATGGATAAAGAACTTGTGGTATTTACGTACAATGCAGTATCACTCAGCAATGAAATCTATGTCATCAGGCCCTTAGCAGCACAATGAGTGGATTCAGGTACGATGATTCTAACTGAAATAAGTCACACAGAAAAAGAAACATCATAAGATATCACTAATACATGGAATGTAAACTTGGCTACACAGGAACTGAATTCCAAAACAGAACAGGGTCTCAAATTTAGAAAACCAACTTATGCTTGCTTAAGGGGAAAGGTGAGTTGGGGTGCTGCATAAAACCAGAGATTGAAATGAGCACAGATAAAGTTCCTTAAGCCAAATATGGAATAGACAAGAGCTACTCCTTGCTCAACGAAATGGACTCAACACCCCATATTAAACGCCTAAGAATGTACCTGACTAGAAAGTATCTTAAAACCTATGGATTGCTATGTCTCCAAAAGAGAATCAAGCGGGTGTACAGGGGCATAAACGCAGCAGTGATAGGATTGGAGAGGTTCGGTGAGCAAATGAAGACCCTTTGAAGTCATATTGCATGGTACCCATTACACGGGTCTCAACTCTCCAGGTTTAAGGTATTCTTCCTTCAGCTAAAACATGCATGTGGAACCTAGAGTATGATCAACCATGTGATCGGGAGACGTGTTCAAATATGTCTCAGTTTTCGTACCCTGGTACTCGGGTGCAACATTCCAGACGCTTTACTAACACTCTCCCGACTTGGAGAGTCAGTCCCTTTAACCTCCTGTTTGGCCCAGTTTGCAATTTCTGCGGAAGATGAACAGGAAGAGCGAGAACCAATGAGAGACTAGCTGGAGGTGTCTGGACGGGCAAATTTAACTCTCATTTCCCACCAGGAAGAGGAACTAACCAAAGGCTCAGCGTGCCGTGCCGGAACCAGATTAGGGCCTGAAGCCATCCTGCGGTGTTGCGGCCAGCTCACAAGAAAGCGAGTTGAAGAAAGGAGCTCAGGGGCACTGTAATTCACAAACCTGCAGAGTTATAAATGACAGCTATCATCCAAAAATATACTGAAGTAAGGCTGCCAAGAGGACTTGAATGCGGGGCAGAATTGCAGGAAACCGATTTCAGGAGGTAGACTGGAATTGCATTGAAAGCATAGGAAAAGAGGCAGAACGTCCACAATGATGCACTTGGCCAAAAAGGGCGTATGCGTTTTTTCCTGAATATATTCAGGAAAAAACGCATACGCCCTTTTTGGCCAACCAAGCAAGCTTGCAAAGGAAATCTGCACTACAATGAAGTCTCACTTCCCCCCGGTCAAAAGGGCCATCTGAAAAAAGTGTAAAATCCAGAAAGGCAGGACAGGCCATGGAGAACTGGGAGCCTTGTTATGCTGATGGGCGGGATGTAAATTGCCAACAGACACTCGGGAGAAGTGTATGGTGTTTCCTGAAACATCTAAAAAACAAAGCAACAGAGCCTAGGGCACTTCCACTTATGATCCTATAGCTTAGGGAAATTAAAATCAAAAAGACACAGCCACCCCAAAGTTTGGGACGCCTCTGTTTACAAGAACCTCGTTTACAGTACAAGTTCAACATCGCAGAAAGTGAAAAATGG
This sequence comes from Globicephala melas, assembly GCF_963455315.2. Lineage (NCBI taxonomy): Eukaryota > Metazoa > Chordata > Mammalia > Artiodactyla > Delphinidae > Globicephala > Globicephala melas. The sequence continues at coordinate 266,614 of NW_027207463.1, read as the reverse complement.
ATAAAGAAGTTGTGGTATTTACTTACAAAGCAATATCACTCAGCAATGAAATCTATGTCATCAGGCCCGTAGCAGCATAATGAGTGGATTCAGGTACGATGATTCTAACTGAAATAAGTCACACAGAAAAAGAAACATCATAAGATATCACTAATACACGGAATGTAAACTGGGCTACACAGGAACTGAATTACAGAACAGAACAGGGTCTCAAATTTAGAAAACCAACTTATGCTTGCTTAAGGGGAAAGGTGAGTTGGGGTGCTGCATAAAACCAGAGATTGAAATGAGCACAGATAAAGTTCCTTAAGCCAAATATGGAATAGACAAGAGCTACTCCTTGCTCAACGAAATGGACTCAACACCCCATATTAAACGCCTAGGAATGTACCTGACTAATAACTATCTTAAAACCTATGGATTGCTATGTCTCTTAAAGAGAATCAAGCATGTGTACAGGGGCATAAACGCAGCAGTGATAGGATTGGAGAGGTTCGGTGAGCAAATGAAGACCCTTTGAAGTCATATTGCATGGTACCCATTCCACGGGTTTCAACTACCCAGGTTTAAGGTATTCTTCCTTCAGCTAAAACATGCATGTGGAACCTAGAGTATGATCAAACATGTGATCGGGAGACGTGTTCAAATATGTCTCAGTTTTCCTCCCCTGGTACTCGGGTGCAACATTCCAGACGCTTTACTAACACTCTCCCCACTTGGATAGTCAGCCTTTAACCTCCTGTTTAGCCCAGTTTGCAATTTCTGTGGAAGATGAACAGGAAGAGCGAGAACCAATGAGAGACTAGCTGGAGGTGTCTGGACGGGCAAATTTAACTCTCATTTCCCACCAGGAAGAGGAACTAACCAAAGGCTCATCGTGCCGTGCCGGAACCAGATTAGGGCCTGAAGCCATCCTGCGGTGTTGCGGCCAGCTCAAAAGAAAGCGAGTTGAAGAAAGGAGCTCAGGGGCACTGTAATTCACAAACCTGCAGAGTTATAAATGACAGCTATCGTCCAAAAATATACTGAAGTAAGGCTGCCAAGAGGACTTGAAAGTGGGGCAGAATTGCAGGAAACCGATTTCAGGAGGTTGACTGGAATTGCATTGAAAGCATAGGAAAAGAGGCAAAACGTCCACAATGATGCACTTGGCCAAAAAGGGCGTATGCGTTTTTTCCTGAATATATTCAGGAAAAAACGCATACGCCCTTTTTGGCCAACCAAGCGAGCTTGCAAAGGAAATCTGCACTACAATGAAGTCTCACTTCCCCCCGGTCAAAAGGGTCATCTGAAAAAAGTGTAAAATCCAGAAAGGCAGGACAGGCCATGGAGAACTGGGAGCCTTGTTATGCTGATGGGCGGGATGTAAATTGCCAACAGACACTCGGGAGAAGTGTATGGTGTTTCCTGAAACATCTAAAAAACAAAGCAACAGAGCCTAGGGCACTTCCACTTATGGTCCTATAGCTTAGGGAAATTAAAATCAAAAAGACACAGCCACCCCAAAGTTTGGGACGCCTCTGTTTACAAGAACCTCGTTTTCCGTACAAGTTCAATATCACAGAAAGAGGAAAATGGATAAAGAACTTGTGGTACTTATGTACAATGCAGTATCACTCAGCAATGAAATCTATGTCATCAGGCCCGTAGCAGCACAATGAGTGGATTCAGGTACGATGATTCTAACTGAAATAAGTCACACAGAAAAAGAAACATCATAAGATATCAGTAATACACGGAATGTAAACTTGGCTACACAGGAACTGAATTCCAAAACACAACAGGGTCTCAAATTTAGAAAACCAACTTATGCTTGCTTAAGGGGAAAGGTGAGTTGGGGTGCTGCATAAAACCAGAGATTGAAATGAGCACAGATAAAGTTCCTTAAGCCAAATATGGAATAGATAAGAGCTACTCCTTGCTCAACGAAATGGACTCAACACCCCATATTAAACGCCTAAGAATGTACCTGACTAGTAAGTATCTTAAAACCTATGGATTGCTATGTCTCCGAAAGAGAATCAAGCATGTGTACAGGGGCATAAACGCAGCAGTGATAGGATTGGAGAGGTTCGGTGAGCAAATGAAGACCCTTTGAAGTCATATTGCATGGTACCCATTACACGGGTCTCAACTCTCCAGGTTTAAGGTATTCTTCCTTCAGCTAAAACATGCATGTGGAACCCAGAGTATGATCAACAGTGTGAACGGGAGACGTGTTCAAATATGTCTCAGTTTTCCTCCCCTGTTACTCGGGTGCAACATTCCAGACGCTTTACTAACACTCTCCCCACTTGGACAGTCAGCACCTTTAACCTCCTGTTTGGCCCAGTTTGCAATTTCTGCGGAAGATGAACAGGAATAGGGAGAACCAATGAGAGAATAGCTGGAGGTGTCTGGACGGGCAAATTTAACTCTCATTTCCCACCAGGAAGAGGAACTAACCAAAGGCTCAGCGTGCCGTGCCGGAACCAGATTAGGGCCTGAAGCCATCCTGCGGTGTTGCGGCCAGCTCAAAAGAAAGCGAGTTGAAGAAAGGAGCTCAGGGGCACTGTAATTCACAAACCTGCAGAGTTATAAATGACAGCTATCATCCAAAAATATACTGAAGTAAGGCTGCCAAGAGGACTTGAATGCGGGGCAGAATTGCAGGAAACCGATTTCAGGAGGTAGACTGGAATTGCATTGAAAGCATAGGAAAAGAGGCAGAACGTCCACAATGATGCACTTGGCCAAAAAGGGCGTATGCGTTTTTTCCTGAATATATTCAGGAAAAAACGCATACGCCCTTTTTGGCCAACCAAGCAAGCTTGCAAAGGAAATCTGCACTACAATGAAGTCTCACTTCCCCCCGGTCAAAAGGGCCATCTGAAAAAAGTGTAAAATCCAGAAAGGCAGGACAGGCCATGGAGAACTGGGAGCCTTGTTATGCTGATGGGCGGGATGTAAATTGCCAACAGACACTCGGGAGAAGTGTATGGTGTTTCCTGAAACATCTAAAAAACAAAGCAACAGAGCCTAGGGCACTTCCACTTACGGTCCTATAGCTTAGGGAAATTAAAATCAAAACGACACAGCCACCCCAAAGTTAGGGACGCCTCTGTTTACAAGAACCTCATTTACCATACAAGTTCAATATCACAGAAAGTGAAAAATGGATAAAGAACTTGTGGTATTTACGTACAATGCAGTATCACTCAGCAATGAAATCTATGTCATCAGGCCCTTAGCAGCACAATGAGTGGATTCAGGTACGATGATTCTAACTGAAATAAGTCACACAGAAAAAGAAACATCATAAGATATCACTAATACATGGAATGTAAACTTGGCTACACAGGAACTGAATTCCAAAACAGAACAGGGTCTCAAATTTAGAAAACCAACTTATGCTTGCTTAAGGGGAAAGGTGAGTTGGGGTGCTGCATAAAACCAGAGATTGAAATGAGCACAGATAAAGTTCCTTAAGCCAAATATGGAATAGACAAGAGCTACTCCTTGCTCAACGAAATGGACTCAACACCCCATATTAAACGCCTAAGAATGTACCTGACTAGAAAGTATCTTAAAACCTATGGATTGCTATGTCTCCAAAAGAGAATCAAGCGGGTGTACAGGGGCATAAACGCAGCAGTGATAGGATTGGAGAGGTTCGGTGAGCAAATGAAGACCCTTTGAAGTCATATTGCATGGTACCCATTACACGGGTCTCAACTCTCCAGGTTTAAGGTATTCTTCCTTCAGCTAAAACATGCATGTGGAACCTAGAGTATGATCAACCATGTGATCGGGAGACGTGTTCAAATATGTCTCAGTTTTCGTACCCTGGTACTCGGGTGCAACATTCCAGACGCTTTACTAACACTCTCCCGACTTGGAGAGTCAGTCCCTTTAACCTCCTGTTTGGCCCAGTTTGCAATTTCTGCGGAAGATGAACAGGAAGAGCGAGAACCAATGAGAGACTAGCTGGAGGTGTCTGGACGGGCAAATTTAACTCTCATTTCCCACCAGGAAGAGGAACTAACCAAAGGCTCAGCGTGCCGTGCCGGAACCAGATTAGGGCCTGAAGCCATCCTGCGGTGTTGCGGCCAGCTCACAAGAAAGCGAGTTGAAGAAAGGAGCTCAGGGGCACTGTAATTCACAAACCTGCAGAGTTATAAATGACAGCTATCATCCAAAAATATACTGAAGTAAGGCTGCCAAGAGGACTTGAATGCGGGGCAAAATTGCAGGAAACCGATTTCAGGAGGTAGACTGGAATTGCATTGAAAGCATAGGAAAAGAGGCAGAACGTCCACAATGATGCACTTGGCCAAAAAGGGCGTATGCGTTTTTTCCTGAATATATTCAGGAAAAAACGCATACGCCCTTTTTGGCCAACCAAGCAAGCTTGCAAAGGAAATCTGCACTACAATGAAGTCTCACTTCCCCCCGGTCAAAAGGGCCATCTGAAAAAAGTGTAAAATCCAGAAAGGCAGGACAGGCCATGGAGAACTGGGAGCCTTGTTATGCTGATGGGCGGGATGTAAATTGCCAACAGACACTCGGGAGAAGTGTATGGTGTTTCCTGAAACATCTAAAAAACAAAGCAACAGAGCCTAGGGCACTTCCACTTATGATCCTATAGCTTAGGGAAATTAAAATCAAAAAGACACAGCCACCCCAAAGTTTGGGACGCCTCTGTTTACAAGAACCTCGTTTACAGTACAAGTTCAACATCGCAGAAAGTGAAAAATGGATAAAGAAGTTGTGGTATTTACTTACAAAGCAATATCACTCAGCAATGAAATCTATGTCATCAGGCCCGTAGCAGCATAATGAGTGGATTCAGGTACGATGATTCTAACTGAAATAAGTCACACAGAAAAAGAAACATCATAAGATATCACTAATACACGGAATGTAAACTGGGCTACACAGGAACTGAATTACAGAACAGAACAGGGTCTCAAATTTAGAAAACCAACTTATGCTTGCTTAAGGGGAAAGGTGAGTTGGGGTGCTGCATAAAACCAGAGATTGAAATGAGCACAGATAAAGTTCCTTAAGCCAAATATGGAATAGACAAGAGCTACTCCTTGCTCAACGAAATGGACTCAACACCCCATATTAAACGCCTAGGAATGTACCTGACTAATAACTATCTTAAAACCTATGGATTGCTATGTCTCTTAAAGAGAATCAAGCATGTGTACAGGGGCATAAACGCAGCAGTGATAGGATTGGAGAGGTTCGGTGAGCAAATGAAGACCCTTTGAAGTCATATTGCATGGTACCCATTCCACGGGTTTCAACTACCCAGGTTTAAGGTATTCTTCCTTCAGCTAAAACATGCATGTGGAACCTAGAGTATGATCAAACATGTGATCGGGAGACGTGTTCAAATATGTCTCAGTTTTCCTCCCCTGGTACTCGGGTGCAACATTCCAGACGCTTTACTAACACTCTCCCCACTTGGATAGTCAGCCTTTAACCTCCTGTTTAGCCCAGTTTGCAATTTCTGTGGAAGATGAACAGGAAGAGCGAGAACCAATGAGAGACTAGCTGGAGGTGTCTGGACGGGCAAATTTAACTCTCATTTCCCACCAGGAAGAGGAACTAACCAAAGGCTCATCGTGCCGTGCCGGAACCAGATTAGGGCCTGAAGCCATCCTGCGGTGTTGCGGCCAGCTCAAAAGAAAGCGAGTTGAAGAAAGGAGCTCAGGGGCACTGTAATTCACAAACCTGCAGAGTTATAAATGACAGCTATCGTCCAAAAATATACTGAAGTAAGGCTGCCAAGAGGACTTGAAAGTGGGGCAGAATTGCAGGAAACCGATTTCAGGAGGTTGACTGGAATTGCATTGAAAGCATAGGAAAAGAGGCAAAACGTCCACAATGATGCACTTGGCCAAAAAGGGCGTATGCGTTTTTTCCTGAATATATTCAGGAAAAAACGCATACGCCCTTTTTGGCCAACCAAGCGAGCTTGCAAAGGAAATCTGCACTACAATGAAGTCTCACTTCCCCCCGGTCAAAAGGGCCATCTGAAAAAAGTGTAAAATCCAGAAAGGCAGGACAGGCCATGGAGAACTGGGAGCCTTGTTATGCTGATGGGCGGGATGTAAATTGCCAACAGACACTCGGGAGAAGTGTATGGTGTTTCCTGAAACATCTAAAAAACAAAGCAACAGAGCCTAGGGCACTTCCACTTATGGTCCTATAGCTTAGGGAAATTAAAATCAAAAAGACACAGCCACCCCAAAGTTTGGGACGCCTCTGTTTACAAGAACCTCGTTTTCCGTACAAGTTCAATATCACAGAAAGAGGAAAATGGATAAAGAACTTGTGGTACTTATGTACAATGCAGTATCACTCAGCAATGAAATCTATGTCATCAGGCCCGTAGCAGCACAATGAGTGGATTCAGGTACGATGATTCTAACTGAAATAAGTCACACAGAAAAAAAACATCATAAGATATCAGTAATACACGGAATGTAAACTTGGCTACACAGGAACTGAATTCCAAAACACAACAGGGTCTCAAATTTAGAAAACCAACTTATGCTTGCTTAAGGGGAAAGGTGAGTTGGGGTGCTGCATAAAACCAGAGATTGAAATGAGCACAGATAAAGTTCCTTAAGCCAAATATGGAATAGATAAGAGCTACTCCTTGCTCAACGAAATGGACTCAACACCCCATATTAAACGCCTAAGAATGTACCTGACTAGTAAGTATCTTAAAACCTATGTATTGCTATGTCTCCGAAAGAGAATCAAGCATGTGTACAGGGGCATAAACGCAGCAGTGATAGGATTGGAGAGGTTCGGTGAGCAAATGAAGACCCTTTGAAGTCATATTGCATGGTACCCATTACACGGGTCTCAACTCTCCAGGTTTAAGGTATTCTTCCTTCAGCTAAAACATGCATGTGGAACCCAGAGTATGATCAACCGTGTGAACGGGAGATGTGTTCAAATATGTCTCAGTTTTCCTCCCCTGGTACTCGGGTGCAACATTCCAGACGCTTTACTAACACTCTCCCCACTTGGAGAGTCAGCGCCTTTAACCTCCTGTTTGGCCCAGTTTGCAATTTCTGCGGAAGATGAACAGGAATAGGGAGAACCAATGAGAGACTAGCTGGAGGTGTCTGGACGGGCAAATTTAACTCTCATTTCCCACCAGGAAGAGGAACTAACCAAAGGCTCAGCATGCCGTGCCGGAACCAGATTAGGGCCTGAAGCCATCCTGCGGTGTTGCGGCCAGCTCAAAAGAAAACGAGTTGAAGAAAGGAGCTCAGGGGCACTGTAATTCACAAACCTGCAGAGTTATAAATGACAGCTATCGTCCAAAAATATACTGAAGTAAGGCTGCCAAGAGGACTTGAAAGCGGGGCAGAATTGCAGGAAACCGATTTCAGGAGGTAGACTGGAATTGCATTGAAAGCATAGGAAAAGAGGCAGAACGTCCACAATGATGCACTTGGCCAAAAAGGGCGTATGCGTTTTTTCCTGAATATATTCAGGAAAAAACGCATACGCCCTTTTTGGCCAAACAAGCAAACTTGCATAGGAAATCTGCACTACAATGAAGTCTCACTTCCCCCCGGTCAAAAGGGCCATCTGAAAAAAGTGTAAAATCCAGAAAGGCAGGACAGGCCATGGAGAACTGGGAGCCTTGTTATGCTGATGGGCGGGATGTAAATTGCCAACAGACACTCGGGAGAAGTGTATGGTGTTTCCTGAAACATCTAAAAAACAAAGCAACAGAGCCTAGGGCACTTCCACTTATGGTCCTATAGCTTAGGGAAATTAAAATCAAAAAGACACAGCCACCCCAAAGTTTGGGACGCCTCTGTTTACAAGAACCTCGTTTACAGTACAAGTTCAACATCGCAGAAAGTGAAAAATGGATAAAGAAGTTGTGGTATTTACTTACAAAGCAATATCACTCAGCAATGAAATCTATGTCATCAGGCCCGTAGCAGCATAATGAGTGGATTCAGGTACGATGATTCTAACTGAAATAAGTCACACAGAAAAAGAAACATCATAAGATATCACTAATACACGGAATGTAAACTGGGCTACACAGGAACTGAATTACAGAACAGAACAGGGTCTCAAATTTAGAAAACCAACTTATGCTTGCTTAAGGGGAAAGGTGAGTTGGGGTGCTGCATAAAACCAGAGATTGAAATGAGCACAGATAAAGTTCCTTAAGCCAAATATGGAATAGACAAGAGCTACTCCTTGCTCAACGAAATGGACTCAACACCCCATATTAAACGCCTAGGAATGTACCTGACTAATAACTATCTTAAAACCTATGGATTGCTATGTCTCTTAAAGAGAATCAAGCATGTGTACAGGGGCATAAACGCAGCAGTGATAGGATTGGAGAGGTTCGGTGAGCAAATGAAGACCCTTTGAAGTCATATTGCATGGTACCCATTCCACGGGTTTCAACTACCCAGGTTTAAGGTATTCTTCCTTCAGCTAAAACATGCATGTGGAACCTAGAGTATGATCAAACATGTGATCGGGAGATGTGTTCAAATATGTCTCAGTTTTCGTACCCTGGTACTCGGGTGCAACATTCCAGACGCTTTACTAACACTCTCCCGACTTGGAGAGTCAGTCCCTTTAACCTCCTGTTTGGCCCAGTTTGCAATTTCTGCGGAAGATGAACAGGAATAGCGAGAACCAATGAGAGACTAGCTGGAGGTGTCTGGACGGGCAAATTTAACTCTCATTTCCCACCAGGAAGCGGAATTAACCAAAGGCTCAGCGTGCCATGCCGGAACCACATTAGGGCCTGAAGCCATCCTGCGGTGTTGCGGCCAGGTCACAAGAAAGCGAGTTGAAGAAAGGAGCTCAGGGGCACTGTAATTCACAAACCTGCAGAGTTATAAATGACAGCTATTTCCAAAAATATACTGAAGTAAAGCTGCCAAGAGGACTTGAAAGCGGGGCAGAATTGCAGGAAACTGATTTCAGGAGGTAGACTGGAATTGCATTGAAAGCTTCGGAAAAGATGCAGAACGTCCACAATGATGCACTTGGCCAAAAAGGGCGTATGCGTTTTATCCTGAATATATTCAGGAAAAAACGCATATGCCCTTTTTGGCCAACCAAGCAAGCTTGCAAAGGAAATCTGCACTACAATGAAGTCTCACTTCCCCCCGGTCAAAAGGGCCATCTGAAAAAAGTGTAAAATCCAGAAAGGCAGGACAGGCCATGGAGAACTGGGAGCCTTGTTATGCTGATGGGCGGGATGTAAATTGCCAACAGACACTCGGGAGAAGTGTATGGTGTTTCCTGAAACATCTAAAAAACAAAGCAACAGAGCCTAGGGCACTTCCACTTATGGTCCTATAGCTTAGGGAAATTAAAATCAAAAAGACACAGCCACTCCAAAGTTTGGGACGCCTCTGTTTACAAGAACCTCGTTTACAGTACAAGTTCAACATCGCAGAAAGTGAAAAATGGATAAAGATTTTGTGGCATTTACTGACAAAGCAATATCACTCAGCAATGAAATCTATGTCATCAGGCCCGTAGCAGCACAATGAGTGGATTCAGGTACGATGATTCTAACTGAAATAAGTCACACAGAAAAAGAAACATCATAAGATATCACTAATACACGGAATGTAAACTTGGCTACACAGGAACTGAATTCCAAAACAGAACAGGGTCTCAAATTTAGAACACCAACTTATGCTTGCTTAAGGGGAAAGGTGAGTTGGGGTGCTGCATAAAACCAGAGATTGAAATGAGCACAGATAAAGTTCCTTAAGCCAAATATGGAATAGACAAGAGCTACTCCTTGCTCAACGAAATGGACTCAACACCCCATATTAAACGCCTAAGAATGTACCTTACTAGTAAGTATCTTAAAACCTATGGATTGCTATGTCTCCAAAAGAGAATCAAGCGTGTGTACAGGGGCATAAACGCAGCAGTGATAGGATTGGAGAGGTTCGGTGAGCAAATGAAGACCCTTTGAAGTCATATTGCATGGTACCCATTCCACGGGTTTCAACTACCCACGTTTAAGGTATTCTTCCTTCAGCTGAAACATGCATGTGGAACCCAGAGTATGATCAACCGTGTGAACGGGAGACGTGTTCAAATATGTCTCAGTTTTCCTCCCCTGGTACTCGGGTGCAACATTCCAGACGCTTTACTAACACTCTCCCCACTTGGATAGTCAGCCTTTAACCTCCTGTTTAGCCCAGTTTGCAATTTCTGCGGAAGATGAACAGGAAGAGCGAGAACCAATGAGAGACTAGCTGGAGGTGTCTGGACGGGCAAATTTAACTCTCATTTCCCACCAGAAAGAGGAACTAACCAAAGGCTCAGCGTGCCGTGCCGGAACCAGATTAGGGCCTGAAGCCATCCTGCGGTGTTGCGGCCAGCTCAAAAGAAAGCGAGTTGAAGAAAGGAGCTCAGGGGCACTGTAATTCACAAACCTGCAGAGTTATAAATGACAGCTATCGTCCAAAAATATACTGAAGTAAGGCTGCCAAGAGGACTTGAAAGCGGGGCAGAATTGCAGGAAACCGATTTCAGGAGGTAGACTGGAATTGCATTGAAAGCATAGGAAAAGAGGCAGAATGTCCACAATGATGCACTTGGCCAAAAAGGGCGTATGCGTTTTTTCCTGAATATATTCAGGAAAAAACGCATACGCCCTTTTTGGCCAACCAAGCAAGCTTGCAAAGGAAATCTGCACTACAATGAAGTCTCACTTCCCCCCGGTCAAAAGGGCCATCTGAAAAAAGTGTAAAATCCAGAAAGGCAGGACAGGCCATGGAGAACTGGGAGCCTTGTTATGCTGATGGGCGGGATGTAAATTGCCAACAGACACTCGGGAGAAGTGTATGGTGTTTCCTGAAACATCTAAAAAACAAAGCAACAGAGCCTAGGGCACTTCCACTTATGGTCCTATAGCTTAGGGAAATTAAAATCAAAAAGACACAGCCACCCCAAAGTTTGGGACGCCTCTGTTTACAAGAACCTCGTTTACAGTACAAGTTCAACATCGCAGAAAGTGAAAAATGGATAAAGAAGTTGTGGTACTTACGTACAATGCAGTATCACTCAGCAATGAAATCTATGTCATCAGGCCCGTAGCAGCATAATGAGTGGATTCAGGTACGATGATTCTAACTGAAATAAGTCACACAGAAAAAGAAACATCATAAGATATCACTAATACACGGAATGTAAACTTGGCTACACAGGAACTGAATTCCAAAACAGAACAGGGTCTCAAATTTAGAAAACCAACTTATGCTTGCTTAAGGGGAAAGGTGAGTTGGGGTGCTGCATAAAACCAGAGATTGAAATGAGCACAGATAAAGTTCCTTAAGCCAAATATGGAATAGACAAGAGCTACTCCTTGCTCAACGAAATGGACTCAACACCCCATATTAAACGCCTAAGAATGTACCTGACTAGTAAGTATCTTAAAACCTATGGATTGCTATGTCTCCAAAAGAGAATCAAGCGGGTGTACAGGGGCATAAACGCAGCAGTGATAGGATTGGAGAGGTTCGGTGAGCAAATGAAGACCCTTTGAAGTCATATTGCATGGTACCCATTTCACGGGTCTCAACTCTCCAGGTTTAAGGTATTCTTCCTTCAGCTAAAACATGCATGTGGAACGCAGAGTATGATCAACCGTGTGAACGGGAGACGTGTTCAAATATGTCTCAGTTTTCCTCCCCTGTTACTCGGGTGCAACATTCCGACGCTTTACTAACACTCTCCCCACTTGGAGAGTCAGCGCCTTTAACCTCCTGTTTGGCCCAGTTTGCAATTTCTGCGGAAGATGAACAGGAATAGGGAGAACCAATGAGAGACTAGCTGGAGGTGTCTGGACGGGCAAATTTAACTCTCATTTCCCACCAGGAAGAGGAACTAACCAAAAGCTCAACGTGCCGTGCCGGAACCAGATTAGGGCCTGAAGCCATCCTGCGGTGTTGCGGCCAGCTCAAAAGAAAGCGAGTTGAAGAAAGGAGCTCAGGGGCACTGTAATTCACAAATCTGCAGAGTTATAAATGACAGCTATCATCCAAAAATATACTGAAGTAAGGCTGCCAAGAGGACTTGAAAGCGGGGAAGAATTGCAGGAAACCGATTTCAGGAGGTGGACTGGAATTGCATTGAAAGCATAGGAAAAGAGGCAGAACGTCCACAATGATGCACTTGGCCAAAAAGGGCGTATGCGTTTTTTCCTGAATATATTCAGGAAAAAACGCATACGCCCTTTTTGGCCAACCAAGCAAGCTTGCAAAGGAAATCTGCACTACAATGAAGTCTCACTTCCCCCCGGTCAAAAGGGCCATCTGAAAAAAGTGTAAAATCCAGAAAGGCAGGACAGGCCATGGAGAACTGGGAGCCTTGTTATGCTGATGGGCGGGATGTAAATTGCCAACAGACACACGGGAGAAGTGTATGGTGTTTCCTGAAACATCTAAAAAACAAAGCAACAGAGCCTAGGGCACTTCCACTTATGGTCCTATAGCTTAGGGAAATTAAAATCAAAAAGACACAGCCACCCCAAAGTTTGGGACGCCTCTATTTACAAGAACCTCGTTTACAGTACAAGTTCAACATCGCAGAAAGTGAAAAATGGATAAAGAAGTTGTGGTATTTACTTACAAAGCAATATCACTCAGCAATGAAATCTATGTCATCAGGCCCGTAGCAGCATAATGAGTGGATCAGGTACGATGATTCTAACTGAAATAAGTCACACAGAAAAAGAAACATCATAAGATATCACTAATACACGGAATGTAAACTTGGCTACACAGGAACTGAATTCCAAAACAGAACAGGGTCTCAAATTTAGAACACCAACTTATGCTTGCTTAAGGGGAAAGGTGAGTTGGGGTGCTGCATAAAACCAGAGATTGAAATGAGCACAGATAAAGTTCCTTAAGCCAAATATGGAATAGACAAGAGCTACTCCTTGCTCAACGAAATGGACTCAACACCCCATATTAAACGCCTAAGAATGTACCTTACTAGTAAGTATCTTAAAACCTATGGATTGCTATGTCTCCAAAAGAGAATCAAGCGTGTGTACAGGGGCATAAACGCAGCAGTGATAGGATTGGAGAGGTTCGGTGAGCAAATGAAGACCCTTTGAAGTCATATTGCATGGTACCCATTCCACGGGTTTCAACTACCCAGGTTTAAGGTATTCTTCCTTCAGCTAAAACATGCATGTGGAACCCAGAGTATGATCAACCGTGTGAACGGGAGACGTGTTCAAATATGTCTCAGTTTTCCTCCCCTGGTACTCGGGTGCAACATTCCAGACGCTTTACTAACACTCTCCCCACTTGGATAGTCAGCCTTTAACCTCCTGTTTAGCCCAGTTTGCAATTTCTGCGGAAGATGAACAGGAAGAGCGAGAACCAATGAGAGACTAGCTGGAGGTGTCTGGACGGGCAAATTTAACTCTCATTTCCCACCAGAAAGAGGAACTAACCAAAGGCTCAGCGTGCCGTGCCGGAACCAGATTAGGGCCTGAAGCCATCCTGCGGTGTTGCGGCCAGCTCAAAAGAAAGCGAGTTGAAGAAAGGAGCTCAGGGGCACTGTAATTCACAAACCTGCAGAGTTATAAATGACAGCTATCGTCCAAAAATATACTGAAGTAAGGCTGCCAAGAGGACTTGAAAGCGGGGCAGAATTGCAGGAAACCGATTTCAGGAGGTAGACTGGAATTGCATTGAAAGCATAGGAAAAGAGGCAGAACGTCCACAATGATGCACTTGGCCAAAAAGGGCGTATGCGTTTTTTCCTGAATATATTCAGGAAAAAACGCATACGCCCTTTTTGGCCAACCAAGCAAGCTTGCAAAGGAAATCTGCACTACAATGAAGTCTCACTTCCCCCCGGTCAAAAGGGCCATCTGAAAAAAGTGTAAAATCCAGAAAGGCAGGACAGGCCATGGAGAACTGGGAGCCTTGTTATGCTGATGGGCGGGATGTAAATTGCCAACAGACACTCGGGAGAAGTGTATGGTGTTTCCTGAAACATCTAAAAAACAAAGCAACAGAGCCTAGGGCACTTCCACTTATGGTCCTATAGCTTAGGGAAATTAAAATCAAAAAGACACAGCCACCCCAAAGTTTGGGACGCCTCTGTTTACAAGAACCTCGTTTACAGTACAAGTTCAACATCGCAGAAAGTGAAAAATGGATAAAGAAGTTGTGGTACTTACGTACAATGCAGTATCACTCAGCAATGAAATCTATGTCATCAGGCCCGTAGCAGCATAATGAGTGGATTCAGGTACGATGATTCTAACTGAAATAAGTCACACAGAAAAAGAAACATCATAAGATATCACTAATACACGGAATGTAAACTTGGCTACACAGGAACTGAATTCCAAAACAGAACAGGGTCTCAAATTTAGAAAACCAACTTATGCTTGCTTAAGGGGAAAGGTGAGTTGGGGTGCTGCATAAAACCAGAGATTGAAATGAGCACAGATAAAGTTCCTTAAGCCAAATATGGAATAGACAAGAGCTACTCCTTGCTCAACGAAATGGACTCAACACCCCATATTAAACGCCTAAGAATGTACCTGACTAGTAAGTATCTTAAAACCTATGGATTGCTATGTCTCCAAAAGAGAATCAAGCGGGTGTACAGGGGCATAAACGCAGCAGTGATAGGATTGGAGAGGTTCGGTGAGCAAATGAAGACCCTTTGAAGTCATATTGCATGGTACCCATTTCACGGGTCTCAACTCTCCAGGTTTAAGGTATTCTTCCTTCAGCTAAAACATGCATGTGGAACGCAGAGTATGATCAACCGTGTGAACGGGAGACGTGTTCAAATATGTCTCAGTTTTCCTCCCCTGTTACTCGGGTGCAACATTCCGACGCTTTACTAACACTCTCCCCACTTGGAGAGTCAGCGCCTTTAACCTCCTGTTTGGCCCAGTTTGCAATTTCTGCGGAAGATGAACAGGAATAGGGAGAACCAATGAGAGACTAGCTGGAGGTGTCTGGACGGGCAAATTTAACTCTCATTTCCCACCAGGAAGAGGAACTAACCAAAAGCTCAGCGTGCCGTGCCGGAACCAGATTAGGGCCTGAAGCCATCCTGCGGTGTTGCGGCCAGCTCAAAAGAAAGCGAGTTGAAGAAAGGAGCTCAGGGGCACTGTAATTCACAAATCTGCAGAGTTATAAATGACAGCTATCATCCAAAAATATACTGAAGTAAGGCTGCCAAGAGGACTTGAAAGCGGGGAAGAATTGCAGGAAACCGATTTCAGGAGGTGGACTGGAATTGCATTGAAAGCATAGGAAAAGAGGCAGAACGTCCACAATGATGCACTTGGCCAAAAAGGGCGTATGCGTTTTTTCCTGAATATATTCAGGAAAAAACGCATACACCCTTTTTGGCCAACCAAGCAAGCTTGCAAAGGAAATCTGCACTACAATGAAGTCTCACTTCCCCCCGGTCAAAAGGGCCATCTGAAAAAAGTGTAAAATCCAGAAAGGCAGGACAGGCCATGGAGAACTGGGAGCCTTGTTATGCTGATGGGCGGGATGTAAATTGCCAACAGACACTCGGGAGAAGTGTATGGTGTTTCCTGAAACATCTAAAAAACAAAGCAACAGAGCCTAGGGCACTTCCACTTATGGTCCTATAGCTTAGGGAAATTAAAATCAAAAAGACACAGCCACCCCAAAGTTTGGGACGCCTCTGTTTACAAGAACCTCGTTTACAGTACAAGTTCAACATCGCAGAAAGTGAAAAATGGATAAAGAAGTTGTGGTATTTACTTACAAAGCAATATCACTCAGCAATGAAATCTATGTCATCAGGCCCGTAGCAGCATAATGAGTGGATTCAGGTACGATGATTCTAACTGAAATAAGTCACACAGAAAAAGAAACATCATAAGATATCACTAATACACGGAATGTAAACTGGGCTACACAGGAACTGAATTCCAAAACACAACAGGGTCTCAAATTTAGAAAACCAACTTATGCTTGCTTAAGGGGAAAGGTGAGTTGGGGTGCTGCATAAAACCAGAGATTGAAATGAGCACAGATAAAGTTCCTTAAGCCAAATATGGAATAGACAAGAGCTACTCCTTGCTCAACGAAATGGACTCAACACCCCATATTAAACGCCTAAGAATGTACCTTACTAGTAAGTATCTTAAAACCTATGGATTGCTATGTCTCCAAAAGAGAATCAAGCGTGTGTACAGGGGCATAAACGCAGCAGTGATAGGATTGGAGAGGTTCGGTGATCAAATGAAGACCCTTTGAAGTCATATTGCATGGTACCCATTCCACGGGTTTCAACTACCCACGTTTAAGGTATTCTTCCTTCAGCTAAAACATGCATGTGGAACCTAGAGTATGATCAACCATGTGATCGGGAGACGTGTTCAAATATGTCTCAGTTTTCGTACCCTGGTACTCGGGTGCAACATTCCAGACGCTTTACTAACACTCTCCCGACTTGGAGAGTCAGTCCCTTTAACCTCCTGTTTGGCCCAGTTTGCAATTTCTGCGGAAGATGAACAGGAAGAGCGAGAACCAATGAGAGACTAGCTGGAGGTGTCTGGACGGGCAAATTTAACTCTCATTTCCCACCAGGAAGAGGAATTAACCAAAGGCTCAGCGTGCCGTGCCAGAACCAGATTAGGGCCTGAAGCCCTCCTGCGGTGTTGTGGCCAGCTCAAAAGAAAGCGAGTTGAAGAAAGGAGCTCAGGGGCACTGTAATTCACAAACCTGCAGAGTTATAAATGACAGCTATCGTCCAAAAATATACTGAAGTAAGGCTGCCAAGAGGACTTGAAAGCGGGGCAGAATTGCAGGAAACCGATTTCAGGAGGTAGACTGGAATTGCATTGAAAGCATAGGAAAAGAGGCAGAACGTCCACAATGATGCACTTGGCCAAAAAGGGCGTATGCGTTTTTTCCTGAATATATTCAGGAAAAAACGCATACGCCCTTTTTGGCCAACCAAGCGAGCTTGCAAAGGAAATCTGCACTACAATGAAGTCTCACTTCCCCCCGGTCAAAAGGGCCATCTGAAAAAAGTGTAAAATCCAGAAAGGCAGGACAGGCCATGGAGAACTGGGAGCCTTGTTATGCTGATGGGCGGGATGTAAATTGCCAACAGACACTCGGGAGAAGTGTATGGTGTTTCCTGAAACATCTAAAAAACAAAGCAACAGAGCCTAGGGCACTTCCACTTATGGTCCTATAGCTTAGGGAAATTAAAATCAAAAAGACACAGCCACCCCAAAGTTTGGGACGCCTCTGTTTACAAGAACCTCGTTTACCGTACAAGTTCAATATCACAGAAAGTGAAAAATGGATAAAGAACTTGTGGTACTTACGTACAATGCAGTACCACTCAGCAATGAAATCTATGTCTTCAGGCCCGTAGCAGCATAATGAGTGGATTCAGGTACGATGATTCTAACTGAAATAAGTCACACAGAAAAAGAAACATCATAAGATATCACTAATACACGGAATGTAAACTTGGCTACACAGGAACTGAATTCCAAAACACAACAGGGTCTCAAATTTAGAAAACCAACTTATGCTTGCTTAAGGGGAAAGGTGAGTTGGGGTGCTGCATAAAACCAGAGATTGAAATGAGCACAGATAAAGTTCCTTAAGCCAAATATGGAATAGACAAGAGCTACTCCTTGCTCAACGAAATGGACTCAACACCGCATATTAAACGCCTAAGAATGTACCTGACTAGTAAGTATCTTAAAACCTATGGATTGCTATGTCTCCAAAAGAGAATCAAGCGTGTGTACAGGGGCATAAACGCAGCAGTGATAGGATTGGAGAGGTTCGGTGAGCAAATGAAGACCCTTTGAAGTCATATTGCATGGTACCCATTCCACGGGTTTCAACTACCCACGTTTAAGGTATTCTTCCTTCAGCTAAAACATGCATGTGGAACCCAGAGTATGATCAACCGTGTGAACGGGAGACCTGTTCAAATATGTCTCAGTTTTCCTCCCCTGGTACTCGGGTGCAACATTCCAGACGCTTTACTAACACTCTCCCCACTTGGAGAGTCAGCGCCTTTAACCTCCTGTTTGGCCCAGTTTGCAATTTCTGCGGAAGATGAACAGGAATAGGGAGAACCAATGAGAGACTAGCTGGAGGTGTCTGGACGGGCAAATTTAACTCTCATTTCCCACCAGGAAGAGGAACTAACCAAAGGCTCAGCGTGCCGTGCCGGAACCAGATTAGGGCCTGAAGCCATCCTGCGGTGTTGTGGCCAGCTCAAAAGAAAGCGAGTTGAAGAAAGGAGCTCAGGGGCACTGTAATTCACAAACCTGCAGAGTTATAAATGACAGCTATCGTCCAAAAATATACTGAAGTAAGGCTGCCAAGAGGACTTGAAAGCGGGGCAGAATTGCAGGAAACCGATTTCAGGAGGTAGACTGGAATTGCATTGAAAGCATAGGAAAAGAGGCAGAACGTCCACAATGATGCACTTGGCCAAAAAGGGCGTATGCGTTTTTTCCTGAATATATTCAGGAAAAAACGCATACGCCCTTTTTGGCCAACCAAGCAAGCTTGCAAAGGAAATCTGCACTACAATGAAGTCTCACTTCCCCCCGGTCAAAAGGGCCATCTGAAAAAAGTGTAAAATCCAGAAAGGCAGGACAGGCCATGGAGAACTGGGAGCCTTGTTATGCTGATGGGCGGGATGTAAATTGCCAACAGACACTCGGGAGAAGTGTATGGTGTTTCCTGAAACATCTAAAAAACAAAGCAACAGAGCCTAGGGCACTTCCACTTATGGTCCTATAGCTTAGGGAAATTAAAATCAAAAAGACACAGCCACCCCAAAGTTTGGGACGCCTCTATTTACAAGAACCTCGTTTACAGTACAAGTTCAACATCGCAGAAAGTGAAAAATGGATAAAGAAGTTGTGGTATTTACTTACAAAGCAATATCACTCAGCAATGAAATCTATGTCATCAGGCCCGTAGCAGCATAATGAGTGGATCAGGTACGATGATTCTAACTGAAATAAGTCACACAGAAAAAGAAACATCATAAGATATCACTAATACACGGAATGTAAACTGGGCTACACAGGAACTGAATTACAGAACAGAACAGGGTCTCAAATTTAGAACACCAACTTATGCTTGCTTAAGGGGAAAGGTGAGTTGGGGTGCTGCATAAAACCAGAGATTGAAATGAGCACAGATAAAGTTCCTTAAGCCAAATATGGAATAGACAAGAGCTACTCCTTGCTCAACGAAATGGACTCAACACCCCATATTAAACGCCTAAGAATGTACCTTACTAGTAAGTATCTTAAAACCTATGGATTGCTATGTCTCCAAAAGAGAATCAAGCGTGTGTACAGGGGCATAAACGCAGCAGTGATAGGATTGGAGAGGTTCGGTGAGCAAATGAAGACCCTTTGAAGTCATATTGCATGGTACCCATTCCACGGGTTTCAACTACCCAGGTTTAAGGTATTCTTCCTTCAGCTAAAACATGCATGTGGAACCCAGAGTATGATCAACCGTGTGAACGGGAGACGTGTTCAAATATGTCTCAGTTTTCCTCCCCTGGTACTCGGGTGCAACATTCCAGACGCTTTACTAACACTCTCCCCACTTGGATAGTCAGCCTTTAACCTCCTGTTTAGCCCAGTTTGCAATTTCTGCGGAAGATGAACAGGAAGAGCGAGAACCAATGAGAGACTAGCTGGAGGTGTCTGGACGGGCAAATTTAACTCTCATTTCCCACCAGAAAGAGGAACTAACCAAAGGCTCAGCGTGCCGTGCCGGAACCAGATTAGGGCCTGAAGCCATCCTGCGGTGTTGCGGCCAGCTCAAAAGAAAGCGAGTTGAAGAAAGGAGCTCAGGGGCACTGTAATTCACAAACCTGCAGAGTTATAAATGACAGCTATTTCCAAAAATATACTGAAGTAAAGCTGCCAAGAGGACTTGAAAGCGGGGCAGAATTGCAGGAAACCGATTTCAGGAGGTAGACTGGAATTGTATTGAAAGCTTCGGAAAAGATGCAGAACGTCCACAATGATGCACTTGGCCAAAAAGGGCGTATGCGTTTTTTCCTGAATATATTCAGGAAAAAACGCATACGCCCTTTTTGGCCAACCAAGCAAGCTTGCAAAGGAAATCTGCACTACAATGAAGTCTCACTTCCCCCCGGTCAAAAGGGCCATCTGAAAAAAGTGTAAAATCCAGAAAGGCAGGAGAGGCCATGAAGAACTGGGAGCCTTGTTATGCTGATGGGCGGGATGTAAATTGCCAACAGACACTCGGGAGAAGTGTATGGTGTTTCCTGAAACATCTGAAAAACAAAGCAACAGAGCCTAGGGCACTTCCACTTATGGTCCTATAGCTTAGGGAAATTAAAATAAAAAAGACACAGCCACCCCGAAGTTTGGAATGGCTCTGTTTACAAGAACCTCGTTTACCGTACAAGTTCAATATCGCAGAAAGTGAAAAATGGATAAAGAAGTTGTGGTATTTACTTACAAAGCAATATCACTCAGCAATGAAATGTATGTCATCAGGCCCTTAGCAGCACAATGAGTGGATTCAGGTATGATGATTCAAACTGAAATAAGTCACACAGAAAAAGAAACATCATAAGATATCAGTAATACACGGAATGTAAACTTGGCTACACAGGAACTGAATTACAGAACAGAACAGGGTCTCAAATTTAGAAAACCAACTTATGCTTGCTTAAGGGGAAAGGTGAGTTGGGGTGCTGCATAAAACCAGAGATTGAAATGAGCACAGATAAAGTTCCTTAAGCCAAATATGGAATAGACAAGAGCTACTCCTTGCTCAATGAAATGGACTCAACACCGCATATTAAACGCCTAAGAATGTACCTGACTAGTAAGTATCTTAAAACCTATGGATTGCTATGTCTCTGAAAGAGAATCAAGCATGTGTACAGGGGCATAAACGCAGCAGTGATAGGATTGGAGAGGTTCGGTGAGCAAATGAAGACCCTTTGAAGTCATATTGCATGGTACCCATTCCACGGGTTTCAACTACCCAGGTTTAAGGTATTCTTCCTTCAGCTAAAACATGCATGTGGAACCTAGAGCATGATCAAACATGTGATCGGGAGATGTGTTCAAATATGTCACAGTTTTCGTACCCTGGTACTCGGGTGCAACATTCCAGACGCTTTACTAACACTCTCCCCACTTGGAGAGTCAGCGCCTTTAACCTCCTGTTTGGCCCAGTTTGCAATTTCTGCGGAAGATGAACAGGAATAGGGAGAACCAATGAGAGACTAGCTGGAGGAGACTGGAAGGGCAAATTTAACTCTCATTTCCCACCAGGAAGAGGAAATAACCAAAGGCTCAGCGTGCCGTGCCGCAGCCAGATTAGGGCCTGAAGCCATCCTGCGGTGTTGAGGCCAGCTCACAAAAAAGAGAGTTGAAGAAAGGAGCTCAGGGGCACTGTAATTCACAAACCTACAGAGTTATAAATGACAGCTATCGTCCAAAAATATACTGAAGTAAGGCTGCCAAGAGGACTTGAAAGCGGGGCAGAATTGCAGGAAACCGATTTCAGGAGGTAGACTGGAATTGCATTGAAAGCATAGGAAAAGAGGCAGAACGTCCACAATGATGCACTTGGCCAAAAAGGGCGTATGCGTTTTTTCCTGAATATATTCAGGAAAAAACGCATACGCCCTTTTTGGCCAACCAAGCAAGCTTGCAAAGGAAATCTGCACTACAATGAAGTCTCACTTCCCCCCGGTCAAAAGGGCCATCTGAAAAAAGTGTAAAATCCAGAAAGGCAGGACAGGCCATGGAGAACTGGGAGCCTTGTTATGCTGATGGGCGGGATGTAAATTGCCAACAGACACTCGGGAGAAGTGTATGGTGTTTCCTGAAACATCTAAAAAACAAAGCAACAGAGCCTTGGGCACTTCCACTTATGGTCCTATAGCTTAGGGAAATTAAAATCAAAAAGACACAGCCACCCCAAAGTTTGGGACGCCTCTGTTTACAAGAACCTCGTTTACAGTACAAGTTCAACATCGCAGAAAGTGAAAAATGGATAAAGAAGTTGTGGTATTTACTTACAAAGCAATATCACTCAGCAATGAAATCTATGTCATCAGGCCCGTAGCAGCATAATGAGTGGATTCAGGTACGATGATTCTAACTGAAATAAGTCACACAGAAAAAGAAACATCATAAGATATCACTAATACACGGAATGTAAACTGGGCTACACAGGAACTGAATTACAGAACAGAACAGGGTCTCAAATTTAGAAAACCAACTTATGCTTGCTTAAGGGGAAAGGTGAGTTGGGGTGCTGCATAAAACCAGAGATTGAAATGAGCACAGATAAAGTTCCTTAAGCCAAATATGGAATAGACAAGAGCTACTCCTTGCTCAATGAAATGGACTCAACACCCCATATTAAACGCCTAAGAATGTACCTTACTAGTAAGTATCTTAAAACCTATGGGTTGCTATGTCTCCAAATGAGAATCAAGCGTGTGTACAGGGGCATAAACGCAGCAGTGATAGGATTGGAGAGGTTTGGTGAGCAAATGAAGACCCTTTGAAGTCATATTGCATGGTACCCATTCCAAGGGTTTCAACTACCCACGTTTAAGGTATTCTTCCTTCAGCTAAAACATGCATGTGGAACCCAGAGTATGATCAACCGTGTGATCGGGAGACCTGTTCAAATATGTCTCAGTTTTCCTCCCCTGGTACTCGGGTGCAACATTCCAGACGCTTTACTAACACTCTCCCCACTTGGATAGTCAGCCTTTAACCTCCTGTTTAGCCCAGTTTGCAATTTCTGCAGAAGATGAACAGGAAGAGCGAGAACCAATGAGAGACTAGCTGGAGGTGTCTGGACGGGCAAATTTAACTCTCATTTCCCACCAGGAAGAGGAACTAACCAAAGGCTCAGCGTGCCGTGCCGGAACCAGATTAGGGCCTGAAGCCATCCTGCGGTGTTGCGGCCAGCTCAAAAGAAAGCGAGTTGAAGAAAGGAGCTCAGGGGCACTGTAATTCACAAACCTGCAGAGTTATAAATGACAGCTATCGTCCAAAAATATACTGAAGTAAGGCTGCCAAGAGGACTTGAAAGCGGGGCAGAATTGCAGGAAACCGATTTCAGGAGGTAGACTGGAATTGCATTTCAAGCATAGGAAAAGAGGCAGAACGTCCACAATGATGCACTTGGCCAAAAAGGGCGTATGCGTTTTTTCCTGAATATATTCAGGAAAAAACGCATACGCCCTTTTTGGCCAACCAAGCAAGCTTGCAAAGGAAATCTGCACTACAATGAAGTCTCACTTCCCCCCGGTCAAAAGGGCCATCTGAAAAAAGTGTAAAATCCAGAAAGGCAGGACAGGCCATGGAGAACTGGGAGCCTTGTTATGCTGATGGGCGGGATGTAAATTGCCAACAGACACTCGGGAGAAGTGTATGGTGTTTCCTGAAACATCTAAAAAACAAAGCAACAGAGCCTTGGGCACTTCCACTTATGGTCCTATAGCTTAGGGAAATTAAAATCAAAAAGACACAGCCACCCCAAAGTTTGGGACGCCTCTGTTTACAAGAACCTCCTTTACAGTACAAGTTCAACATCGCAGAAAGTGAAAAATGGATAAAGAAGTCGTGGTATTTACTTACAAAGCAATATCACTCAGCAATGAAATCTATGTCATCAGGCCCGTAGCAGCATAATGAGTGGATTCAGGTACGATGATTCTAACTGAAATAAGTCACACAGAAAAAGAAACATCATAAGATATCTCTAATACATGGAATGTAAACTGGGCTACACAGGAACTGAATTACAGAACAGAACAGGGTCTCAAATTTAGAAAACCAACTTATGCTTGCTTAAGGGGAAAGGTGAGTTGGGGTGCTGCATAAAACCAGAGATTGAAATGAGCACAGATAAAGTTCCTTAAGCCAAATATGGAATAGACAAGAGCTACTCCTTGCTCAACGAAATGGACTCAACACCCCATATTAAACGCCTAAGAATGTACCTGACTAGTAAGTATCTTAAAACCTATGGATTGCTATGTCTCCAAAAGAGAATCAAGCGTGTGTACAGGGGCATAAACGCAGCAGTGATAGGATTGGAGAGGTTCGGTGAGCAAATGAAGACCCTTTGAAGTCATATTGCATGGTACCCATTTCACGGGTCTCAACTCTCCAGGATTAAGGTATTCTTCCTTCAGCTAAAACATGCATGTGGAAGCCAGAGTATGATCAACCGTGTGAACGGGAGACGTGTTCAAATATGTCTCAGTTTTCCTCCCCTGGTACTCGGGTGCAACATTCCAGATGCTTTACTAACACTCTCCCAACTTGGAGAGTCAGCGCCTTTAACCTCCTGTTTGGCCCAGTTTGCAATTTCTGCGGAAGATGAACAGGAATAGCGAGAACCAATGAGAGACTAGCTGGAGGTGTCTGGACGGGCAAATTTAACTCTCATTTCCCACCAGGAAGAGGAACTAACCAAAGGCTCAGCGTGCCGTGCCGGAACCAGATTAGGGCCTGAAGCCATCCTGCGGTGTTGCGGCCAGCTCAAAAGAAAGCGAGTTGAAGAAAGGAGCTCAGGGGCACTGTAATTCACAAACCTGCAGAGTTATAAATGACAGCTATCGTCCAAAAATATACTGAAGTAAGGCTGCCAAGAGGACTTGAAAGCGGGGCAGAATTGCAGGAAACCGATTTCAGGAGGTAGACTGGAACTGCATTGAAAGCATAGGAAAAGAGGCAGAACGTCCACAATGATGCACTTGGCCAAAAAGGGCGTATGCGTTTTTTCCTGAATATATTCAGGAAAAAACGCATACGCCCTTTTTGGCCAACCAAGCAAGCTTGCAAAGGAAATCTGCACTACAATGAAGTCTCACTTCCCCCCGGTCAAAAGGGCCATCTGAAAAAAGTGTAAAATCCAGAAAGGCAGGACAGGCCATGGAGAACTGGGAGCCTTGTTATGCTGATGGGCGGGATGTAAATTGCCAACAGACACTCGGGAGAAGTGTATGGTGTTTCCTGAAACATCTAAAAAACAAAGCAACAGAGCCTAGGGCACTTCCACTTATGGTCCTATAGCTTAGGGAAATTAAAATCAAAAAGACACAGCCACCCCAAAGTTTGGGACGCCTCTGTTTACAAGAACCTCGTTTACAGTACAAGTTCAA
This sequence comes from Globicephala melas, assembly GCF_963455315.2. Taxonomy (NCBI): domain Eukaryota; kingdom Metazoa; phylum Chordata; class Mammalia; order Artiodactyla; family Delphinidae; genus Globicephala; species Globicephala melas. Next base: position 241,375 of record NW_027207463.1, on the reverse strand, counting down.
CATCGCAGAAAGTGAAAAATGGATAAAGAAGTTGTGGTATTTACTTACAAAGCAATATCACTCAGCAATGAAATCTATGTCATCAGGCCCGTAGCAGCACAATGAGTGGATTCAGGTATGATGATTCTAACTGAAATAAGTCACACAGAAAAAGAAACATCATAAGATATGAGTAATACACGGAATGTAAACTTGGCTACACAGGAACTGAATTCCAATACAGAACAGGGTCTCACATTTAGAAAACCAACTTATGCTTGCTTAAGGGGAAAGGTGAGTTGGGGTGCTGCATAAAACCACAGATTGAAATGAGCACAGATAAAGTTTCTTAAGCCAAATATGGCATAGACAAGAGCTACTCCTTGCTCAACGAAATGGACTCACACCGCATATTAAACGCGTAAGAATTTACCTGACTAGTAAGTATCTTAAAACCTATGGATTGCTATGTCTCCAAAAGAGAATCAAGCGTGTGTACAGGGGCATAAACGCAGCAGTGATAGGATTGGAGAGGTTCGGTGAGCAAATGAAGACCCTTTGAAGTCATATTGCATGGTACCCATTCCACGGGTCTCAACTACCCAGGTTTAAGGTATTCTTCCTTCAGCTAAAACATGCATGTGAAACCCAGAGTATGATCAACAGTGTGAACGGGAGACGTGTTCAAATATGTCTCAGTTTTCCTCCCCTGGTACTCAGGTGCAACATTCCAGACGCTTTACTAACACTCTCCCCACTTGGAGAGTCAGCGCCTTTAACCTCCTGTTTGGCCCAGTTTGCAATTTCTGCGGAAGATGAACAGGAATAGGGAGAACCAATGAGAGACTAGGTGGAGGTGTCTGGACGGGCAAATTTAACTCTCATTTCCCACCAGGAAGAGGAACTAACCAAAGGCTCAGCGTGCCGTGCCGGAACCAGATTAGGGCCTGAAGCCATCCTGTGGTGTTTCGGCCAGCTCAAAAGAAAACGAGTTGAAGAAAGGAGCTCAGGGGCACTGTAATTCACAAACCTGCAGAGTTATAAATGACAGCTATCGTCCAAAAATATACTGAAGTAAGGCTGCCAAGAGGACTTGAAAGCGGGGCAGAATTGCAGGAAACCGATTTCAGGAGGTAGACTGGAATTGCATTGAAAGCATAGGAAAAGAGGCAGAACGTCCACAATGATGCACTTGGCCAAAAAGGGCGTATGCGTTTTTTCCTGAATATATTCAGGAAAAAACGCATACGCCCTTTTTGGCCAACCAAGCAAGCTTGCAAAGGAAATCTGCACTACAATGAAGTCTCACTTCCCCCCGGTCAAAAGGGCCATCTAAAAAAGTGTAAAATCCAGAAAGGCAGGACAGGCCATGGAGAACTGGGAGCCTTGTTATGCTGATGGGCGGGATGTAAATTGCCAACAGACACTCGGGAGAAGTGTATGGTGTTTCCTGAAACATCTAAAAAACAAAGCAACAGAGCCTAGGGCACTTCCACTTATGGTCCTATAGCTTAGGGAAATTAAAATAAAAAAGACACAGCCACCCCAAAGTTTGGGACGCCTGTGTTTACAAGAACCTCGTTTACAGTACAAGTTCAACATCGCAGAAAGTGAAAAATGGATAAAGAAGTTGTGGTATTTACTTACAAAGCAATATCACTCAGCAATGAAACTTATGTCATCAGGCCCTTAGCAGCACAATGAGTGGATTCAGGTATGATGATTCTAACTGAAATAAGTCACACAGAAAAAGAAACATCATAAGATATGAGTAATACACGGAATGTAAACTTGGCTACACAGGAACTGAATTACAGAACAGAACAGGGTCTCAAATTTAGAAAACCAACTTATGCTTGCTTAAGGGTAAAGGTGAGTTGGGGTGCTGCATAAAACCAGAGATTGAAATGAGCACAGATAAAGTTCCTTAAGCCAAATATGGAATAGACAAGAGCTACTCCTTGCTCAGCGAAATGGACTCAACACCGCATATTAAACGCCTAAGAATGTACCTGACTAGTAAGTATCTTAAAACCTATGGATTGCTATGTCTCTGAAAGAGAATCAAGCATGTGTACAGGGGCATAAACACAGCAGTGATAGGATTGGAGAGGTTCGGTGAGCAAATGAAGACCCTTTGAAGTCACATTGCATGGTACCCATTCCACGGGTTTCAACTACCCAGGTTTAAGGTATTCTTCCTTCAGCTAAAACATGCATGTGGAACCTAGAGCATGATCAAACATGTGATCGGGAGATGTGTTCAAATATGTCACAGTGTTCGTACCCTGGTACTCGGGTGCAACATTCCAGACGCTTTACTAACACTCTCCCCACTTGGAGAGTCAGCGCCTTTAACCTCCTGTTTGGCCCAGTTTGCAATTTCTGCGGAAGATGAACAGGAATAGGGAGAACCAATGAGAGACTAGATGGAGGTGTCTGGACGGGCAAATTTAACTCTCATTTCCCACCAGGAAGAGGAAATAACCAAAGGCTCAGCGTGCCGTGCCAGAACAAGATTAGGGCCTGAAGCCATCCTGCGGTGTTGTGGCCAGCTCACAAGAAAGATAGTTGAAGAAAGGAGCTCAGGGGCACTGTAATTCACAAACCTGCAGAGTTATAAATGACAACTATCGTGCAAAAATATACTGAAGTAAGGCTGCCAAGAGGACTTGAAAGCGGGGCAGAATTGCAGGAAACCGATTTCAGGAGGTAGACTGGAATTGCATTGAAAGCATAGGAAAAGAGGCAGAACGTCCACAATGATGCACTTGGCCAAAAAGGGCGTATGCGTGTTTTCCTGAATATATTCAGGAAAAAACGCATACGCCCTTTTTGGCCAACCAAGCAAGCTTGCAAAGGAAATCTGCACTACAATGAAGTCTCACTTCCCCCCGGTCAAAAGGGCCATCTGAAAAAAGTGTAAAATATAGAAAGGCAGGACAGGCCATGGAGAACAGGGAGCCTTGTTATGCTGATGGGCGGGATGTAAATTGCCAACAGACACTCGGGAGAAGTGTATGGTGTTTCCTGAAACATCTAAAAAACAAAGCAACAGAGCCTAGGGCACTTCCACTTATGGTCCTATAGCTTAGGGAAATTAAAATCAAAAAGACACAGCCACCCCAAAGTTTGGGACGCCTCTGTTTACAAGAACCTCGTTTACAGTACAAGTTCAACATCGCAGAAAGTGAAAAATGGATAAAGAAGTTGTGGTATTTACTTACAAAGCAATATCACTCAGCAATGAAATCTATGTCATCAGGCCCGTAGCAGCATAATGAGTGGATTCAGGTACGATGATTCTAACTGAAATAAGTCACACAGAAAAAGAAACATCATAAGATATCACTAATACACGGAATGTAAACTGGGCTACACAGGAACTGAATTACAGAACAGAACAGGGTCTCAAATTTAGAAAACCAACTTATGCTTGCTTAAGGGGAAAGGTGAGTTGGGGTGCTGCATAAAACCAGAGATTGAAATGAGCACAGATAAAGTTCCTTAAGCCAAATATGGAATAGACAAGAGCTACTCCTTGCTCAACGAAATGGACTCAACACCCCATATTAAACGCCTAAGAATGTACCTTACTAGTAAGTATCTTAAAACCTATGGATTGCTATGTCTCCAAAAGAGAATTAAGCATGTGTACAGGGGCATAAACGCAGCAGTGATAGGATTAGAGAGGTTCGGTGAGCAAATGAAGATCCTTTGAAGTCATATTTCATGGTACCCATTCCACGGGTTTCAACTACTCAGGTTTTAGGTATTCTTCATTCAGCTAAAACATGCATGTGGAACCTAGAGTATGATCAACCATGTGATCGGGAGACGTGTTCAAATATGTCTCAGTTTTCGTACCCTGGTACTCGGGTGCAACATTCCAGATGCTTTACTAACACTCTCCCGACTTGGAGAGTCAGTCCCTTTAACCTCCTGTTTGGCCCAGTTTGCAATTTCTGCGGAACATGAACAGGAATAGCGAGAACCAATGAGAGACTAGCTGGAGGTGTCTGGACGGGCAAATTTAACTCTCATTTCCCACCAGGAAGAGGAATTAACCAAAGGCTCAGCATGCCGTGCCGGAACCAGATTAGGGCCTGAAGCCATCCTGCGGTGTTGCGGCCAGCTCACAAGAAAGCGAGTTGAAGAAAGGAGCTCAGGGGCACTGTAATTCACAAACCTGCAGAGTTATAAATGACAGCTATCGTCCAAAAATATACTGAAGTAAGGCTGCCAAGAGGACTTCAAAGTGGGGCAGAATTGCAAGAAACCGATTTCAGGAGGTAGACTGGAATTGCATTGAAAGCATAGGAAAAGAGGCAGAACGTCCACAATGATGCACTTGGCCAAAAAGGGCGTATGCGTTTTTTCCTGAATATATTCAGGAAAAAACGCATACGCCCTTTTTGGCCAACCAAGCAAGCTTGCAAAGGAAATCTGCACTACAATGAAGTCTCACTTCCCCCCGGTCAAAAGGGCCATCTGAAAAAAGTGTAAAATCCAGAAAGGCAGGACAGGCCATGGAGAACTGGGAGCCTTGTTATGCTGATGGGCGGGATGTAAATTGCCAACAGACACTCGGGAGAAGTGTATGGTGTTTCCTGAAACATCTAAAAAACAAAGCAACAGAGCTTAGGGCACTTCCACTTATGGTCCTATAGCTTAGGGAAATTAAAATCAAAAAGACACAGCCACCCCAAAGTTTGGGACGCCTCTGTTTACAAGAACCTCGTTTACCGTACAAGTTCAATATCACAGAAAGTGAAAAATGGATAAAGAACTTGTGGTACTTACGTACAATGCAGTATCACTCAGCAATGAAATCTATGTCATCAGGCCCGTAGCAGCACAATGAGTGGATTCAGGTACGATGATTCTAACTGAAATAAGTCACACAGAAAAAGAAACATCATAAGATATCACTAATACACGGAATGTAAACTTGGCTACACAGGAACTGAATTCCAAAACACAACAGGGTCTCAAATTTAGAAAACCAACTTATGCTTGCTTAAGGGGAAAGGTGAGTTGGGGTGCTGCATAAAACCAGAGATTGAAATGAGCACAGATAAAGTTCCTTAAGCCAAATATGGAATAGACAAGAGCTACTCCTTGCTCAATGAAATGGACTCAACACCCCATATTAAACGCCTAAGAATGTACCTGACTAGTAAGTATCTGAAAACCTATGGATTGCTATGTCTACAAAAGAGAATCAAGCGTGTGTACAGGGGCATAAACGCAGCAGTGATAGGATTGGAGAGGTTCGGTGAGCAAATGAAGACCCTTTGAAGTCATATTGCATGGTACCCATTCCACGGGTCACAACTCTCCAGGTTTAAGGTATTCTTCCTTCAGCTAAAACACGCATGTGGAACCCAGAGTATGATCCACCGTGTGAACGGGAGACGTGTTCAAATATGTCTCAGTTTTCCTCCCCTGGTACTCGGGTGCAACATTCCAGACGCTTTACTAACACTCTCCCCACTTGGAGAGTCAACGCCTTTAACCTCCTGTTTGGCCCAGTTTGCAATTTCTGCGGAAGATGAACAGGAATAGGGAGAACCAATGAGAGACTAGCTGGAGGTGTCTGGACGGGCAAATTTAACTCTCGTTTCCCACCAGGAAGAGGAATTAACCAAAGGCTCAGGGTGTCGTGCCGGAACCAGATTAGGGCCTGAAGCCATCCTGCGGTGTTGCGGCCAGGTCACAAGAAAGCGAGTTGAAGAAAGGAGCTCAGGGGCACTGTAATTCACAAACCTGCAGAGTTATAAATGACAGCTATCGTCCAAAAATATACTGAAGTAAGGCTGCCAAGAGGACTTGAAAGCGGAGCAGAATTGCAGGAAACCGATTTCAGGAGGTAGACTGGAATTGCATTGAAAGCATAGGAAAACAGGCAGAACGTCCACAATGATGCACATGGCCAAAAAGGGCGTATGCGTTTTTTCCTGAATATATTCAGGAAAAAACGCATACGCCCTTTTTGGCCAACCAAGCAAGCTTGCAAAGGAAATCTGCACTACAATGAAGTCTCACTTCCCCCCGGTCAAAAGGGCCATCTGAAAAAAGTGTAAAATCCAGAAAGGCAGGACAGGCCATGGAGAACTGGGAGCCTTTTATGCTGATGGGCGGGATGTAAATTGCCAACAGACACTCGGGAGAAGTGTATGGTGTTTCCTGAAACATCTAAAAAACAAAGCAACAGAGCCTAGGGCACTTCCACTTATGGTCCTATAGCTTAGGGAAATTAAAATGAAAAAGACACAGCCACCTCAAAGTTTGGGACGCCTCTGTTTACAAGAACCTCGTTTACCGTACAAGTTCAATATCACAGAAAGTGAAAAATGGATAAAGAACTTGTGGTACTTACGTACAATGCAGTATCACTCAGGATGAAATCTATGTCATCAGGCCCGTAGCAGCATAATGAGTGGATTCAGGTACGATGATTCTAACTGAAATAAGTCACACAGAAAAGGAAACATCATAAGATATCACTAATACACGGAATGTAATCTGGGCTACACAGGAACTGAATTCCAAAACAGAACAGGGTGTCAAATTTAGAAAACCAACTTATGCTTGCTTAAGGGGAAAGGTGAGTTGGGATGCTGCATAAAACCAGAGATTGAAATGAGCACAGATAAAGTTCCTTAAGCCAAATACGGAATAGACAAGAGCTACTCCTTGCTCAACGAAATGGACTCAACACCGCATATTAAACGCCTAAGAATGTACCTGACTAGTAAGTATCTTAAAACCTATGGATTGCTATGTCTCCGAAAGAGAATCAAGCATGTGTACAGGGACATAAACGCAGCAGTGATAGGATTGGAGAGGTTCGGTGAGCAAATGCAGACCCTTTGAAGTCATATTGCATGGTACCCATTCCATGGGTCTCAACTCTCCAGGTTTAAGGGATTCTTCCTTCAGCTAAAACATGCATGTGGAACCCAGAGTATGATCCACCGTGTGATCGAGAAACGTGTTCAAATGTGTCTCACTTTTCGTTCCCTGGTACTCGGGTGCAACATTCCAGACACTTTACTAACACTCTCCCGACTTGGAGAGTCAGTCCCTTTAACCTCCTGTTTGGCCCAGTTTGGAATTTCTGTGGAAGATGAACAGGAATAGGGAGAACCAATGAGAGACTAGCTGGAGGTGTCTGGACGGGCAAATTTAACTCTCATTTCCCACAGGGAAGAGGAATAAACCAAAGGCTCAGCATGCCGTGCCGGAACCAGATTAGGGCCTGAAGCAATCCTGCGGTGTTGTGGCCAGCTCAAAAGAAAGCGAGTTGAAGAAAGGAGCTCAGGGGCACTGTAATTCACAAACCTGCAGATTTATAAATGACAGCTATTGTCCGAAAATATACTGAAGTAGGGCTGCCAAGAGGACTTGAATGCGGGGCAGAATTGCAGGAAACCGATTTCAGGAGGAATCGGAATTGGATTGCATTTAAAACACAGGAAAAGAGGAAGAACGTCGACAATGATGCACTTGGCCAAAAAGGGCGTATGCGTTTTTTCCTGAATATATTCAGGAAAAAACGCATACGCCCTTTTTGGCCAACCAAGCAAGCTTGCAAATGAAATCTGCACTACAATGAAGTCTCACTTCCCCCCCCCCCCGGTCAAAAGGGCCATCTGAAAAAAGTGTAAAATCCAGAAAGGCAGAACAGGCCATGGAGAACTGGGAGCCTTGTTATGCTGATGGGCGGGATGTAAATTCCCAACAGCCCCTCTGTAGAAGTGTATGGTGTTTCCTGAAACATCTAAAAAACAAAGCAACAGAGCCTAGGGCACTTCCACTTATGGTCCTATAGCTTAGGGACATTAAAATCAAAAAGACACAGCCACCCCAAAATTTGGGACGGCTCTTTTTACAGGAATCTCTTCTGCGGCACAAGTTAAATATCCCAGAGAGCAAATAATGGATAAAGAAGTTGCGGTACTTATGTACAACAGAATACCACTCAGCAATGAAATCTATGTCACCAGGCCCGTACCAGCATAATGAGTGGATTGAGGCACGATGATTCTAAGTGAAATAAGTCACACAGAAAAAGAAACATCATAAGGTATCACTAATACACGGAATGTGAACTTGGCTACACATGAACTGAATTCCAAAACAGAACAGGGTCTCAAATTTAGAAAACCAACTTATGCTTGCTTAAGGGGGAAGGTGAGTTGGGGTGCTGCATAAAAGCAGAGTTTGAAATTAGCACAGATACCGTTCCATAAGCCAAATATGTAATAGACAAGACCTACCCCTTGCTCAACGAAATGGATTCAACAATGAGGTAACACCTCACACCTGGTAGAATAGGCATCATAGAAAATCTACAAACAAAAAATGCTGGAAAGGGTGTGGAGAAAAGGAACCCTCTTCCACTATTGTTGGGAATATAAATTGATACAGTCATTATGGAGAACAATATGGAATTTCTTAAGAAACTAACAATAGAATTACCATATGATACAGCAATCCCAGTACTGGACATATACCCAGACAAACCATAAATCAAAAAGAGTCATTCACCGCAATGCTCATTGCATCACTATTTACAATATCGAGGTAATGGAAGCAACCTAAATGCCCACAGACAGACGAATGCATAAAGCTCTGGTACATATATAAAATGGAATATTACTAAGCCATGAAAAGGAATGAAATTGGGTCATTTGTAGAGACGTCGATGGATCTAGAGACTGTCATACAGAGTGAAGTAAGTCAGAAAGAGAAAAACAAATCTTGTATATTCATGCATATATGTGGAACCTAGAAAAACTGTACAGATTAACCATTTTGCAAGGCATAAATAGAGCAACAGATGTAGACAACAAACGTATGGACAACAAGGGGGGAAAGCTGTTGGGGGGGTGGTGGTGGGAGGAGTTGAGAGACTGGGATTGGCATGTATACATTTATATGTATAAAATAGATAACCAATAAGAACCTGCTGTATAAAAATATAAAATAAAATTCAAAATTAAAAAGAAATAAAATTTAAAAAATAAAACAGAAAAAACAATTATTCCCTGCACATACATGTATTTATATGAATAAATTATTTCCATGCTTATATCTGTAAATACAAAAAAGAGGAATAAAATCTACCTTGAACCAAAAACGAAAAAGAGAAAAAAACACAGAACCCACCAGTTACACAGAGGAAAACCGTATCAGGGCACTTGCTCCAGTTGTAAACAATTCTGAAGTTGGTCAGTGGTGGGGAATCGTCTCCCATTCAGCCAGCAGCCCCCACGCAACAAGCGTCCTCATTGCAAAGCTGGGGCACCGTGCCGAGGCATCTGTGAGTAAACGTGAGCTGAGCCCCAGGCCAGTTGCTGCTGAACTATTCCCACCCGTCCCAGGTAAAACACCTGAATATATACAAGGACTTGAAAGCCTAGAGGAAGGGCCATAGAGCCACACGAGTGACAGCATGCCGGCCGACTTGGTGCCTGCAGGCCAGCCAGGATGGTCCTGGCCCTGGGTGCTCTTCTGGAAGATTTCCATTTCCCTGCCTGAGATACCCGTCCTGTCCCTGCCCCCACTGCTTTTTTCCTTCCTCACCTCTGCCCAGGGAGAAATTCCAGCAGCAGGTATGGGTGACACATCCTCTTCTTTAGCAGGTGGCAGCCTGGCAACTGCTGCAGAAAGTCCAGCAGAGCCCCACTCACACTGGGCCACCCACAAAGCCGTGGCCTCTCACTCCCTCCCACCAGCCCAGCCCCGAGACTGCTGACAGGGCAGAGAAAATGGCGTCAGGCACGGCTGCAGGGGCTCTTGCTGCCTGGAGTGGTATTTATATTGATCTCAACCCAGGCACACCTGGGGAGGGCTGGCCGGCACGGTAAGGCTGCCCAGGTCAGCCAATCATCACCCCTCAGGGGCTGACAGTTGCAGAAAATGGAACTTGCTGAACCGGCCAGGTCCAAGGAACAGGTGTGGGCTCCTGAGAGTCAGGATAGACAAGGGGCTGCAGCTTTGGCTTGTTTTCTAATCATTTTATCTGGCCCATGAGTGGGAGACAACTTCAAGAAAACCCTCTCCTAATGAGAGGAACCCAGGAGTCAGGGAGAGGAGGGGTGGGTGATGGTTGGAGACAGAGGCCTGGTGCCCCGGGTGCAGTGGAAGTCTCTGGAAGACCAGGTGGAGGGAGGCCTCACGGAGTGATGCCCAGGGTCACAGACCTGTCGCAGCTGCTGTTTGTTAGTTCAAGTCCTGCTCTGAGGTGCTCTGTGTCAGCTCTGAGCGACAGGTGAGCTGGGGGTGCTCTGCAATGAGGGCTATGTGCACGGTTCCTGTGTGCCCAGCCCTGCCACGGTACCTGCAAGGGTAGCTCTGTATCCTGGGAGGGGCCTGATCACAAGAGCCCCGTGGGCTGGGGTGGGGGTGGGGTACCTGCCCAGGTGAGCTCCATATTCTGCGATTGGTCTGACCACGAGAGCCCCATGGGCTGCTGGGGACCTGGTAAAGGATGTCAGGACAGTCAGTGAAGCCACCGAGGATATACCTCCAGTTGCTCCTAATTCCTACACCCTGCTGGTCATTCTACCAACCACCAGGACATGGTATTCTGTATTAGTCTTCAATGATGCCTTCTTTTGTATTCCATTAGTCCCAGAGTCACAAGAAATTTTGGCTTGTGAGTGGCAGGACTCAACATACAACTAAAACAATACTTCCGGGCCGTCTGGCCCCAAGGGTGCAAAAATTCCCACACCGTCTTTGGGGAAAGCTTAGCTAAAGACCTAAAAGTTCTACCTCTGGAAAAGGAAACCCTCCTTCAATATGCAGACGACATTCTGATCGCCAGCCCTACTAAGGAGGCCTCTGAACTACCAAGCCAATAAAGGATAGAAGTTGTCCAAGAAAAAGCTCAAATATCACAGACTGCGGTGACCTGCCTGGGCTTCATTCTCACACAAGGTCAGAGAAGCCCATCCCAGGAAAGGGAAGAAACCATTTTCAGCCTTACCCCTTTCTAAAACTAGAAGACAGCTTAGGGGTTCCTGGGGAGGCCAGGATTTGCTGCTTCTGGATCCCTAACTACAGTCTACTAGCTGGGCCTCTATATGAAACACTGAAAGGAAAAGATGATGATCCTTTTGAATAGAATCCAGAAGTGGCCTTTCAAGAATGGAAAGAGCAGTCAATTCAGACCCTTGCCCTGGAACTCCCTAATTTAGCTAAACCCTTTGGCCTTTACATTCCCGGTGAAAGGTGAATCGCCATTGGAGAATTAGTGCAAAAACTGGGACCACTTGAAATGGAACAATGCAAGAATGCCATCCAGGTAGGATAAACTACGGTCACGAAGGGGCTTGGCCCACTGCCACATCTGGCCAAGATACTGGCGGTATCTAAAAACCTGGAAATCAGCAGCCCAAAAGGCCACCTCCCTCCTAAGGGAAAAGGACCCCACGTGGTGATCCTAACCACCAACCATGCCCTGAAGTTGCAGGGTTCGCTCCGTGGGCACACCGACCTCGAGTGAGGAGACCCTCCAACTCCAACATCCAGAGAGATAACCGGGGGCAACAGGGCACCATGACGACTCGTGTGAACATCACTTGACCTGGAGTTTCTCTCATAAAACAACAAGAGTGTGTCCCAAAAGAGTAGACTACTGCTTGCAGGACTTACTGCACCCAGAGGGGAGCTAATAATCTTGGCGGGGGAACCGTATATCACACTGTCACCATAGAAAAGCCTACAGACACCATGATGATGGTGGCCAATAAGACCGGCTGGACTCCTGTTTACTTCCAAAGGCTGTTGACTCAGTAGCCATCATGGTCCTTATCACCACTGACCCTGGACTGTCTGGGAGTTGAGCGGGCAGGGCTCTGACACCTGGTGCTGTTTGTACGTTAATTCAGGGGCCTAATTGAAGAAAGCGCAGACTACTGGTCAGAGCATCTAAGCTGGCAGAAACGGTCAGCCTAAGGTGGCCGAACAAATGTGGGGCGGGGTGAAACCGGCCCCCACAGCGTCTCTGCACATCTCTTTCCTGGACCCTTAAAGGTCATTAGAATCTATAACACTTCCAATGCTGGTGCTCAGGTGGACGAGCAGGGAGGCAGGGGTCCTGGGGACAATCAACGTCACCGGGAGGCTGCTGGGGAGAAGCTCTGACCCTCGCCCCAGGGTATGAGGGCTCCCAACTCAGCACTCAGCAGTTACAGAAGAAGGGTCTGCACCCTCAGCACTCCAAGAATGAGGAACGGGACAAAAGGCAGAGGAGGGGTTTGTCCCCAGCAAAGCCCATTAAAAATCCCTGGGAGATAAAAATAGAATCTGGGCAATAAAGTCAAGTCTAACCTTTTCTATCCTTTGTGCTTTGTCTAATTTCATGTGCTCCTAGGGTCCCGCATGCAGAGGTTCCACACCCGGCACTTCAGACCAGATTTCCTAGTGCAGAATGGCTGGGTCGACACCTCAGCTCCTGGGGCCCAGTGCAGACTCCACGATATAGAGCCTGAGCTACAGCGCTACAGCCAACCCGGCCCTCGAGAGCTCCGCCGCCTCCCTCCCTCCCACTGACTCTGACAGGATCTCTACACAGCAGCCCAGCCCACAGCCCACGGGGTAGTGCATGCTCTCACCTCTCCATTCTCTGATCAAAATATAAAGTTTCCTTTGCTTGTGAACCAAACTCAGTCTCGATCTGTTGGCCCCAATGACACTGGGCAGGGGGACACTTGTTGGGGTCCACTCTGGAGGATCAGTAACAGAAATTGAGACTATTGTAACCTCAATGAACAGATGTGTGAGCCAAACTGTAGTTAACATAGAACAGTGTATAAGGCTCGGGTAAAATAAGATGTTTCTAACACTTCCATTTGATATTTCCATCACTTTTTATAAGCAAGTTCAGTGAAAAGGTTTGTCTTATTTGTCAGGTCAATATTAGAGAAACGAAGTGATTTCTTTCCAAGGATGTACATCTAATAATCTTGGTTAAACCTTCAATCTTGTTTTAAATGCTTTTCCATTGAAAATGATACCTCTCTTTCAGCTCCCCCATTTCTGAGAAGTATAAAATCTTATAATTTATTATTACCAAAGGGGAAAGGTGGGAGGAGGGATAAATTAACAGTTTGGAATTAACACATACACACTGCTATGTATAAAATAGATCATCAACAAGGAACTACTGTATAGCACAGGGAACTACACTCAACATTTTGCAATAACCTATAAGGGGAAATAATCTGAAAAAGAATAGATATTTTTATTGACATCATCTATCAATGATAGTTAAAGTGTAGCCTAAGGGAAGCTGGTGGTGAGTGCTTCTGACCCTGAAGACTTCAATCATCTAAAGTTTGGACTCTGCCTACTTCCCAAGGCCCTTAATGAACATATGTGTAGCCGTAGCTTAAAAACTTCCCCAGTTTGGGTTTCGGGGAGACACTGATTTTGAAAAAGCCCTGGTGTTCTCCTTACATGAATGGGACTCTTCCTACTGCTAAAACATGTCTGTCACACCCAGAGGATGGTATACCGTCTGATCGGGAAGAGTTTGGAAAAGGCATCTCATCTCCTCATCTCCTGGTGCTCGGGTTCACCCCTCCAGCGTCTTTACTAACAGTCTCCCCACTTGGAGATGTCAGCACTGTCAACATCCTGTTGCGTACAGTTTGGAATTTGTCCAGAGGATGAAGCGGAAGGATGAGGAACAATGAGAGACAAGTCCTAGGTGTTCAGACAGGCACATGTCACTCTAATTTCCAATCAGGAAGACGAATTGACCAAAGGCTAGGGTTGCCCATGGAAACAGTATAGGGCTTGAGGAAATCCCGCTGCTTTGTGGCCAGTTCCCATAAACACAAGTTGAACAATGGAACTCAGGGGCAGTAAAATTCACAAAACTGCAGAGTTGAAAATATCCATCACTGAAAAATGTCTTGAGGAAAGTCAGAGAAAAGGACTTGTAAGCAAGGGAGAATGGCAGGAAAGGGATTTGAGGAGGTAGAAAGGACTCGCCATTAAGCACAAGAAAAGGAGCTGAACATTGCCAACATTGCAGTTGGCCAAAAAGGGTGTATGCGTTTTTTTTCTGTATATATTCAAGAAAAGGGCATACACTTTTTTAGCCAACCAAACAGGTGGGCACTGGAAGTCAATACTACAAAAGATATCACTTCGCATCAGTCAGAAGAGCCATCCTCATAAAGCGTAAACAACAGAAATGCAGGACAGGGCAACGAGAAGAGGGAGCCCTGTGAGACTTATAGTGGAAATGTATATTGCCAACGGCCATTCTGGAGAAGTGTATTGTGTTTACTAAAGCATCTAAAAAATGAGCTACAGAGCATAGGGCACTTGCACTCATGGGCGTATATCTTGGGAAAAACAAAAATCGAGAGGACACAGGCACCCCAATGTTTACCCCCTCTCTGTTTAAAAGATCCTCGACTAGGATATAACTTAAATGTCTCTGGAGGGAAAAAATGGATAGAGATGTGGTACTTAGGTAGAGTGGAATATTATTCAGCCTGGAAATCAATGAAATATGGCCAGTTGTAACAACTCCGGAGGAGTTACGTATGATCATTCTAAGTGACAGAATTCAAAAAGAAAAAGACACATATCATAAGATATCACTTAAAGGTGGAATCCAAAATGGCTACACATGAAATAAATTACAAAACAAAAACATAGTCAAATATGTAGAAAACACGCATAAGGCTGCTAAACGGGAAAGGTGGGGAGGGGTGAGGCATCATCCAGGAGGTTGAAATTAGCAAAGATACCATTCCAAATACCAAACTGATAATCAACAAGGCCTACACGGTAGCTAAAAGAACTGCACTCAGCACACTCAAGTCACCGGAAAAGAATATATACGACTGGTAAGAATCTGAAAAAGAATTTATTGATGACTCTCTGTACGTGAATCAAGTGGATGTACAGCAGCAAGAAACAGAGCTTTGAAAATCAGCTGTAACCAATATAGTAATAAATTGAAAAAAATAAACGACAGAGAGACAGAGAAAACCTCTTACAACTTTTCCTCAGGGACGGTGATGCAACATGGATTGAACACATCTAGACCCACAGCAGGATGAGACATAAGGCTGGAAACTGTTTGCGCTAAGAGAAATGTGAGGTTGGGTGAGGAAATGCACACCCTTTAAAGTAATACTACCTGGTACCCATTCAATGGGTCCCAAATCTGCAGGTTCAAGGGATCTTCCTACAGCTAAAACATGCATGGAAAACCCAGAGGACTGTACACCATGTGATCGGGAGATGTGTCTAAAATGCACCTCATTTATCCTCTCCTGGTGCTCCTGTTCACCATTCCAGCCATGTTACTTAGAATCTCCCCACTTGGAGAATCAGCACATTTAAACTTCTGTTTCACACATTTTGCAAATTGTGAGGAGGATGAACGGGAAGAGGGGGAACCAATGAGAGAATAGTTGTAGGGGTTTGGACGGGCACATATCACTCTAATTTCCCATTAAGAATAAGAATTAAAGAAAGGCTCAGCCTGCCTCGCCGGAGCCAAAATAGGGCCTGAAGCAATCCTGCGGGTTTGAGGCCAGCTCACAAAAGAGCAACTTAAAAAATGGAGCTCAGGGTCACTGCAATTCACAAACCTGCAGAGTTATAAATGAAAACTAATGTCCAAAAATATGTTGAGGTAAGGCAAAGAAGAGGATCTGAATGCAAGACAGAATTGCAAGAAACAGATTTCAAGAGATAGATTGGACTCGTCTTTAACGCACATGAAAAGCGGCAGAATTTCGACAATGATGCAGTTGGCCCAAAAGGGCGTATGCATTTTTTCCTGATTATATCCAGGAAAAAACGCATACGCACTTTATGGGCAACGAAGCAAGTAAGCAATGCAAATGTGCACAACAAAGAAGTCTCACTTCCCACCGGTCAAAAGGGCCATCCTAAAAAATTGTAAAAACCAGAAATGCAGGACAGGCCATGGAGAACAGGGAGCCTTTATACGCTGATGGGCAGTGTGTGAACTGCCGAGAGCCACTCTGGAGAAGTGTATGGTGGTTCCTAAATCATCTAAAAAACAGAGCTACAGAGCATAGGACACTTCCAATCATGGGAGTATATCTAGGGAAGTCTAAAAATCAACAAGACACAAGCACACCACAGTTTAGGGCTACTCTGTTTACAAGAACCTCAACTTCAGTACACCTTAAATATCCCAGGAAAGAGAACAATGGATAAAGAAGATGTGGTACTTATGTACAATGGAATATCTCTTCACCATGAAATCAATGTAATAAGGCTAGTAGAAGGATAAAGAGTGGATTTAGGTCCGATAATACTACTTGAAATAAGTCAAACAGAAAAAGAAACATATCATAAGATATCACTTATAGAGGGAGGGTAAATATGGCTGCACAAGAAATGAATTACAGAACAGAACAGTGTCTCACATTTAGAAAACACACTTATGTCAGCTTAAGGGGAAAGGAGAGGTGGGGTGATGCATAAAACCAGAGTTTGAAATTAGCACAGATACCGTTCAATAAACCAAATAGGTATTAGACAAGATCTACACCTTGCTCAATGAACTGGCCTCAACACACCCTATACACCGCAGAGAAATATATCTGAGTAATAAGAATCTTAAAACCCATGTATTGATATATCTCCATAAGGGAATCAAGTGTGTGCAGAGCGGCACAAACACAGCAGTGAAAATGAGCTAAACCCCATTATAGAAATAAATTTTAAAAACAAAACGCTGAAACAATGAAAGAGAGAAAAATTCTTACAAAATTCGCTCAGGGGCTGTGATGCAACCTGGATTGACCACATATAAAACCACAGCTGGATAAGACATAAGGCTGGACACTTGGGGCTGAGAGGATTGGTGAGCTTTGGTGAGCAACTGCCGAAAGTTTAATGCAATACTTCATGCTACTCAGTCCAAGGGTCCCAGCACTCCAGGTTGAAGGGAATCTTCCTACAGCTAAACCATGCTTGGGAAACCCAGCGACTGGTATACCATATGATCGGGAAAGGTTTCTAAAACGCACCTCATTTTTCCTCTCCTGGGGCTCCGGATCGACATTCCAGCCGCTTTACTAACAACATCCCCACATGGAGTCAATGCCTTTAAGTTCTGGTATCGCACAGTCTGCAGTTAGTGCGGAGGATGAATGGGAATGGGGGAACCAGTGAGAAACAAGCTGTAGTGGTTTCAATGGGCACATGTCACACTAATGTCACATCAGTAAGAAGAATTAACCAAAGGCACAGCAAGGTGCCCCAGAAGAAAAATAGGGCTTCAAGGAATCCTGTGGTTATGGGGCAAGACCACAAAAATAAGAGCTGAAAAGTGGGGCTAAGGGCCACTGCAATTCAAAAACCTGCAGAGTTATAAAGGCCAACTATTTTCAAAAAATATATTGAGGTAAGGCTATGAAGAGACATTGAAAGCAAGGCAGAATTGCAGGAAACCGATTTCAGGAGGTAGACTGGAATTGCATTGAAAACATATGAAGAGAGCCAGAACCTCGACAATGATGCACTTGGCCAAAAAGGGCGTATGTGTTTTTTCCTGAATATATTCAGGAAAAAACGCATACACACTTTTTGGTCAACCAAGCAAGCTTGCAAAGGAAATCTGCAGTACAATGAAGTCTCACTTACACCTGGTCAAAAGGGCAATCTGAAAAAAGTGTAAAATCCATAAAGGCACGACACGGCATGGAGAACTGGGAGCCTTCTGATGCTGATGGGCGGGATGTAAATTGCCAACAGCCACTCTGGAGAAGTGTATGGTGTTTCCCGAAACATCTAAAAAACAAAGCAACAGAGCCTAGGGCACTTCCACTTATGGTCCTATAGCTTAGGGAAATTAAAATCAAAAAGACACAGCCACCCCAAAGTTTGGGACGCCTCTGTTTACAAGAACCTCGTTTACAGTACAAGTTCAATATTGCAGAAAGTGAAAAATGGGTAAAGAAGTTGTGGTATTTACGTACAATGCAGTATCACTCAGCAATGATATCTATGTCATCAGGCCCGTAGCAGCACAATGAGTGTATTCAGGTATGGTGATTCTAACTGAAATAAGTCACACAGAAAAAGAAACATTAAAAAATATCACTAATACACTGAATGTAAACTTGGCTACAGAGGAACTGAATTCCAAAACAGAACAGGGTCTCAAATTTAGAAAAGCAACTTATGCTTGCTTAAGGAGAAAGTTGAGTTGGGGTGCTGCATAAAACCAGAGATTGAAATGAGCACAGATAAAGTTCCTTAAGCCAAATATGGAATAGACAAGAGCTACTCCTTGCTCAATGAAATGGACTCAACACCGCATATTAAACGCCTAAGAATGTACCTGACTAGTAAGTATCTTAAAACCTATGGATTGCTATGTCTCCAAAAGAGAATCAAGCGTGTGTACAGGGGCATAAACGCAGCAGTGATAGGATTGGAGAGGTTCGGTGAGCAAATGAAGACCCTTTGAAGTCATATTGCATGGTACCCATTCCACGGGTCTCAACTCTCCAGGTTTAAGGTATTCTTCCTTCAGCTAAAACATGCATGTGGAACCCAGAGTATGATCAACCGTGTGATCGGGAGACGTTTTCAGATATGTCTCAGTTTTCGTCCCCTGGTACTTGGGTGCAACATTCCAGACGCTTTACTAACAATCTCCCCACTTGGAGAGTCAGTGCCTTTAACCTCCTGTTTGGCCCAGTTTGCAATTTCTGCGGAAGATGAACAGGAATAGGGAGAACCAATGAGAGACTAGCTGGAGGTGTCTGGACGGGCAAATTTAACTCTCATTTCCCACCAGGAAGAGGAAATAACCAAAGGCTCAGCGTGCCGTGCCAGAACCAGATTAGGGCCTGAAGCAATCTTGCGGTGTTGCGGCCAGCTCACAAGAAAGCGAGTTGAAGAAAAGAGCTCAGGGGCACTGTAATTCACAAACCTGCAGAGTTATAAATGACAGCTATTGTCCAAAAATATACTGAAGTAAGGCTGCCAAGAGGACTTGAAAGCGGGGCAGAATTGCAGGAAACCGATTTCAGGAGGTAGACTGGAATTGCATTGAAAGCATAGGAAAAGAGGCAGAACGTCCACAATGATGCACTTGGCCAAAAAGGGCGTATGCGTTTTTTCCTGAATATATTCAGGAAAAAACGCATACGCCATTTTTGGCCAACCAAGCAAGCTTGCAAAGGAAATCTGCACTACAATGAAGTCTCACTTCCCCCCGGTCAAAAGGGCCATCTGAAAAAAGTGTAAAATCCAGCAAGGCAGGACAGGCCATGGAGAACTGGGAGCCTTGTTATGCTGATGGGCGGGATGTACATTGCCAACAGACACTCGGGAGAAGTGTATGGTGTTTCCTGAAACATCTAAAAAACAAAGCAACAGAGCCTAGGGCACTTCCACTTATGGTCCTATAATTTGGGAAATTAAATTCAAAAAGACACAGCCATCCCAAAGTTTGGGACGGCTCTGTTTAAAACAACCTCGTTTACGGTACAAATTCAATATCACAGAAAGTGAGAAATGGATAAAGAAGTTGTGGTACTCACGTAAAATGCAGAATCACTCAGCAATGAAATCTATGTCATCAGGCCCATAGCAGCATAATGAGTGGATTCAGGTACGATGATTCGAACTGAAACAAGTCACACAGAAAAACAAACATCATAAGATATCAGTAATACACGGAATGTAAACTTGGCTACACAGGAACTGAATTACAGAACAGAACAGGGTCTCAAATTTAGAAAACCAACTTATGCTTGCTTAAGGGGAAAGGTGAGTTGGGGTGCTGCATAAAACCAGAGATTGAAATGAGCACAGATAAAGTTCCTTAAGCCAAATATGGAATAGACAAGAGCTACTCCTTGCTCAACGAAATGGACTCAACACCCCATATTAAACGCCTAAGAATGTACCTGACTAGTAAGTATCTTAAAACCTATGGATTGCTATGTCTCCAAAAGAGAATCAAGCGTGTGCACAGGGGCATAAACGCAGCAGTGATAGGATTGGAGAGGTTCGGTGAGCAAATGAAGACCCTTTGAAGTCATATTGCATGGTACCCATTCCACGGGTCTCAACTCTCCAGGTTTAAGGTATTCTTCCTTCAGCTAAAACATGCATGTGGAACCCAGAGTATGATCAACCGTGTGATCGGGACACGTGTTCAAATATGTCTCAGTTTTCCTCCCCTGGTACTCGGGTGCAACATTCCAGACGCTTTACTAACACTCTCCCCACTTGGAGAGTCAGCGCCTTTAACCTCCTGTTTGGCCCAGTTTGCAATTTCTGCGGAAGATGAACAGGAATAGGGAGAACCAATGAGAGACTAGCTGGAGGTGTCTGGACGGGCAAATTTAACTCTCATTTCCCACCAGGAAGAGGAAATAACCAAAGGCTCAGCGTGCCGTGCCGGAACCAGATTAGGGCCTGAAGCCAACCTGTGGTGTTGCGGCCAGCTCACAAGAAAGCGAGTTGAAGAAAGGAGCTCAGGGGCACTGTAATTCACAAAACTGTAGAGTTATAAATGACAGCTATCGTCCAAAAATATACTGAAGTAAGGCTGCCAAGAGGACTTGAAAGCGGGGCAGAATTGCAGGAAACCGATTTCAGGAGGTAGACTGGAACTGCAATTCAAGCATAGGAAAAGAGGCAGAACGTCCACAATGATGCACTTGGCCAAAAAGGGCGCATGCGTTTTTTCCTGAATATATTCAGGAAAAAACGCATGCGCCCTTTTTGGCCAACCAAGCAAGCTTGCAATGGAAATCGGCACTACAATGAAGTCTCACTTCCCCCCGGTCAAAAGGGCCATCTGAAAAAAGTGTAAAATCCAGAAAGGCAGGACAGGCCATGGAGAACTGGGAGCCTTGTTATGCTGATGGGCGGGATGTAAATTGCCAACAGACACTCGGGAGAAGTGTATGGTGTTTCCTGAAACATCTAAAAAACAAAGCAACAGAGCCTAGGGCACTTCCACTTATGGTCTTATAGCTTAGGGAAATTAAAATCAAAAAGACACAGCCACCCCAAAGTTTCAGACGCCTCTGTTTACAAGAACCTCGTTTACAGTACAAGTTCCATATCACAGAAAGTGAAAAATGGATAAAGAACTTGTGGTACTTACGTACAATGCAGTATCACTCAGCAATGAAATCTATGTCATCAGGCCCGTAGCAGCATAATGAGTGGATTCAGGTACGATGATTCTAACTGAAATAAGTCACACAGAAAAAGGAACATCATAAGATATCACTAATACACGGAATGTAAACTGGGCTACACAGGAACTGAATTCCAAAACAGAACAGGGTCTCAAATTTAGAAAACCAACTTATGCTTGCTTAAGGGGAAAGGTGAGTTGGGGTGCTGCATAAAACCAGAGATTGAAATGAGCACAGATAAAGTTCCTTAAGCCAAATATGGAATAGACAAGAGCTACTCCTTGCTCAACGAAATGGATTCAACACCCCA
Source organism: Globicephala melas (assembly GCF_963455315.2). NCBI lineage: Eukaryota > Metazoa > Chordata > Mammalia > Artiodactyla > Delphinidae > Globicephala > Globicephala melas. The sequence goes on along the minus strand of NW_027207463.1, from coordinate 219,889 downwards.
TATTAAACGCCTAAGAATATACCTGACTAGTAAGTATCTTAAAACCTATGGATTGCTATGTCTCCGAAAGAGAATCAAGCGTGTGTACAGGGGCATAAACGCAGCAGTGATAGGATTGGAGAGGTTCGGTGAGCAAATGAAGACCCTTTGAAGTCATATTGCATGGTACCCATTACACGGGTATCAACTCTCCAGGTTTAAGGTATTCTTCCTTCAGCTAAAACATGCATGTGGAACCCAGAGTATGATCAACCATGTGATCGGGACACGTGTTCAAATATGTCTCAGTTTTCCTCCCCTGGTACTCGGGTGCAACATTCCAGACGCTTTACTAACACTCTCCCCACTTGGAGAGTCAGCGCCTTTAACCTCCTGTTTGGCCCAGTTTGCAATTTCTGCGGAAGATGAACAGGAATAGGGAGAACCAATGAGAGACTAGCTGGAGGTGTCTGGACGGGCAAATTTAACTCTCATTTCCCACCAGGAAGAGGAAATAACCAAAGGCTCAGCGTGCCGTGCCGGAAACAGATTAGGGCCTGAAGCCATCCTGTGGTGTTGCGGCCAGCTCACAAGAAAGCGAGTTGAAGAAAGGAGCTCAGGGGCACTGTAATTCACAAAACTGTAGAGTTATAAATGACAGCTATCGTCCAAAAATATACTGAAGTAAGGCTGCCAAGAGGACTTGAAAGCGGGGCAGAATTGCAGGAAACCGATTTCAGGAGGTAGACTGGAATTGCATTGAAAGCATAGGAAAAGAGGCAGAACGTCCACAATGATGCACTTGGCCAAAAAGGGCGTATGCGTTTTTTCCTGAATATATTCAGGAAAAAACGGATATGCCCTTTTTGGCCAACCAAGCAAACTTGCAAAGGAAATCTGCACTACAATGAAGTCTCACTTCCCCCCGGTCAAAAGGGCCATCTGAAAAATGTGTAAAATCCAGAAAGGCAGGAAGGGCCATGGAGAACTGGGAGCCTTGTTATGCTGATGGGCGGGATGTAAATTGCCAACAGCCACTCGGGAGAAGTGTATGGTGTTTCCTGAAACATCTAAAAAATAAAGCAACAGAGCCTAGGGCACTTCCACTTATGGTCCTATAGCTTAGGGAAATTAAAATCAAAAAGACACAGCCACCCCAAAGTTTGGGATGCCTCTGTTTACAAGAACCTCGTTTACAGTACAAGTTCAACATCGCAGAAAGTGAAAATGGATAAAGAAGTTGTGGTATTTACTTACAAAGCAATATCACTCAGCAATGAAATCTATGTCATCAGGCCCTTAGCAGCACAATGAGTGGATTCAGGTATGATGATTCTAACTGAAATAAGTCACACAGAAAAAGAAACATCATAAGATATCACTAATACAAGGAATGTAAACTTGGCTACACAGGAACTGAATTACAGAACAGAACAGGGTCTCAAATTTAGAAAACCAACTTATGCTTGCTTAAGGGTAAAGGTGAGTTGGGGTGCTGCATAAAACCAGAGATTGAAATGAGCACAGATAAAGTTCCTTAAGCCAAATATGGAATAGACAAGAGCTACTCCTTGCTCAACGAAATGGACTCAACACCGCATATTAAACGCCTAAGAATGTACCTGACTAGTAAGTATCTTAAAACCTATGGATTGCTATGTCTCCGAAAGAGAATCAAGCATGTGTACAGGGGCATAAACGCAGCAGTGATAGGATTGGAGAGATTCGGTGAGCAAATGAAGACCCTTTGAAGTCATATTGCATGGTACCCATTCCACGGGTTTCAACTACCCAGGTTTAAGGTATCCTTCCTTCAGCTAAAATATGCATGTGGAACCTAGAGTATGATCAACCATGTGATCGGGAGACGTGTTCATATATGTCTCAGTTTTCGTACCCTGGTACTCGGGTGCAACATTCCAGACGCTTTACTAACTCCCTCCCGACTTGGAGAGTCAGTCCCTTTAACCTCGTGTTTGGCCCAGTTTGCAATTTCTGCGGAAGATGAACAGGAATAGCGAGAACCAATGAGAGACTAGCTGGAGGTGTCTGGACGGGCAAATTTAACTCTCATTTCCCACCAGGAAGAGGAAATAACCAAAGGCTCAGCGAGCCGTGCCGGAACCAGATTAGGGGCTGAAGCCATCCTGCGGTGTTACGGCCAGGTCACAAGAAAGCGAGATGAAGAAAGGAGCTCAGGGGCAATGTAATTCACAAACCTGCAGAGTTATAAATGACAGCTATCGTCCAAAAGTATACTGAAGTAAGGCTGCCAAGAGGACTTGAAAGCAGGGCAGAATTGCAGGAAACCGATTTCAGGAGGTAGACTGGAATTGCATTGAAAGCATAGGAAAAGAGGCAGAACGTCCACAATGATGCACTTGGCCAAAAAGGGCGTATGCGTTTTTTCCTGAATATATTCAGGAAAAAACACATACGCCCTTTTTGGCCAACCAAGCAAACTTGCAAAGGAAATCTGCACTACAATGAAGTCTCACTTCCCCCCGGTCAAAAGGGCCATCTGAGAAAAGTGTAAAATCCAGAAAGGCAGGAAGGGCCATGGAGAACTGGGAGCCTTGTTATGCTGATGGACGGGATGTAAATTGCCAACAGACACTCGGGAGAAGTGTATGGTGTTTCCTGAAACATCTAATAAACAAAGCAACAGAGCCTAGGGCACTTCCACTTATGGTCCTATAGCTTAGGGAAATTAAAATCAAAAAGACACAGCCACCCCAAAGTTTGGGACGCCTCTGTTTACAAGAACCTCGTTTACAGTACAAGTTCAATATCACAGAAAGTGAAAAATGGATAAAGAACTTGTGGTACTTACGTACAATGCAGTATCACTCAGCAATGAAATCTATGTCATCAGGCCCGTAGCAGCATAATGAGTGGATTCAGGTATGATGATTCTAACTAAAATAAGTCACACAGAAAAAGAAACATCATAAGATAACACTAATACACGGAATGTAAACTTGGCTACACAGGAACTGAATTACAGAACAGAACAGGGTCTCAAATTTAGAAAACCAACTTATGCTTGCTTAAGGGTAAAGGTGAGTTGGGGTGCTGCATAAAACCAGAGATTGAAATGAGCACAGATAAAGTTCCTTAAGCCAAATATGGAATAGACAAGAGCTACTCCTTGCTCAACGAAATGGACTCAACACCGCATATTAAACGCCTAAGAATGTACCTGACTAGTAAGTATCTTAAAACCTATGGATTGCTATGTCTCCGAAAGAGAATCAAGCATGTGTACAGGGGCATAAACGCAGCAGTTATAGGATTGGAGAGATTCGGTGAGCAAATGAAGACCCTTTGAAGTCATATTGCATGGTACCCATTCCACGGGTTTCAACTACCCAGGTTTAAGGTATCCTTCCTTCAGCTAAAATATGCATGTGGAACCTAGAGTATGATCAACCATGTGATCGGGAGACGTGTTCATATATGTCTCAGTTTTCGTACCCTGGTACTCGGGTGCAACATTCCAGACGCTTTACTAACACCCTCCCGACTTGGAGAGTCAGTCCCTTTAACCTCGTGTTTGGCCCAGTTTGCAATTTCTGCGGAAGATGAACAGGAATAGCGAGAACCAATGAGAGACTAGCTGGAGGTGTCTGGACGGGCAAATTTAACTCTCATTTCCCACCAGGAAGAGGAAATAACCAAAGGCTCAGCGAACCGTGCCGGAACCAGATTAGGGGCTGAAGCCATCCTGCGGTGTTGCGGCCAGGTCACAAGAAAGCGAGTTGAAGAAAGGAGCTCAGGGGCAATGTAATTCACAAACCTGCAGAGTTATACATGACAGCTATCGTCCAAAAATATACTGAAGTAAGGCTGCCAAGAGGACTTGAAAGCAGGGCAGAATTGCAGGAAACCGATTTCAGGAGGTAGACTGGAATTGCATTGAAAGCATAGGAAAAGAGGCAGAACGTCCACAATGATGCACTTGGCCAAAAAGGGCGTATGCGTTTTTTCCTGAATATATTCAGGAAAAAACACATACGCCCTTTTGGCCAACCAAGCAAACTTGCAAAGGAAATCTGCACTACAATGAAGTCTCACTTCCCCCCGGTCAAAAGGGCCATCTGAGAAAAGTGTAAAATCCAGAAAGGCAGGAAGGGCCATGGAGAACTGGGAGCCTTGTTATGCTGATGGGCGGGATGTAAATTGCCAACAGACACTCGGGAGAAGTGTATGGTGTTTCCTGAAACATCTAAAAAACAAAGCAACAGAGCCTAGGGCACTTCCACTTATGGTCCTATAGCTTAGGGAAATTAAAATCAAAAAGACACAGCCACCCCAAAGTTTGGGACGCCTCTGTTTACAAGAACCTCGTTTACAGTACAAGTTCAATATCACAGAAAGTGAAAAATGGATAAAGAACTTGTGGTACTTACGTACAATGCAGTATCACTCAGCAATGAAATCTATGTCATCAGGCCCGTAGCAGCATAATGAGTGGATTCAGGTATGATGATTCTAACTGAAATAAGTCACACAGAAAAAGAAACATCATAAGATATCACTAATACACGGAATGTAAACTTGGCTACACAGGAACTGAATTCCAAAACAGAACAGGGTCTCAAATTTAGAAAACCAACTTATGCTTGCTTAAGGGGAAAGGTGAGTTGGGGTGCTGCATAAAACCAGGATTGAAATGAGCACAGATAAAGTTCCTTAAGCCAAATATGGAATAGACAAGAGCTACTCCTTGCTCAATGAAATGGACTCAACACAGCATATTAAACGCCTAAGAATGTACCTGACTAGTAAGTATCTTAAAACCTATGGATTGCTATGTCTCCAAAAGAGAATCAAGCGTGTGTACAGGGGCATAAACGCAGCAGTGATAGGATTGGAGAGGTTCGGTGAGCAAATGAAGACCCTTTGAAGTCATATTGCATGGTACCCATTCCACGGGTTTTAACTACCCAGGTTTAAGGTATTCTTCCTTCAGCTAAAACATGCATGTGGAACCCAGAGTATGATCAACCGTGTGAACGGGAGACGTGTTCAAATATGTCTCAGTTTTCCTCCCCTGGTACTCGGGTGCAACATTCCAGACACTTTACTAACACTCTCCCCACTTGGAGAGTCAGCGCCTTTAACCTCCTGTTTGGCCCAGTTTGCAATTTCTGCGGAAGATGAACAGGAATAGGGAGAACCAATGAGAGACTAGCTGGAGGTGTCTGGACGGGCAAATTTAACTCTCATTTCCCACCAGGAAGAGGAATTAAGCAAAGGCTCAGCGTGCCATGCCGGAACCAGATTAGGGCCTGAAGCCATCCTGCGGTGTTGCGGCCAGCTCACAAGAAAGCGAGTTGAAGAAAGGAGCTCAGGGGCACTGTAATTCACAAACCTGCAGAGTTATAAATGACAGCTATCGTCCAAAAATATACTGAAGTAAGGCTGCCAAGAAGACTTGAAAGCGGGGCAGAATTGCAGGAAACCGATTTCAGGAGGTAGACAGGAATTGCATTAAAAGCATAGGAAAAGAGGCAGAACGTCCACAATGATGCACTTAGCCAAAAGGGCGTATGCGTTTTTTCCTGAATATATTCAGGAAAAGACGCATACGCCCTCTTTGGCCAACCAAGCAAGCTTGCAAAGGAAATCTGCACTACAATGAAGTCTCACTTCCCCCCGGTCAAAAGGGCCATCTGAAAAAAGTGTAAAATCCAGAAAGGCAGGACAGGCCATGGAGAACTGGGAGCCTTGTTATGCTGATGGGCGGGATGTAAATTGCCAACAGACACTCGGGAGAAGTGTATGGTGTTTCCTGAAACATCTAAAAAACAAAGCAACAGAGCCTAGGGCACTTCCACTTATGGTCCTATAGCTTAGGAAAATTTAAATAAAAAAGACACAGCCACCCCAAAGTTTGGGACGCCTCTGTTTACAAGAACCTCGTTTACATTACAAGTTCAACATCACAGAAAGTGAAAAATGGATAAAGAAGTTGTGGTATTTACTTACAAAGCAATATCACTCAGCAATGAAATCTATGTCATCAGGCCCTTAGCAGCACAATGAGTGGATTCAGGTATGATGATTCTAACTGAAATAAGTCACACAGAAAAAGAAACATCATAAGATATCAGTAATACACGGAATGTAAACTTGGCTACACAGGAACTGAATTCCAAAACAGAACAGGGTCTCAAATTTAGAAAATCAACTTATGCTTGCTTAAGGGGAAAGGTGAGTTGGGGTGCTACATAAAACCAGAGATTGAAATGAGCACAGATAAAGTTCCTTAAGCCAAATATGGAATAGACAAGAGCTACTCCTTGCTCAACGAAATGGACTCAACACCCCATATTAAACGCCAAAGAATGTACCTGACTAGTAAGTATCTTAAAACCTATGGATTGCTATGTCTCCAAAAGAGAATCAAGCGTGTGTACAGGGGCATAAACGCAGCACTGATAGGATTGGAGAGGTTCGGTGAGCAAATGAAGACCCTTTGAAGTCATATTGCATGGTACCCATTCCACGGGTCTCAACTCTCCAGGTTTAAGGTATTCTTCCTTCAGCTAAAACATGCATGTGGAACCCAGAGTATGATCAACCATGTGAATAGCAGACGTGTTCAAATATGTCTCAGTTTTCGTACCCTGGTACTCGGGTGTAACATTCCAGACGCTTTACTAACACTCTCCCCACTTAGAGAGTCAGCGCCTTTAACCTCCTGTTTGGCCCAGTTTGCAATTTCTGCGGAAGATGAACAGGAATAGGGAGAACCAATGACAGACTAGCTGGAGGTGTCTCGACGGGCAAATTTAACTCTCATTTCCCACCAGGAAGAGGAAATAACCAAAGGCTCAGCGTGCCGTGCCGGAAACAGATTAGGGCCTGAAGCCATCCTGCGGTGTTGCGGCCAGCTCACCAGAAAGCGAGTTGAAGAAAGGAGCTCAGGGGCACTGTAATTCACAAACCTGCAGAGTTATAAATGACAGCTATCGTCCAAAAATATACTGAAGTAAGGCTGCCAAGAGGACTTGAAAGCGGGGCAGAATTGCAGGAAACCGATTTCAGGAGGTAGACTGGAATTGCATTGAAAGCATAGGAAAAGAAGCAGAACGTCCACAATGATGCACTTGGCCAAAAAGGGCGTATGCGTTTTTTCCTGAATATATTCAGGAAAAAACGCATACGCCCTTTTTGGCCAACCAAGCAAGCTTGCAAAGGAAATCTGCACTACAATGTAGTCTCACTTCCCCCCGGTCAAAAGGGCCATCTGAAAAAAGTGTAAAATCCAGAAAGGCAGGACAGGCCATGGAGAACTGGGAGCCTTGTTATGCTGATGGGCGGGATGTAAATTGCCAACAGACACTCAGGAGAAGTGTATGGTGTTTCCTGAAACATCTAAAAAACAAAGCAACAGAGCCTAGGGCACTTCCACTTATGGTCCTATAGCTTAGGGAAATTAAAATCAAAAAGACACAGCCACCCCAAAGTTTGGGACGCCTCTGTTTGCAAGAACCTCGTTTACCGTACAAGTTCAATGTCACAGAAAGTGAAAAATGGATAAAGAACTTGTGGTACTTACGTACAATGCAGTATCACTCAGCAATGAAATCTATGTCATCAGGCCCGTAGCAGCATAATAAGTGGATTCAGGTATGATGATTCTAACTGAAATAAGACACACAGAAAAAGAAACATCATAAGATATCAGTAATACACGGAATGTAAACTTGGCTACACAGGAACTGAATTACAGAACAGAACAGGGTCTCAAATTTAGAAAACCAACTTATGCTTGCTTAAGGGTAAAGGTGAGTTGGGGTGCTGCATAAAACCAGAGATTGAAATGAGCACAGATAAAGTTCCTTAAGCCAAATATGGAATAGACAAGAGCTACTCCTTGCTCAACGAAATGGACTCAACACCACATATTAAACGCCTAAGAATGTACCTGACTAGTAAGTATCTTAAAACCTATGGATTGCTATGTCTCCGAAAGAGAAGCAAGCATGTGTACAGGGGCATAAACGCAGCAGTGATAGGATTGGAGAGGTTCGGTGAGCAAATGAAGACCCTTTGAAGTCATATTGCATGGTACCCATTCCACGGGTTTCAACTACCCAGGTTTAAGGTATTCTTCCTTCAGCTAAAACATGCATGTGGAACCTAGAGTATGATCAACCATGTGATCGGGAGACGTGTTCAAATATGTCTCAGTTTTCGTACCCTGGTACTCGGGTGCAACATTCCAGACGCTTTACTAACACTCTCCCGACTTGGAGAGTCAGTCCCTTTAACCTCCTGTTTGGCCCAGTTTGCAATTTCTGTGGAAGATGAACAGGAATAGGGAGAACCAATGAGAGACTAGCTGGAGGTGTCTGGACGGGCAAATTTAACTCTCATTTCCCACCAGGAAGAGGAAATAACCAAAGGGTCAGCGTGCCGTGCCGGAACCAGATTAGGGCCTGAAGCCATCCTGCGGTGTTGCGGCCAGCTCACAAGAAAGAGAGTTGAAGAAAGGAGCTCAGGGGCACTGTAATTCACAAACCTGCAGAGTTATAAATGACAGCTATCGTCCAAAAATATACTGAAGTAAGGCTGCCAAGAGGACTTGAAAGCGGGGCAGAATTGCAGGAAACCGATTTCAGGAGGTAGACTGGAATTGCATTGAAAGCATAGGAAAAGAGGCAGAACGTCCACAATGATGCACTTGGCCAAAAAGGGCGTATGCGTTTTTTCCTGAATATATTCAGGAAAAAAGGCATACGCCCTTTTTGGCCAACCAAGCAAACTTGCAAAGGAAATCTGCACTACAATGAAGTCTCACTTCCCCCCAGTCAAAAGGGCCATCGGAAAAAAGTGTAAAATCCAGAAAGGCAGGACAGGCCATGGAGAACTGGGAGCCTTGTTATGCTGATGGGCGGGATGTAAATTGCCAACAGACACTCGGGAGAAGTGTATGGTGTTTCCTGAAACATCTAAAAAACAAAGCAACAGAGCCTAGGGCACTTCCACTTATCGTCCTATAGCTTAGGGAAATTAAAATCAAAAAGACACAGCCACCCCAAAGTTTGGGACGCCTCTGTTTACAAGAACCTCATTTACAGTACAAGTTCAACATCGCAGAAAGTGAAAAATTGATAAAGAACTTGTGGTACTTACGTACAATGCAGTATCACTCAGCAATGAAATCTATGTCATCTGACCCGTAGCAGCATAATGAGTGGATTCAGGTACGATGATTCTAACTGAAATAAGTCACACAGAAAAAGAAACATCATAAGATATCACTAATACACGGAATGTAAACTTGGCTACACAGGAACTGAATTCCAAAACAGAACAGGGTCTCAAATTTAGAAAACCAACTTATGCTTGCTTAAGGGGAAAGGTGAGTTGGGGTGCTGCATAAAACCAGAGATTGAAATGAGCACAGATAAAGTTCCTTAAGCCAAATATGGAATAGACAAGAGCTACTCCTTGCTCAACGAAATGGACTCAACACCCCATATTAAACGCCTAAGAATGTACCTGACTAGTAAGTACCTTAAAACCTATGGATTGCTATGTCTCCAAAAGAGAATCAAGCGTGTGTACAGGGGCATAAACGCAGCAGTGATAGGATTGGAGAGGTTCGGTGAGCAAATGAAGACCCTTTGAAGTCATATTGCATGGTACCCATTCCACGGGTTTCAACTATCCAGGTTAAAGGTATTCTTCCTTCAGCTAAAACAAGCATGTGGAACCTAGAGTATGATCAACCATGTGATCGGGAGACGTGTTCAAATATGTCTCAGTTTTCGTATCCTGGTACTCGGGTGCAACATTCCAGACGCTTTACTAACACTCTCCCCACTTGGAGAGTCAGTCCCTTTAACCTCCTGTTTGGCCCAGTTTGCAATTCCTGCGGAAGATGAACAGGAATAGGGAGAACCAATGAGAGACTAGCTGGAGGTGTCTGGACGGGCAAATTTAACTCTCATTTACCACCAGGAAGAGGAAATAACCAATGGCTCAGCGTGCCGTGCCGGAACCAGATTAGGGCCTGAAGCCATCCTGCGGTGTTGCGGCCACCTCACAAGAAAGCGAGTTGAAGAAAGGACCTCAGGGGCACTGTAATTCACAAACCTGCAGAGTTATAAATGACAGCTATCGTCCAAAAATATACTGAAGTAAGGCTGCCAAGAGGACTTCAAATCGGGACAGAATTGCAGGAAACCGATTTCAGGAGGTAGACTGGAATTGCATTGAAAGCATAGGAAAAGAGGCAGAACGTCCACAATGATGCACTTGACCAAAAAGGGCGTATGCGTTTTTTCCTGAATATATTCAGGAAAAAAGGCATACGCCCTTTTTGGCCAACCAAGCAAGCTTGCAATGGAAATCTGCACTACAATGAAGTCTCACTTCCCCCCGGTCAAAAGGGCCATCTGAAAAAAGTGTAAAATCCAGAAAGGCAGGACAGGCCATGGAGAACTGGGAGCCTTGTTATGCTGATGGGCAGGATGTAAGTTGCCAACAGACACTCGGGAGAAGTGTATGGTGTTTCCTGAAACATCTAAAAAACAAAGCAACAGAGCCTAGGGCACTTCCACTTATGGTCCTATAGCTTAGGGAAATTAAAATCAAAAAGACACAGCCACCCCAAAGTTTGGGACGCCTCTGTTTACAAGAACTTCATTTACAGTACAAGTTCAACATCGCAGAAAGTGAAAAATGGATAAAGAACTTGTGGTACTTACGTACAATGCAGTATCACTCAGCAATGAAATCTATGTCATCTGGCCCGTAGCAGCATAATGAGTGGATTCAGGTACGATGATTCTAACTGAAATAAGTCACACAGAAAAAGAAACTTCATAAGATATCACTAATACACGGAATGTAAACTTGGCTACACAGGAACTGAATTCCAAAACAGAACAGGGTCTCAAATTTAGAAAACCAACTTATGCTTGCTTAAGGGGAAAGGTGAGTTGGGGTGCTGCATAAAACCAGAGATTGAAATGAGCACAGATAAAGTTCCTTAAGCCAAATATGGAATAGACAAGAGCTACTCCTTGCTCAACGAAATGGACTCAACACCCCATATTAAACGCCTAAGAATGTACCTGACTAGTAAGTATCTTAAAACCTATGGATTGCTATGTCTCCAAAAGAGAATCAAGCATGTGTACAGGGGCATAAACGCAGCAGTGATAGGATTGGAGAGGTTCGGTGAGCAAATGAAGACCCTTTGAAGTCATATTGCATGGTACCCATTACACGGGTCTCAACTCTCCAGGTTTAAGGTATTCTTCCTTCAGCTAAAACATGCATGTGGAACCCAGAGTATGATCAACCGTGTGAACGGGAGACGTGTTCAAATATGTCTCAGTTTTCCTCCCCTGGTAGTCGGGTGCAACATTCAAGATGCTTTTCTAACACTCTCCCCACTTGGAGAATCAGCGCCTTTAACCTCCTGTTTGGCCCAATTTGCAATTTCTGCGGAAGATGAACAGGAATAGCCAGAACCAATGAGAGACTAGCTGGAGGTGTCTGGACGGGCAAATTTAACTCTCATTTCCCACCAGGAAGAGGAAATAACCAAAGGCTCAGCGTGCTGTGCCGGAACCAGATTAGGGCCTGAAGCCATCCTGTGGTGTTGCGGCCAGCTCAAAAGAAAGCGAATTGAAGAAAGGAGCTCAGGGGCACTGTAATTCACAAACCTGCAGAGTTATAAATGACAGCTATCGTCCAAAAATATACTGAAGTAAGGCTGCCAAGAGGACTTGAAAGCGGGGCAGAATTGCAGGAAACCGATTTCAGGAGGTAGACTGGAATTGCATTGAAAGCATAGGAAAAGAGGCAGAACGTCCACAATGATGCACTTGGCCAAAAAGGGCGTATGCGTTTTTTCCTGAATATATTCAGGAAAAAACGCATACGTCCTTTTTGGCCAACCAAGCAAGCTTGCAAAGGAAATCTGGACTACAATGAAGTCTCACTTCCCCCCGGTCAAAAGGACCATCGGAAAAAAGTGTAAAATCCAGAAAGGCAGGACAGGCCATGGAGAACTGGGAGCCTTGTTATGCTGATGGGTGGGATGTAAACTGCCAACAGACACTTGGGAGAAGTGTATGGTGTTTCCTGAAACATCTAAAAAACAAAGCAACAGAGCCTAGGGCACTTCCACTTATGGTCCTATAGCTTAGGGAAATTAAAACAAAAAAGACACAGCCAACCCAAAGTTTGGGACGCCTCTGTTTACAAGAACCTCGTTTACCGTACAAGTTCAATATCACAGAAATTGAAAAATGGATAAAGAAGTTGTGGTACTTACGTACAATGCAGTATCACTCAGCAATGAAATCTATGTCATCAGGCCCGTAGCAGCATAATGAGTGGATTCAGGTACGATGATTCTAACTGAAATAAGTCACACAGAAAAAGAAACATCATAAGATATCAGTAATACACGGAATGTAAACTTGTCTACACAGGAACTGAATTCCAAAACAGAACAGGGTCTCAAATTTAGAAAACCAACTTATGCTTGCTTAAGGGGAAAGGTGAGTTGGGGTGCTGCATAAAACCAGAGATTGAAATGAGCACAGATAAATTTCCTTAAGCCAAATATGGAATAGGCAAGAGCTACTCCTTGCTCAATGAAATGGACTCAACATCCCATATTAAACGCCTAAGAATGTACCTGACTAGTAAGCATCTTAAAACCTATGGATTGCTATGTCTCCGAAAGAGAATCAAGCGTGTGTACAGGGGCATAAACGCAGCAGTGATAGGATTGGAGAGGTTCGGTGAGCAAATGAAGACCCTTTGAAGTCATATTGCATGGTACCCATTACACGGGTTTCAGCTACCCAGGTTTAAGGTATTCTTCCTTCAGCTAAAACATGCATGTGGAACCCAGAGTATGATCAACCATGTGATCGGGAGACGTGTTCAAATATGTCTCAGTTTTCCTCCCCTGGTACTCGGGTGCAACATTCCAGACGCTTTACTAACACTCTCCCCACTTGGAGAGTCAGCGCCTTTAACCTCCTGTTTGGCCCAGTTTGCAATTTCTGCGGAAGATGAACAGCAATAGGGAGAACCAATGAGAGACTAGCTGGAGGTGTCTGGACGGGCAAATTTAACTCTCATTTCCCACCAGGAAGAGGAAATAACCAAAGGCTCAGCGTGCCGTGCCGGAATGAGATTAGTGCCTGAAGCCATCCTGCGGTGTTGCGGCCAGCTCAAAAGAAAGCGAGTTGAAGAAAGGAGCTCAGGGGCACTGTAATTCACAAACCTGCAGAGTTATAAATGACAGCTATCGTCCAAAAATATACTGAAGTAAGGCTGCCAAGAGGACTTGAAAGCGGGGCAGAATTGCAGGAAACCGATTTCAGGAGGTAGACTGGAATTGCATTGAAAGCATAGGAAAAGAGGCAGAACGTCCACAATGATGCACTTGGCCAAAAAGGGCGTATGCGTTTTTTCCTGAATATATTCAGGAAAAAACGCATACGCCCTTTTTGGCCAACCAAGCAAACTTGCAAAGGAAATCTGCACTACAATGAAGTCTCACTTCCCCCCGGTCAAAAGGGCCATCTGAAAAAAGTGTAAAATCCAGAAAGGCAGGACAGGCCATGGAGAACTGGGAGCCTTGTTATGCTGATGGGCGGGATGTAAATTGCCAACAGCCACTCGGGAGAAGTGTATGGTGTTTCCTGAAACATCTAAGAAACAAAGCAACAGAGCCTAGGGCACTTCCACTTATGGTCCTATAGCTTAGGGAAATTAAAATCAAAAAGACACAGCCACCCCAAAGTTTGGGACGCCTCTGTTTACAAGAACCTCGTTTACCGTACAAGTTCAATATCACAGAAAGTGAAAAATGGATAAAGAACTTGTGGTACTTACGTACAATGCAGTATCACTCAGCAATGAAATCTATGTCATCAGGCCCGTAGCAGCATAATGAGTGGATTCAGGTACGATGATTCTAACTGAAATAAGTCACACAGAAAAAGAAACATCATAAGATATCACTAATACACGGAATGTAAACTTGGCTACACAGGAACTGAATTCCAAAACAGAACAGGGTCTCAAATTTAGAAAACCAACTTATGCTTGCTTAAGGGGAAAGGTGAGTTGGGGTGCTGCATAAAACCAGAGATTGAAATGAGCACAGATAAAGTTCCTTAAGCCAAATATGGAATAGACAAGAGCTACTCCTTGCTCAACGAAATGGACTCAACACCGCATATTAAACGCCTAAGAATGTACCTGACTCTTAAGTATCTTAAAACCTATGGATTGCTATGTCTCCGAAAGAGAATCAAGCATGTGTACAGGGACATAAACGCAGCAGTGATAGGATTGGAGAGGTTCGGTGAGCAAATGAAGACCCTTTGAAGTCATATTGCATGGTACCCATTCCACGGGTTTCAACTACCCAGGTTTAAGGTATTCTTCCTTCAGCTAAAACATGCATGTGGAACCTAGAGTATGATCAACCATGTGATCGGGAGACGTGTTCAAATATGTCTCAGTTTTCGTACCCTGGTACTCGGGTGCAACATTCCAGATGCTTTACTAACACTCTCCCGACTTGGAGAGTCAGTCCCTTTAACCTCCTGTTTGGCCCAGTTTGCAATTTCTGCGGAAGATGAACAGGAATAGCGAGAACCAATGAGAGACTAGCTGGAGGTGTCTGGACGGGCAAATTTAACTCTCATTTCCCACCAGGAAGAGGAAATAACCAAAGGCTCAGCGTGCCGTGCCGGAACCAGATTAGGGCCTGAAGCCATCCTGCGGTGTTGCGGCCAGCTCACAAGAAAACGAGTTGAAGAAAGGAGCTCAGGGGTACTGTAATTCACAAACATGCAGAGTTATAAAATACAACTATCGTCCAAAAATATACTGAAGTAAGGCTGCCAAGAGGACTTGAAAGCGGGGCAGAATTGCAGGAAACCGATTTCAGGAGGTAGACTGGAATTGCATTGAAAGCATAGGAAAAGAGGCAGAACGTCCACAATGATGCACTTGGCCAAAAAGGGCGTATGCGTTTTTTCCTGAATATATTCAGGAAAAAACGCATACGCCCTTTTTGGCCAACCAAGCAAGCTTGCAAAGGAAATCTGCACTACAATGAAGTCTCACTTCCCCCCGGTCAAAAGGGCCATCTGAAAAAAGTGTAAAATCCAGAAAGGCAGGACAGGCCATGGAGAACTGGGAGCCTTGTTATGCTGATGGGCGGGATGTAAATTGCCAACAGACACTCGGGAGAAGTGTATGGTGTTTCCTGAAACATCTAAAAAACAAAGCAACAGAGCCTAGGGCACTTCCACTTATGGTCCTATAGCTTAGGGAAATTAAAATCAAAAAGATACAGCCACCCCAATGTTTGGGACGCCTCTGTTTACAAGAACCTCGTTTACCGTACAAGTTCAATATCACAGAAAGTGAAAAATGGATAAAGAACTTGTGGTACTTACGTACAATGCAGTATCACTCAGCAGTGAAATCTATGTCATCAGGCCCGTAGCAGCACAATGAGTGGATTCAGGTACGATGATTCTAACTGAAATAAGTCACACAGAAAAAGAAACATCATAAGATATCAGTAATACACGGAATGTAAACTTGTCTACACAGGAACTGAATTCCAAAACAGAACAGGGTCTCAAATTTAGAAAACCAACTTATGCTTGCTTAAGGGGAAAGGTGAGTTGGGGTGCTGCATAAAACCAGAGATTGAAATGAGCACAGATAAATTTCCTTAAGCCAAATATGGAATAGGCAAGAGCTACTCCTTGCTCAATGAAATGGACTCAACATCCCATATTAAACGCCTAAGAATGTACCTGACTAGTAAGCATCTTAAAACCTATGGATTGCTATGTCTCCAAAAGAGAATCAAGCGTGTGTACAGGGGCATAAACGCAGCAGTGATAGGATTGGAGAGGTTCGGTGAGCAAATGAAGACCCTTTGAAGTCATATTGCATGGTACCCATTACACGGGTTTCAGCTACCCAGGTTTAAGGTATTCTTCCTTCAGCTAAAACATGCATGTGGAACCCAGAGTATGATCAACCATGTGATCGGGAGACGTGTTCAAATATGTCTCAGTTTTCCTCCCCTGGTACTCGGGTGCAACATTCCAGACGCTTTACTAACACTCTCCCCACTTGGAGAGTCAGCGCCTTTAACCTCCTGTTTGGCCCAGTTTGCAATTTCTGCGGAAGATGAACAGCAATAGGGAGAACCAATGAGAGACTAGCTGGAGGTGTCTGGACGGGCAAATTTAACTCTCATTTCCCACCAGGAAGAGGAAATAACCAAAGGCTCAGCGTGCCGTGCCGGAATGAGATTAGGGCCTGAAGCCATCCTGCGGTGTTGCGGCCAGCTCAAAAGAAAGCGAGTTGAAGAAAGGAGCTCAGGGGCACTGTAATTCACAAACCTGCAGAGTTATAAATGACAGCTATCGTCCAAAAATATACTGAAGTAAGGCTGCCAAGAGGACTTGAAAGCGGGGCAGAATTGCAGGAAACCGATTTCAGGAGGTAGACTGGAATTGCATTGAAAGCATAGGAAAAGAGGCAGAACGTCCACAATGATGCACTTGGCCAAAAAGGGCGTATGCGTTTTTTCCTGAATATATTCAGGAAAAAACGCATACGCCCTTTTTGGCCAACCAAGCAAACTTGCAAAGGAAATCTGCACTACAATGAAGTCTCACTTCCCCCCGGTCAAAAGGGCCATCTGAAAAAAGTGTAAAATCCAGAAAGGCAGGACAGGCCATGGAGAACTGGGAGCCTTGTTATGCTGATGGGCGGGATGTAAATTGCCAACAGCCACTCGGGAGAAGTGTATGGTGTTTCCTGAAACATCTAAGAAACAAAGCAACAGAGCCTAGGGCACTTCCACTTATGGTCCTATAGCTTAGGGAAATTAAAATCAAAAAGACACAGCCACCCCAAAGTTTGGGACGCCTCTGTTTACAAGAACCTCGTTTACCGTACAAGTTCAATATCACAGAAAGTGAAAAATGGATAAAGAACTTGTGGTACTTACGTACAATGCAGTATCACTCAGCAATGAAATCTATGTCATCAGGCCCGTAGCAGCATAATGAGTGGATTCAGGTACGATGATTCTAACTGAAATAAGTCACACAGAAAAAGAAACATCATAAGATATCACTAATACACGGAATGTAAACTTGGCTACACAGGAACTGAATTCCAAAACAGAACAGGGTCTCAAATTTAGAAAACCAACTTATGCTTGCTTAAGGGGAAAGGTGAGTTGGGGTGCTGCATAAAACCAGAGATTGAAATGAGCACAGATAAAGTTCCTTAAGCCAAATATGGAATAGACAAGAGCTACTCCTTGCTCAACGAAATGGACTCAACACCGCATATTAAACGCCTAAGAATGTACCTGACTCTTAAGTATCTTAAAACCTATGGATTGCTATGTCTCCGAAAGAGAATCAAGCATGTGTACAGGGACATAAACGCAGCAGTGATAGGATTGGAGAGGTTCGGTGAGCAAATGAAGACCCTTTGAAGTCATATTGCATGGTACCCATTCCACGGGTTTCAACTACCCAGGTTTAAGGTATTCTTCCTTCAGCTAAAACATGCATGTGGAACCTAGAGTATGATCAACCATGTGATCGGGAGACGTGTTCAAATATGTCTCAGTTTTCGTACCCTGGTACTCGGGTGCAACATTCCAGATGCTTTACTAACACTCTCCCGACTTGGAGAGTCAGTCCCTTTAACCTCCTGTTTGGCCCAGTTTGCAATTTCTGCGGAAGATGAACAGGAATAGCGAGAACCAATGAGAGACTAGCTGGAGGTGTCTGGACGGGCAAATTTAACTCTCATTTCCCACCAGGAAGAGGAAATAACCAAAGGCTCAGCGTGCCGTGCCGGAACCAGATTAGGGCCTGAAGCCATCCTGCGGTGTTGCGGCCAGCTCACAAGAAAACGAGTTGAAGAAAGGAGCTCAGGGGTACTGTAATTCACAAACCTGCAGAGTTATAAAATACAACTATCGTCCAAAAATATACTGAAGTAAGGCTGCCAAGAGGACTTGAAAGCGGGGCAGAATTGCAGGAAACCGATTTCAGGAGGTAGACTGGAATTGCATTGAAAGCATAGGAAAAGAGGCAGAACGTCCACAATGATGCACTTGGCCAAAAAGGGCGTATGCGTTTTTTCCTGAATATATTCAGGAAAAAACGCATACGCCCTTTTTGGCCAACCAAGCAAGCTTGCAAAGGAAATCTGCACTACAATGAAGTCTCACTTCCCCCCGGTCAAAAGGGCCATCTGAAAAAAGTGTAAAATCCAGAAAGGCAGGACAGGCCATGGAGAACTGGGAGCCTTGTTATGCTGATGGGCGGGATGTAAATTGCCAACAGACACTCGGGAGAAGTGTATGGTGTTTCCTGAAACATCTAAAAAACAAAGCAACAGAGCCTAGGGCACTTCCACTTATGGTCCTATAGCTTAGGGAAATTAAAATCAAAAAGATACAGCCACCCCAATGTTTGGGACGCCTCTGTTTACAAGAACCTCGTTTACCGTACAAGTTCAATATCACAGAAAGTGAAAAATGGATAAAGAACTTGTGGTACTTACGTACAATGCAGTATCACTCAGCAGTGAAATCTATGTCATCAGGCCCGTAGCAGCACAATGAGTGGATTCAGGTACGATGATTCTAACTGAAATAAGTCACACAGAAAAAGAAACATCATAAGATATCAGTAATACACGGAATGTAAACTTGGCTACACAGGAACTGAATTACAGAACAGAACAGGGTCTCAAATTAAGAAAACCAACTTATGCTTGTTTAAGGGTAAAGGTGAGTTGGGGTGCTGCATAAAACCAGAGATTGAAATGAGCACAGATAAAGTTCCTTAAGCCAAATATGGAATAGACAAGAGCTACTCCTTGCTCAACGAAATGGACTCAACACCGCATATTAAACGCCTAAGAATGTACCTGACTCTTAAGTATCTTAGAACCTATGGATTGCTATGTCTCCAAAAGAGAATCAAGCATGTGTACAGGGACATAAACGCAGCAGTGATAGGATTGGAGAGGTTCGGTGAGCAAATGAAGACCCTTTGAAGTCATATTGCATGGTACCCATTCCACGGGTTTCAACTACCCAGGTTTAAGGTATTCTTCCTTCAGCTAAAACATGCATGTGGAACCTAGAGTATGATCAACCATGTGATCGGGAGACGTGTTCAAATATGTCTCAGTTTTCGTACCCTGGTACTCGGGTGCAACATTCCAGACGCTTTACTAACACTCTCCCGACTTGGAGAGTCAGTCCCTTTAACCTCCTGTTTGGCCCAGTTTGCAATTTCTGCGGAAGATGAACAGGAATAGCGAGAACCAATGAGAGACTAGCTGGAGGTGTCTGGACGGGCAAATTTAACTCTCATTTCCCACCAGGAAGAGGAAATAACCAAAGGCTCAGCGTGCCGTGCCGGAACCAGATTAGGGCCTGAAGCCATCCTGCGGTGTTGCGGCCAGCTCACAAGAAAGCGAGTTGAAGAAAGGAGCTCAGGGGCACTGTAATTCACAAACCTGCAGAGTTATAAATGACAACTATCGTCCAAAAATATACTGAAGTAAGGCTGCCAAGAGGACTTGAAAGCGGGGCAGAATTGCAGGAAACCGATTTCAGGAGGTAGACTGGAATTGCATTGAAAGCATAGGAAAAGAGGCAGAACGTCCACAATGATGCACTTGGCCAAAAAGGGCGTATGCGTTTTTTCCTGAATATATTCAGGAAAAAACGCATACGCCCTTTTTGGCCAACCAAGCAAGCTTGCAAAGGAAATCTGCACTACAATGAAGTCTCACTTCCCCCCGGTCAAAAGGGCCATCTGAAAAAAGTGTAAAATCCAGAAAGGCAGGACAGGCCATGGAGAACTGGGAGCCTTGTTATGCTGATGGGCGGGATGTACATTGCCAACAGACACTCGGGAGAAGTGTATGGTGTTTCCTGAAACATCTAAAAAACAAAGCAACAGAGCCTAGGGCACTTCCACTTATGGTCCTATAGCTTAGGGAAATTAAAATCAAAAAGATACAGCCACCCCAATGTTTGGGACGCCTCTGTTTACAAGAACCTCGTTTACCGTACAAGTTCAATATCACAGAAAGTGAAAAATGGATAAAGAACTTGTGGTACTTACGTACAATGCAGTATCACTCAGCAGTGAAATCTATGTCATCAGGCCCGTAGCAGCACAATGAGTGGATTCAGGTACGATGATTCTAACTGAAATAAGTCACACAGAAAAAGAAACATCATAAGATATCAGTAATACACGGAATGTAAACTTGGCTACACAGGAACTGAATTACAGAACAGAACAGGGTCTCAAATTTAGAAAACCAACTTATGCTTGTTTAAGGGTAAAGGTGAGTTGGGGTGCTGCATAAAAGCAGAGATTGAAATGAGCACAGATAAAGTTCCTTAAGCCAAATATGGAATAGACAAGAGCTACTCCTTGCTCAACGAAATGGACTCAACACCGCATATTAAACGCCTAAGAATGTACCTGACTCTTAAGTATCTTAAAACCTATGGATTGCTATGTCTCCGAAAGAGAATCAAGCATGTGTACAGGGACATAAACGCAGCAGTGATAGGATTGGAGAGGTTCGGTGAGCAAATGAAGACCCTTTGAAGTCACATTGCATGATACCCATTCCACGGGTTTTAACTACCCAGGTTTAAGGTATTCTTCCTTCAGCTAAAACATGCATGTGGAACCTAGAGTATGATCAACCATGTGATCGGGAGACGTGTTCAAATATGTCTCAGTTTTCGTACCCTGGTACTCGGGTGCAACATTCCAGACGCTTTACTAACACTCTCCCGACTTGGAGAGTCAGTCCCTTTAACCTCCTGTTTGGCCCAGTTTGCAATTTCTGCGGAAGATGAACAGGAATAGCGAGAACCAATGAGAGACTAGCTGGAGGTGTCTGGACGGGCAAATTTAACTCTCATTTCCCACCAGGAAGAGGAAATAACCAAAGGCTCAGCGTGCCATGCCGGAACCAGATTAGGGCCTGAAGCCATCCTGCGGTGTTGCGGCCAGGTCACAAGAAAGCGAGTTGAAGAAAGGAGCTCAGGGGCACTGTAATTCACAAACCTGCAGAGTTATAAATGACAGCTATCGTACAAAAATATACTGAAGTAAGGCTGCCAAGAGGACTTGAAAGCGGGGCAGAATTGCAGGAAACCGATTTCAGGAGGTAGACTGGAATTGCATTGAAAGCATAGGAAAAGAGGCAGAACGTCCACAATGATGCACTTGGCCAAAAAGGGCGTATGCGTTTTTTCCTGAATATATTCAGGAAAAAACGCATACGCCCTTTTTGGCCAACCAAGCAAGCTTGCAAAGGAAATCTGCACTACAATGAAGTCTCACTTCCCCCCGGTCAAAAGGGCCATCTGAAAAAAGTGTAAAATCCAGAAAGGCAGGACAGGCCATGGAGAACTGGGAGCCTTGTTATACTGATGGGCGGGATGTACATTGCCAACAGACACTCGGGAGAAGTGTATGGTGTTTCCTGAAACATCTAAAAAACAAAGCAACAGAGCCTAGGGCACTTCCACTTATGGTCCTATAGCTTAGGGAAATTAAAATCAAAAAGATACAGCCACCCCAATGTTTGGGACGCCTCTGTTTACAAGAACCTCGTTTACCGTACAAGTTCAATATCACAGAAAGTGAAAAATGGATAAAGAACTTGTGGTACTTACGTACAATGCAGTATCACTCAGCAGTGAAATCTATGTCATCAGGCCCGTAGCAGCACAATGAGTGGATTCAGGTACGATGATTCTAACTGAAATAAGTCACACAGAAAAAGAAACATCATAAGATATCAGTAATACACGGAATGTAAACTTGGCTACACAGGAACTGAATTACAGAACAGAACAGGGTCTCAAATTTAGAAAACCAACTTATGCTTGTTTAAGGGTAAAGGTGAGTTGGGGTGCTGCATAAAACCAGAGATTGAAATGAGCACAGATAAAGTTCCTTAAGCCAAATATGGAATAGACAAGAGCTACTCCTTGCTCAACGAAATGGACTCAACACCGCATATTAAACGCCTAAGAATGTACCTGACTCTTAAGTATCTTAAAACCTATAGATTGCTATGTCTCCGAAAGAGAATCAAGCATGAGTACAGGGACATAAACGCAGCAGTGATAGGATTGGAGAGGTTCGGTGAGCAAATGAAGACCCTTTGAAGTCATATTGCATGGTACCCATTCCAAGGGTTTCAACTACACAGGTTTAAGGTATTCTTCCTTCAGCTAAAACATGCATGTGGAACCTAGAGTATGATCAACCATGTGATCGGGAGACGTGTTCAAATATGTCTCAGTTTTCGTACCCTGGTACTCGGGTGCAACATTCCAGACGCTTTACTAACACTCTCCCGACTTAGAGAGTCAGTCCCTTTAACCTCCTGTTTGGTCCAGTTTGCAATTTCTGCGGAAGATGAACAGGAATAGCGAGAACCAATGAGAGACTAGCTGGAGGTGTCTGGACGGGCAAATTTAACTCTCATTTCCCACCAGGAAGAGGAAATAACCAAAGGCTCAGCGTGCCGTGCCGGAACCAGATTAGGGCCTGAAGCCATCCTGCGGTGTGCGGCCAGCTCACAAGAAAACGAGTTGAAGAAAGGAGCTCAGGGGCACTGTAATTCACAAACCTGCAGAGTTATAAATGACAACTATCGTCCAAAAATATACTGAAGTAAGGCTGCCAAGAGGACTTGAAAGCGGGGCAGAATTGCAGGAAACCGATTTCAGGAGGTAGACTGGAATTGCATTGAAAGCATAGGAAAAGAGGCAGAACGTCCACAATGATGCACTTGGCCAAAAAGGGCGTATGCGTTTTTTCCTGAATATATTCAGGAAAAAACGCATACGCCCTTTTTGGCCAACCAAGCAAGCTTGCAAAGGAAATCTGCACTACAATGAAGTCTCACTTCCCCCCGGTCAAAAGGGCCATCTGAAAAAAGTGTAAAATCCAGAAAGGCAGGACAGGCCATGGAGAACTGGGAGCCTTGTTATGCTGATGGGCGGGATGTAAATTGCCAACAGACACTTGGGAGAAGTGTATGGTGTTTCCTGAAACATCTAAAAAACAAAGCAACAGAGCCTAGGGCACTTCCACTTATGGTCCTATAGCTTAGGGAAATTAAAATCAAAAAGATACAGCCACCCCAATGTTTGGGACGCCTCTGTTTACAAGAACCTCGTTTACCGTACAAGTTCAATATCACAGAAAGTGAAAAATGGATAAAGAACTTGTGGTACTTACGTACAATGCAGTATCACTCAGCAGTGAAATCTATGTCATCAGGCCCGTAGCAGCACAATGAGTGGATTCAGGTACGATGATTCTAACTGAAATAAGTCACACAGAAAAAGAAACATCATAAGATATCAGTAATACACGGAATGTAAACTTGGCTACACAGGAACTGAATTACAGAACAGAACAGGGTCTCAAATTTAGAAAACCAACTTATGCTTGTTTAAGGGTAAAGGTGAGTTGGGGTGCTGCATAAAACCAGAGATTGAAATGAGCACAGATAAAGTTCCTTAAGCCAAATATGGAATAGACAAGAGCTACTCCTTGCTCAACGAAATGGACTCAACACCGCATATTAAACGCCTAAGAATGTACCTGACTCTTAAGTATCTTAAAACCTATGGATTGCTATGTCTCCGAAAGAGAATCAAGCATGTGTACAGGGACATAAACGCAGCAGTGATAGGATTGGAGAGGTTCGGTGAGCAACTGAAGACCCTTTGAAGTCATATTGCATGGTACCCATTACACGGGTCTCAACTCTCCAGGTTTAAGGTATTCTTCCTTCAGCTAAAACATGCATGTGGAACCTAGAGTATGATCAACCATGTGATCGGGAGACGTTTTCAAATATGTCTCAGTTTTCGTACCCTGGTACTCGGGTGCAACATTCCAGACGCTTTACTAACACTCTCCCGACTTGGAGAGTCAGTCCCTTTAACCTCCTGTTTGGCCCAGTTTGCAATTTCTGCGGAAGATGAACAGGAATAGCGAGAACCAATGAGAGACTAGCTGGAGGTGTCTGGACGGGCAAATTTAACTCTCATTTCCCACCAGGAAGAGGAAATAACCAAAGGCTCAGCGTGCCGTGCCGGAACCAGATTAGGGCCTGAAGCCATCCTGCGGTGTTGCGGCCAGCTCACAAGAAAGCGAGTTGAAGAAAGGAGCTCAGGGGCACTGTAATTCACAAACCTGCAGAGTTATAAATGACAACTATCGTCCAAAAATATACTGAAGTAAGGCTGCCAAGAGGACTTGAAAGCGGGGCAGAATTGCAGGAAACCGATTTCAGGAGGTAGACTGGAATTGCATTGAAAGCATAGGAAAAGAGGCAGAACGTCCACAATGATGCACTTGGCCAAAAAGGGCGTATGCGTTTTTTCCTGAATATATTCAGGAAAAAACGCATACGCCCTTTTTGGCCAACCAAGCAAGCTTGCAAAGCAAATCTGCACTACAATGAAGTCTCACTTCCCCCCGGTCAAAAGGGCCATCTGAAAAAAGTGTAAAATCCAGAAAGGCAGGACAGGCCATGGAGAACTGGGAGCCTTGTTATGCTGATGGGCGGGATGTAAATTGCCAACAGACACTCGGGAGAAGTGTATGGTGTTTCCTGAAACGTCTAAAAAACAAAGCAACAGAGCCTAGGGCACTTCCACTTATGGTCCTATAGCTTTGGGAAATTAAAATCAAAAAGATACAGCCACCCCAATGTTTGGGACGCCTCTGTTTACAAGAACCTCGTTTACCGTACAAGTTCAATATCACAGAAAGTGAAAAATGGATAAAGAACTTGTGGTACTTACGTACAATGCAGTATCACTCAGCAGTGAAATCTATGTCATCAGGCCCGTAGCAGCACAATGAGTGGATTCAGGTACGATGATTCTAACTGAAATAAGTCACACAGAAAAAGAAACATCATAAGATATCAGTAATACACGGAATGTAAACTTGGCTACACAGGAACTGAATTACAGAACAGAACAGGGACTCAAATTTAGAAAACCAACTTATGCTTGTTTAAGGGTAAAGGTGAGTTGGGGTGCTGCATAAAACCAGAGATTGAAATGAGCACAGATAAAGTTCCTTAAGCCAAATATGGAATAGACAAGAGCTACTCCTTGCTCAACGAAATGGACTCAACACCGCATATTAAACGCCTAAGAATGTACCTGACTCTTAAGTATCTTAAAACCTATGGATTGCTATGTCTCCGAAAGAGAATCAAGCATGTGTACAGGGACATAAACGAAGCAGTGATAGGATTGGAGAGGTTCGGTGAGCAAATGAAGACCCTTTGAAGTCATATTGCATGGTACCCATTCCACGGGTTTCAACTACCCAGGTTTAAGGTATTCTTCCTTCAGCTAAAACATGCATGTGGAACCTAGAGTATGATCAACCATGTGATCGGGAGACGTGTTCAAATATGTCTCAGTTTTCGTACCCTGGAACTCGGGTGCAACATTCCAGATGCTTTACTAACACTCTCCCGACTTGGAGAGTCAGTCCCTTTAACCTCCTGTTTGGCCCAGTTTGCAATTTCTGCGGAAGATGAACAGGAATAGCGAGAACCAATGAGAGACTAGCTGGAGGTGTCTGGACGGGCAAATTTAACTCTCATTTCCCACCAGGAAGAGGAAATAACCAAAGGCTCAGCGTGCCGTGCCGGAACCAGATTAGGGCCTGAAGCCATCCTGCGGTGTTGCGGCCAGCTCACAAGAAAGCGAGTTGAAGAAAGGAGCTCAGGGGCACTGTAATTCACAAAC
This sequence comes from Globicephala melas, assembly GCF_963455315.2. NCBI lineage: Eukaryota > Metazoa > Chordata > Mammalia > Artiodactyla > Delphinidae > Globicephala > Globicephala melas. The sequence goes on along the minus strand of NW_027207463.1, from coordinate 193,995 downwards.
CTGCAGAGTTATAAATGACAACTATCGTCCAAAAATATACTGAAGTAAGGCTGCCAAGAGGACTTGAAAGCGGGGCAGAATTGCAGGAAACCGATTTCAGGAGGTAGACTGGAATTGCATTGAAAGCATAGGAAAAGAGGCAGAACGTCCACAATGATGCACTTGGCCAAAAAGGGCGTATGCGTTTTTTCCTGAATATATTCAGGAAAAAACGCATACGCCCTTTTTGGCCAACCAAGCAAGCTTGCAAAGGAAATCTGCACTACAATGAAGTCTCACTTCCCCCCGGTCAAAAGGGCCATCTGAAAAAAGTGTAAAATCCAGAAAGGCAGGACAGGCCATGGAGAACTGGGAGCCTTGTTATACTGATGGGCGGGATGTACATTGCCAACAGACACTCGGGAGAAGTGTATGGTGTTTCCTGAAACGTCTAAAAAACGAAGCAACAGAGCCTAGGGCACTTCCACTTATGGTCCTATAGCTTAGGGAAATTAAAATCAAAAAGATACAGCCACCCCAATGTTTGGGACGCCTCTGTTTACAAGAACCTCGTTTACCGTACAAGTTCAATATCACAGAAAGTGAAAAATGGATAAAGAACTTGTGGTACTTACGTACAATGCAGTATCACTCAGCAGTGAAATCTATGTCATCAGGCCCGTAGCAGCACAATGAGTGGATTCAGGTACGATGATTCTAACTGAAATAAGTCACACAGAAAAAGAAACATCATAAGATATCAGTAATACACGGAATGTAAACTTGGCTACACAGGAACTGAATTACAGAACAGAACAGGGTCTCAAATTTAGAAAACCAACTTATGCTTGTTTAAGGGTAAAGGTGAGTTGGGGTGCTGCATAAAACCAGAGATTGAAATGAGCACAGATAAAGTTCCTTAAGCCAAATATGGAATAGACAAGAGCTACTCCTTGCTCAACGAAATGGACTCAACACCGCATATTAAACGCCTAAGAATGTACCTGACTCTTAAGTATCTTAAAACCTATGGATTGCTATGTCTCCGAAAGAGAATCAAGCATGTGTACAGGGACATAAACGCAGCAGTGATAGGATTGGAGAGGTTCGGTGAGCAAATGAAGACCCTTTGAAGTCATATTGCATGGTACCCATTCCACGGGTTTCAACTACCCAGGTTTAAGGTATTCTTCCTTCAGCTAAAACATGCATGTGGAACCTAGAGTATGATCAACCATGTGATCGGGAGACTTGTTCAAATATGTCTCAGTTTTCGTACCCTGGTACTCGGGTGCAACATTCCAGACGCTTTACTAACACTCTCCCGACTTGGAGAGTCAGTCCCTTTAACCTCCTGTTTGGCCCAGTTTGCAATTTCTGCGGAAGATGAACAGGAATAGCGAGAACCAATGAGAGACTAGCTGGAGGTGTCTGGACGGGCAAATTTAACTCTCATTTCCCACCAGGAAGAGGAAATAACCAAAGGCTCAGCGTGCCGTGCCGGAACCAGATTAGGGCCTGAAGCCATCCTGCGGTGTTGCGGCCAGCTCACAAGAAAGCGAGTTGAAGAAAGGAGCTCAGGGGCACTGTAATTCACAAACCTGCAGAGTTATAAATGACAACTATCGTCCAAAAATATACTGAAGTAAGGCTGCCAAGAGGACTTGAAAGCGGGGCAGAATTGCAGGAAACCGATTTCAGGAGGTAGACTGGAATTGCATTGAAAGCATAGGAAAAGAGGCAGAACGTCCACAATGATGCACTTGGCCAAAAAGGGCGTATGCGTTTTTTCCTGAATATATTCAGGAAAAAACGCATACGCCCTTTTTGGCCAACCAAGCAAGCTTGCAAAGGAAATCTGCACTACAATGAAGTCTCACTTCCCCCTGGTCAAAAGGGCCATCTGAAAAAAGTGTAAAATCCAGAAAGGCAGGACAGGCCATGGAGAACTGGGAGCCTTGTTATGCTGATGGGCGGGATGTACATTGCCAACAGACACTCGGGAGAAGTGTATGGTGTTTCCTGAAACGTCTAAAAAACAAAGCAACAGAGCCTAGGGCACTTCCACTTATGGTCCTATAGCTTAGGGAAATTAAAATCCAAAAGATACAGCCACCCCAATGTTTGGGACGCCTCTGTTTACAAGAACCTCGTTTACCGTACAAGTTCAATATCACAGAAAGTGAAAAATGGATAAAGAACTTGTGGTACTTACGTACAATGCAGTATCACTCAGCAGTGAAATCTATGTCATCAGGCCCGTAGCAGCACAATGAGTGGATTCAGGTACGATGATTCTAACTGAAATAAGTCACACAGAAAAAGAAACATCATAAGATATCAGTAATACACGGAATGTAAACTTGGCTACACAGGAACTGAATTACAGAACAGAACAGGGTCTCAAATTTAGAAAACCAACTTAAGCTTGTTTAAGGGTAAAGGTGAGTTGGGGTGCTGCATAAAACCAGAGATTGAAATGAGCACAGATAAAGTTCCTTAAGCCAAATATGGAATAGACAAGAGCTACTCCTTGCTCAACGAAATGGACTCAACACCGCATATTAAACGCCTAAGAATGTACCTGACTCTTAAGTATCTTAAAACCTATGGATTGCTATGTCTCCGAAAGAGAATCAAGCATGTGTACAGGGACATAAACGCAGCAGTGATAGGATTGGAGAGGTTCGGTGAGCAAATGAAGACCCTTTGAAGTCATATTGCATGGTACCCATTACACAGGTCTCAACTCTCCAGGTTTAAGGTATTCTTCCTTCAGCTAAAACATGCATGTGGAACCTAGAGTATGATCAACCATGTGATCGGGAGACGTTTTCAAATATGTCTCAGTTTTCGTACCCTGGTACTCGGGTGCAACATTCCAGACGCTTTACTAACACTCTCCCGACTTGGAGAGTCAGTCCCTTTAACCTCCTGTTTGGCCCAGTTTGCAATTTCTGCGGAAGATGAACAGGAATAGCGAGAACCAATGAGAGACTAGCTGGAGGTGTCTGGACGGGCAAATTTAACTCTCATTTCCCACCAGGAAGAGGAAATAACCAAAGGCTCAGCGTGCCGTGCCGGAACCAGATTAGGGCCTGAAGCCATCCTGCGGTGTTGCGGCCAGCTCACAAGAAAGCGAGTTGAAGAAAGGAGCTCAGGGGCACTGTAATTCACAAACCTGCAGAGTTATAAATGACAACTATCGTCCAAAAATATACTGAAGTAAGGCTGCCAAGAGGACTTGAAAGCGGGGCAGAATTGCAGGAAACCGATTTCAGGAGGTAGACTGGAATTGCATTGAAAGCATAGGAAAAGAGGCAGAACGTCCACAATGATGCACTTGGCCAAAAAGGGCGTATGCGTTTTTTCCTGAATATATTCAGGAAAAAACGCATACGCCCTTTTTGGCCAACCAAGCAAGCTTGCAAAGGAAATCTGCACTACAATGAAGTCTCACTTCCCCCCGGTCAAAAGGGCCATCTGAAAAAAGTGTAAAATCCAGAAAGGCAGGACAGGCCATGGAGAACTGGGAGCCTTGTTATGCTGATGGGCGGGATGTACGTTGCCAACAGACACTCGGGAGAAGTGTATGGTGTTTCCTGAAACGTCTAAAAAACAAAGCAACAGAGCCTAGGGCACTTCCACTTATGGTCCTATAGCTTTGGGAAATTAAAATCAAAAAGATACAGCCACCCCAATGTTTGGGACGCCTCTGTTTACAAGAACCTCGTTTACCGTACAAGTTCAATATCACAGAAAGTGAAAAATGGATAAAGAACTTGTGGTACTTACGTACAATGCAGTATCACTCAGCAGTGAAATCTATGTCATCAGGCCCGTAGCAGCACAATGAGTGGATTCAGGTACGATGATTCTAACTGAAATAAGTCACACAGAAAAAGAAACATCATAAGATATCAGTAATACACGGAATGTAAACTTGGCTACACAGGAACTGAATTACAGAACAGAACAGGGACTCAAATTTAGAAAACCATCTTATGCTTGTTTAAGGGTAAAGGCGAGTTGGGGTGCTGCATAAAACCAGAGATTGAAATGAGCACAGATAAAGTTCCTTAAGCCAAATATGGAATAGACAAGAGCTACTCCTTGCTCAACGAAATGGACTCAACACCGCATATTAAACGCCTAAGAATGTACCTGACTCTTAAGTATCTTAAAACCTATGGATTGCTATGTCTCCGAAAGAGAATCAAGCATGTGTACAGGGACATAAACGCAGCAGTGATAGGATTGGAGAGGTTCGGTGAGCAAATGAAGACCCTTTGAAGTCATATTGCATGGTACCCATTCCACGGGTTTCAACTACCCAGGTTTAAGGTATTCTTCCTTCAGCTAAAACATGCATGTGGAACCTAGAGTATGATCAACCATGTGATCGGGAGACGTGTTCAAATATGTCTCAGTTTTCGTACCCTGGTACTCGGGTGCAACATTCCAGACGCTTTACTAACACTCTCCCGACTTGGAGAGTCAGTCCCTTTAACCTCCTGTTTGGCCCAGTTTGCAATTTCTGCGGAAGATGAACAGGAATAGCGAGAACCAATGAGAGACTAGCTGGAGGTGTCTGGACGGGCAAATTTAACTCTCATTTCCCAGCAGGAAGAGGAAATAACCAAAGGCTCAGCGTGCCGTGCCGGAACCAGATTAGGGCCTGAAGCCATCCTGCGGTGTTGCGGCCAGCTCACAAGAAAACGAGTTGAAGAAAGGAGCTCAGGGGCACTGTAATTCACAAACCTGCAGAGTTATAAATGACAACTATCGTCCAAAAATATACTGAAGTAAGGCTGCCAAGAGGACTTGAAAGTGGGGCAGAATTGCAGGAAACCGATTTCAGGAGGTAGACTGGAATTGCATTGAAAGCATAGGAAAAGAGGCAGAACGTCCACAATGATGCACTTGGCCAAAAAGGGCATATGCGTTTTTTCCTGAATATATTCAGGAAAAAACGCATACGCCCTTTTTGGCCAACCAAGCAAGCTTGCAAAGGAAATCTGCACTACAATGAAGTCTCACTTCCCCCCGGTCAAAAGGGCCATCTGAAAAAAGTGTAAAATCCAGAAAGGCAGGACAGGCCATGGAGAACTGGGAGCCTTGTTATGCTGATGGGCGGGATGTACATTGCCAACAGACACTCGGGAGAAGTGTATGGTGTTTCCTGAGACGTCTAAAAAACAAAGCAACAGAGCCTAGGGCACTTCCACTTATGGTCCTATAGCTTAGGGAAATTAAAATCCAAAAGATACAGCCACCCCAATGTTTGGGACGCCTCTGTTTACAAGAACCTCGTTTACCGTACAAGTTCAATATCACAGAAAGTGAAAAATGGATAAAGAACTTGTGGTACTTACGTACAATGCAGTATCACTCAGCAGTGAAATCTATGTCATCAGGCCCGTAGCAGCACAATGAGTGGATTCAGGTACGATGATTCTAACTGAAATAAGTCACACAGAAAAAGAAACATCATAAGATATCAGTAATACACGGAATGTAAACTTGGCTACACAGGAACTGAATTACAGAACAGAACAGGGTCTCAAATTTAGAAAACCAACTTATGCTTGTTTAAGGGTAAAGGTGAGTTGGGGTGCTGCATAAAACCAGAGATTGAAATGAGCACAGATAAAGTTCCTTAAGCCAAATATGGAATAGACAAGAGCTACTCCTTGCTCAACGAAATGGACTCAACACCGCATATTAAACGCCTAAGAATGTACCTGACTCTTAAGTATCTTAAAACCTATGGATTGCTATGTCTCCGAAAGAGAATCAAGCATGTGTACAGGGACATAAACGCAGCAGTGATAGGATTGGAGAGGTTCGGTGAGCAAATGAAGACCCTTTGAAGTCATATTGCATGGTACCCATTACACGGGTCTCAACTCTCCAGGTTTAAGGTATTCTTCCTTCAGCTAAAACATGCATGTGGAACCTAGAGTATGATCAACCATGTGATCGGGAGACGTTTTCAAATATGTCTCAGTTTTCGTACCCTGGTACTCGGGTGCAACATTCCAGACGCTTTACTAACACTCTCCCGACTTGGAGAGTCAGTCCCTTTAACCTCCTGTTTGGCCCAGTTTGCAATTTCTGCGGAAGATGAACAGGAATAGTGAGAACCAATGAGAGACTAGCTGGAGGTGTCTGGACGGGCAAATTTAACTCTCATTTCCCACCAGGAAGAGGAAATAACCAAAGGCTCAGCGTGCCGTGCCGGAACCAGATTAGGGCCTGAAGCCATCCTGCGGTGTTGCGGCCAGCTCACAAGAAAGCGAGTTGAAGAAAGGAGCTCAGGGGCACTGTAATTCACAAACCTGCAGAGTTATAAATGACAACTATCGTCCAAAAATATACTGAAGTAAGGCTGCCAAGAGGACTTGAAAGCGGGGCAGAATTGCAGGAAACCGATTTCAGGAGGTAGACTGGAATTGCATTGAAAGCATAGGAAAAGAGGCAGAACGTCCACAATGATGCACTTGGCCAAAAAGGGCGTATGCGTTTTTTCCTGAATATATTCAGGAAAAAACGCATACGCCCTTTTTGGCCAACCAAGCAAGCTTGCAAAGGAAATCTGCACTACAATGAAGTCTCACTTCCCCCCAGTCAAAAGGGCCATCTGAAAAAAGTGTAAAATCCAGAAAGGCAGGACAGGCCATGGAGAACTGGGAGCCTTGTTATGCTGATGGGCGGGATGTAAATTGCCAACAGACACTCGGGAGAAGTGTATGGTGTTTCCTGAAATGTCTAAAAAACAAAGCAACAGAGCCTAGGGCACTTCCACTTATGGTCCTATAGCTTAGGGAAATTAAAATCAAAAAGATACAGCCACCCCAATGTTTGGGACGCCTCTGTTTACAAGAACCTCGTTTACCGTACAAGTTCAATATCACAGAAAGTGAAAAATGGATAAAGAACTTGTGGTACTTACGTACAATGCAGTATCACTCAGCAGTGAAATCTATGTCATCAGGCCCGTAGCAGCACAATGAGTGGATTCAGGTACGATGATTCTAACTGAAATAAGTCACACAGAAAAAGAAACATCATAAGATATCAGTAATACACGGAATGTAAACTTGGCTACACAGGAACTGAATTACAGAACAGAACAGGGACTCAAATTTAGAAAACCACCTTATGCTTGTTTAAGGGTAAAGGTGAGTTGGGGTGCTGCATAAAACCAGAGATTGAAATGAGCACAGATAAAGTTCCTTAAGCCAAATATGGAATAGACAAGAGCTACTCCTTGCTCAACGAAATGGACTCAACACCGCATATTAAACGCCTAAGAATGTACCTGACTCTTAAGTATCTTAAAACCTATGGATTGCTATGTCTCCGAAAGAGAATCAAGCATGTGTACAGGGACATAAACGCAGCAGTGATAGGATTGGAGAGGTTCGGTGAGCAAATGAAGACCCTTTGAAGTCATATTGCATGGTACCCATTACACGGGTCTCAACTCTCCAGGTTTAAGGTATTCTTCCTTCAGCTAAAACATGCATGTGGAACCTAGAGTATGATCAACCATGTGATCGGGAGACGTTTTCAAATATGTCTCAGTTTTCGTACCCTGGTACTCGGGTGCAACATTCCAGACGCTTTACTAACACTCTCCCGACTTGGAGAGTCAGTCCCTTTAACCTCCTGTTTGGCCCAGTTTGCAATTTCTGCGGAAGATGAACAGGAATAGCGAGAACCAATGAGAGACTAGCTGGAGGTGTCTGGACGGGCAAATTTAACTCTCATTTCCCACCAGGAAGAGGAAATAACCAAAGGCTCAGCGTGCCGTGCCGGAACCAGATTAGGGCCTGAAGCCATCCTGCGGTGTTGCGGCCAGCTCACAAGAAAGCGAGTTGAAGAAAGGAGCTCAGGGGCACTGTAATTCACAAACCTGCAGAGTTATAAATGACAACTATCGTCCAAAAATATACTGAAGTAAGGCTGCCAAGAGGACTTGAAAGCGGGGCAGAATTGCAGGAAACCGATTTCAGGAGGTAGACTGGAATTGCATTGAAAGCATAGGAAAAGAGGCAGAACGTCCACAATGATGCACTTGGCCAAAAAGGGCGTATGCGTTTTTTCCTGAATATATTCAGGAAAAAACGCATACGCCCTTTTTGGCCAACCAAGCAAGCTTGCAAAGGAAATCTGCACTACAATGAAGTCTCACTTCCCCCCGGTCAAAAGGGCCATCTGAAAAAAGTGTAAAATCCAGAAAGGCAGGACAGGCCATGGAGAACTGGGAGCCTTGTTATGCTGATGGGCGGGATGTACATTGCCAACAGACACTCGGGAGAAGTGTATGGTGTTTCCTGAAACATCTAAAAAACAAAGCAACAGAGCCTAGGGCACTTCCACTTATGGTCCTATAGCTTAGGGAAATTAAAATCAAAAAGATACAGCCACCCCAATGTTTGGGACGCCTCTGTTTACAAGAACCTCGTTTACCGTACAAGTTCAATATCACAGAAAGTGAAAAATGGATAAAGAACTTGTGGTACTTACGTACAATGCAGTATCACTCAGCAGTGAAATCTATGTCATCAGGCCCGTAGCAGCACAATGAGTGGATTCAGGTACGATGATTCTAACTGAAATAAGTCACACAGAAAAAGAAACATCATAAGATATCAGTAATACACGGAATGTAAACTTGGCTACACAGGAACTGAATTACAGAACAGAACAGGGTCTCAAATTTAGAAAACCAACTTATGCTTGTTTAAGGGTAAAGGTGAGTTGGGGTGCTGCATAAAAGCAGAGATTGAAATGAGCACAGATAAAGTTCCTTAAGCCAAATATGGAATAGACAAGAGCTACTCCTTGCTCAACGAAATGGACTCAACACCGCATATTAAACGCCTAAGAATGTACCTGACTCTTAAGTATCTTAAAACCTATGGATTGCTATGTCTCCGAAAGAGAATCAAGCATGTGTACAGGGACATAAACGCAGCAGTGATAGGATTGGAGAGGTTCGGTGAGCAAATGAAGACCCTTTGAAGTCACATTGCATGATACCCATTCCACGGGTTTTAACTACCCAGGTTTAAGGTATTCTTCCTTCAGCTAAAACATGCATGTGGAACCTAGAGTATGATCAACCATGTGATCGGGAGACGTGTTCAAATATGTCTCAGTTTTCGTACCCTGGTACTCGGGTGCAACATTCCAGACGCTTTACTAACACTCTCCCGACTTGGAGAGTCAGTCCCTTTAACCTCCTGTTTGGCCCAGTTTGCAATTTCTGCGGAAGATGAACAGGAATAGCGAGAACCAATGAGAGACTAGCTGGAGGTGTCTGGACGGGCAAATTTAACTCTCATTTCCCACCAGGAAGAGGAAATAACCAAAGGCTCAGCGTGCCATGCCGGAACCAGATTAGGGCCTGAAGCCATCCTGCGGTGTTGCGGCCAGGTCACAAGAAAGCGAGTTGAAGAAAGGAGCTCAGGGGCACTGTAATTCACAAACCTGCAGAGTTATAAATGACAGCTATCGTACAAAAATATACTGAAGTAAGGCTGCCAAGAGGACTTGAAAGCGGGGCAGAATTGCAGGAAACCGATTTCAGGAGGTAGACTGGAATTGCATTGAAAGCATAGGAAAAGAGGCAGAACGTCCACAATGATGCACTTGGCCAAAAAGGGCGTATGCGTTTTTTCCTGAATATATTCAGGAAAAAACGCATACGCCCTTTTTGGCCAACCAAGCAAGCTTGCAAAGGAAATCTGCACTACAATGAAGTCTCACTTCCCCCCGGTCAAAAGGGCCATCTGAAAAAAGTGTAAAATCCAGAAAGGCAGGACAGGCCATGGAGAACTGGGAGCCTTGTTATACTGATGGGCGGGATGTACATTGCCAACAGACACTCGGGAGAAGTGTATGGTGTTTCCTGAAACATCTAAAAAACAAAGCAACAGAGCCTAGGGCACTTCCACTTATGGTCCTATAGCTTAGGGAAATTAAAATCAAAAAGATACAGCCACCCCAATGTTTGGGACGCCTCTGTTTACAAGAACCTCGTTTACCGTACAAGTTCAATATCACAGAAAGTGAAAAATGGATAAAGAACTTGTGGTACTTACGTACAATGCAGTATCACTCAGCAGTGAAATCTATGTCATCAGGCCCGTAGCAGCACAATGAGTGGATTCAGGTACGATGATTCTAACTGAAATAAGTCACACAGAAAAAGAAACATCATAAGATATCAGTAATACACGGAATGTAAACTTGGCTACACAGGAACTGAATTACAGAACAGAACAGGGTCTCAAATTTAGAAAACCAACTTATGCTTGTTTAAGGGTAAAGGTGAGTTGGGGTGCTGCATAAAACCAGAGATTGAAATGAGCACAGATAAAGTTCCTTAAGCCAAATATGGAATAGACAAGAGCTACTCCTTGCTCAACGAAATGGACTCAACACCGCATATTAAACGCCTAAGAATGTACCTGACTCTTAAGTATCTTAAAACCTATAGATTGCTATGTCTCCGAAAGAGAATCAAGCATGAGTACAGGGACATAAACGCAGCAGTGATAGGATTGGAGAGGTTCGGTGAGCAAATGAAGACCCTTTGAAGTCATATTGCATGGTACCCATTCCAAGGGTTTCAACTACACAGGTTTAAGGTATTCTTCCTTCAGCTAAAACATGCATGTGGAACCTAGAGTATGATCAACCATGTGATCGGGAGACGTGTTCAAATATGTCTCAGTTTTCGTACCCTGGTACTCGGGTGCAACATTCCAGACGCTTTACTAACACTCTCCCGACTTAGAGAGTCAGTCCCTTTAACCTCCTGTTTGGTCCAGTTTGCAATTTCTGCGGAAGATGAACAGGAATAGCGAGAACCAATGAGAGACTAGCTGGAGGTGTCTGGACGGGCAAATTTAACTCTCATTTCCCACCAGGAAGAGGAAATAACCAAAGGCTCAGCGTGCCGTGCCGGAACCAGATTAGGGCCTGAAGCCATCCTGCGGTGTGCGGCCAGCTCACAAGAAAACGAGTTGAAGAAAGGAGCTCAGGGGCACTGTAATTCACAAACCTGCAGAGTTATAAATGACAACTATCGTCCAAAAATATACTGAAGTAAGGCTGCCAAGAGGACTTGAAAGCGGGGCAGAATTGCAGGAAACCGATTTCAGGAGGTAGACTGGAATTGCATTGAAAGCATAGGAAAAGAGGCAGAACGTCCACAATGATGCACTTGGCCAAAAAGGGCGTATGCGTTTTTTCCTGAATATATTCAGGAAAAAACGCATACGCCCTTTTTGGCCAACCAAGCAAGCTTGCAAAGGAAATCTGCACTACAATGAAGTCTCACTTCCCCCCGGTCAAAAGGGCCATCTGAAAAAAGTGTAAAATCCAGAAAGGCAGGACAGGCCATGGAGAACTGGGAGCCTTGTTATGCTGATGGGCGGGATGTAAATTGCCAACAGACACTTGGGAGAAGTGTATGGTGTTTCCTGAAACATCTAAAAAACAAAGCAACAGAGCCTAGGGCACTTCCACTTATGGTCCTATAGCTTAGGGAAATTAAAATCAAAAAGATACAGCCACCCCAATGTTTGGGACGCCTCTGTTTACAAGAACCTCGTTTACCGTACAAGTTCAATATCACAGAAAGTGAAAAATGGATAAAGAACTTGTGGTACTTACGTACAATGCAGTATCACTCAGCAGTGAAATCTATGTCATCAGGCCCGTAGCAGCACAATGAGTGGATTCAGGTACGATGATTCTAACTGAAATAAGTCACACAGAAAAAGAAACATCATAAGATATCAGTAATACACGGAATGTAAACTTGGCTACACAGGAACTGAATTACAGAACAGAACAGGGTCTCAAATTTAGAAAACCAACTTATGCTTGTTTAAGGGTAAAGGTGAGTTGGGGTGCTGCATAAAACCAGAGATTGAAATGAGCACAGATAAAGTTCCTTAAGCCAAATATGGAATAGACAAGAGCTACTCCTTGCTCAACGAAATGGACTCAACACCGCATATTAAACGCCTAAGAATGTACCTGACTCTTAAGTATCTTAAAACCTATGGATTGCTATGTCTCCGAAAGAGAATCAAGCATGTGTACAGGGACATAAACGCAGCAGTGATAGGATTGGAGAGGTTCGGTGAGCAACTGAAGACCCTTTGAAGTCATATTGCATGGTACCCATTACACGGGTCTCAACTCTCCAGGTTTAAGGTATTCTTCCTTCAGCTAAAACATGCATGTGGAACCTAGAGTATGATCAACCATGTGATCGGGAGACGTTTTCAAATATGTCTCAGTTTTCGTACCCTGGTACTCGGGTGCAACATTCCAGACGCTTTACTAACACTCTCCCGACTTGGAGAGTCAGTCCCTTTAACCTCCTGTTTGGCCCAGTTTGCAATTTCTGCGGAAGATGAACAGGAATAGCGAGAACCAATGAGAGACTAGCTGGAGGTGTCTGGACGGGCAAATTTAACTCTCATTTCCCACCAGGAAGAGGAAATAACCAAAGGCTCAGCGTGCCGTGCCGGAACCAGATTAGGGCCTGAAGCCATCCTGCGGTGTTGCGGCCAGCTCACAAGAAAGCGAGTTGAAGAAAGGAGCTCAGGGGCACTGTAATTCACAAACCTGCAGAGTTATAAATGACAACTATCGTCCAAAAATATACTGAAGTAAGGCTGCCAAGAGGACTTGAAAGCGGGGCAGAATTGCAGGAAACCGATTTCAGGAGGTAGACTGGAATTGCATTGAAAGCATAGGAAAAGAGGCAGAACGTCCACAATGATGCACTTGGCCAAAAAGGGCGTATGCGTTTTTTCCTGAATATATTCAGGAAAAAACGCATACGCCCTTTTTGGCCAACCAAGCAAGCTTGCAAAGCAAATCTGCACTACAATGAAGTCTCACTTCCCCCCGGTCAAAAGGGCCATCTGAAAAAAGTGTAAAATCCAGAAAGGCAGGACAGGCCATGGAGAACTGGGAGCCTTGTTATGCTGATGGGCGGGATGTAAATTGCCAACAGACACTCGGGAGAAGTGTATGGTGTTTCCTGAAACGTCTAAAAAACAAAGCAACAGAGCCTAGGGCACTTCCACTTATGGTCCTATAGCTTTGGGAAATTAAAATCAAAAAGATACAGCCACCCCAATGTTTGGGACGCCTCTGTTTACAAGAACCTCGTTTACCGTACAAGTTCAATATCACAGAAAGTGAAAAATGGATAAAGAACTTGTGGTACTTACGTACAATGCAGTATCACTCAGCAGTGAAATCTATGTCATCAGGCCCGTAGCAGCACAATGAGTGGATTCAGGTACGATGATTCTAACTGAAATAAGTCACACAGAAAAAGAAACATCATAAGATATCAGTAATACACGGAATGTAAACTTGGCTACACAGGAACTGAATTACAGAACAGAACAGGGACTCAAATTTAGAAAACCAACTTATGCTTGTTTAAGGGTAAAGGTGAGTTGGGGTGCTGCATAAAACCAGAGATTGAAATGAGCACAGATAAAGTTCCTTAAGCCAAATATGGAATAGACAAGAGCTACTCCTTGCTCAACGAAATGGACTCAACACCGCATATTAAACGCCTAAGAATGTACCTGACTCTTAAGTATCTTAAAACCTATGGATTGCTATGTCTCCGAAAGAGAATCAAGCATGTGTACAGGGACATAAACGAAGCAGTGATAGGATTGGAGAGGTTCGGTGAGCAAATGAAGACCCTTTGAAGTCATATTGCATGGTACCCATTCCACGGGTTTCAACTACCCAGGTTTAAGGTATTCTTCCTTCAGCTAAAACATGCATGTGGAACCTAGAGTATGATCAACCATGTGATCGGGAGACGTGTTCAAATATGTCTCAGTTTTCGTACCCTGGAACTCGGGTGCAACATTCCAGATGCTTTACTAACACTCTCCCGACTTGGAGAGTCAGTCCCTTTAACCTCCTGTTTGGCCCAGTTTGCAATTTCTGCGGAAGATGAACAGGAATAGCGAGAACCAATGAGAGACTAGCTGGAGGTGTCTGGACGGGCAAATTTAACTCTCATTTCCCACCAGGAAGAGGAAATAACCAAAGGCTCAGCGTGCCGTGCCGGAACCAGATTAGGGCCTGAAGCCATCCTGCGGTGTTGCGGCCAGCTCACAAGAAAGCGAGTTGAAGAAAGGAGCTCAGGGGCACTGTAATTCACAAACCTGCAGAGTTATAAATGACAACTATCGTCCAAAAATATACTGAAGTAAGGCTGCCAAGAGGACTTGAAAGCGGGGCAGAATTGCAGGAAACCGATTTCAGGAGGTAGACTGGAATTGCATTGAAAGCATAGGAAAAGAGGCAGAACGTCCACAATGATGCACTTGGCCAAAAAGGGCGTATGCGTTTTTTCCTGAATATATTCAGGAAAAAACGCATACGCCCTTTTTGGCCAACCAAGCAAGCTTGCAAAGGAAATCTGCACTACAATGAAGTCTCACTTCCCCCCGGTCAAAAGGGCCATCTGAAAAAAGTGTAAAATCCAGAAAGGCAGGACAGGCCATGGAGAACTGGGAGCCTTGTTATACTGATGGGCGGGATGTACATTGCCAACAGACACTCGGGAGAAGTGTATGGTGTTTCCTGAAACGTCTAAAAAACGAAGCAACAGAGCCTAGGGCACTTCCACTTATGGTCCTATAGCTTAGGGAAATTAAAATCAAAAAGATACAGCCACCCCAATGTTTGGGACGCCTCTGTTTACAAGAACCTCGTTTACCGTACAAGTTCAATATCACAGAAAGTGAAAAATGGATAAAGAACTTGTGGTACTTACGTACAATGCAGTATCACTCAGCAGTGAAATCTATGTCATCAGGCCCGTAGCAGCACAATGAGTGGATTCAGGTACGATGATTCTAACTGAAATAAGTCACACAGAAAAAGAAACATCATAAGATATCAGTAATACACGGAATGTAAACTTGGCTACACAGGAACTGAATTACAGAACAGAACAGGGTCTCAAATTTAGAAAACCAACTTATGCTTGTTTAAGGGTAAAGGTGAGTTGGGGTGCTGCATAAAACCAGAGATTGAAATGAGCACAGATAAAGTTCCTTAAGCCAAATATGGAATAGACAAGAGCTACTCCTTGCTCAACGAAATGGACTCAACACCGCATATTAAACGCCTAAGAATGTACCTGACTCTTAAGTATCTTAAAACCTATGGATTGCTATGTCTCCGAAAGAGAATCAAGCATGTGTACAGGGACATAAACGCAGCAGTGATAGGATTGGAGAGGTTCGGTGAGCAAATGAAGACCCTTTGAAGTCATATTGCATGGTACCCATTCCACGGGTTTCAACTACCCAGGTTTAAGGTATTCTTCCTTCAGCTAAAACATGCATGTGGAACCTAGAGTATGATCAACCATGTGATCGGGAGACTTGTTCAAATATGTCTCAGTTTTCGTACCCTGGTACTCGGGTGCAACATTCCAGACGCTTTACTAACACTCTCCCGACTTGGAGAGTCAGTCCCTTTAACCTCCTGTTTGGCCCAGTTTGCAATTTCTGCGGAAGATGAACAGGAATAGCGAGAACCAATGAGAGACTAGCTGGAGGTGTCTGGACGGGCAAATTTAACTCTCATTTCCCACCAGGAAGAGGAAATAACCAAAGGCTCAGCGTGCCGTGCCGGAACCAGATTAGGGCCTGAAGCCATCCTGCGGTGTTGCGGCCAGCTCACAAGAAAGCGAGTTGAAGAAAGGAGCTCAGGGGCACTGTAATTCACAAACCTGCAGAGTTATAAATGACAACTATCGTCCAAAAATATACTGAAGTAAGGCTGCCAAGAGGACTTGAAAGCGGGGCAGAATTGCAGGAAACCGATTTCAGGAGGTAGACTGGAATTGCATTGAAAGCATAGGAAAAGAGGCAGAACGTCCACAATGATGCACTTGGCCAAAAAGGGCGTATGCGTTTTTTCCTGAATATATTCAGGAAAAAACGCATACGCCCTTTTTGGCCAACCAAGCAAGCTTGCAAAGGAAATCTGCACTACAATGAAGTCTCACTTCCCCCCGGTCAAAAGGGCCATCTGAAAAAAGTGTAAAATCCAGAAAGGCAGGACAGGCCATGGAGAACTGGGAGCCTTGTTATGCTGATGGGCGGGATGTACATTGCCAACAGACACTCGGGAGAAGTGTATGGTGTTTCCTGAAACGTCTAAAAAACAAAGCAACAGAGCCTAGGGCACTTCCACTTATGGTCCTATAGCTTAGGGAAATTAAAATCCAAAAGATACAGCCACCCCAATGTTTGGGACGCCTCTGTTTACAAGAACCTCGTTTACCGTACAAGTTCAATATCACAGAAAGTGAAAAATGGATAAAGAACTTGTGGTACTTACGTACAATGCAGTATCACTCAGCAGTGAAATCTATGTCATCAGGCCCGTAGCAGCACAATGAGTGGATTCAGGTACGATGATTCTAACTGAAATAAGTCACACAGAAAAAGAAACATCATAAGATATCAGTAATACACGGAATGTAAACTTGGCTACACAGGAACTGAATTACAGAACAGAACAGGGTCTCAAATTTAGAAAACCAACTTAAGCTTGTTTAAGGGTAAAGGTGAGTTGGGGTGCTGCATAAAACCAGAGATTGAAATGAGCACAGATAAAGTTCCTTAAGCCAAATATGGAATAGACAAGAGCTACTCCTTGCTCAACGAAATGGACTCAACACCGCATATTAAACGCCTAAGAATGTACCTGACTCTTAAGTATCTTAAAACCTATGGATTGCTATGTCTCCGAAAGAGAATCAAGCATGTGTACAGGGACATAAACGCAGCAGTGATAGGATTGGAGAGGTTCGGTGAGCAAATGAAGACCCTTTGAAGTCATATTGCATGGTACCCATTACACAGGTCTCAACTCTCCAGGTTTAAGGTATTCTTCCTTCAGCTAAAACATGCATGTGGAACCTAGAGTATGATCAACCATGTGATCGGGAGACGTTTTCAAATATGTCTCAGTTTTCGTACCCTGGTACTCGGGTGCAACATTCCAGACGCTTTACTAACACTCTCCCGACTTGGAGAGTCAGTCCCTTTAACCTCCTGTTTGGCCCAGTTTGCAATTTCTGCGGAAGATGAACAGGAATAGCGAGAACCAATGAGAGACTAGCTGGAGGTGTCTGGACGGGCAAATTTAACTCTCATTTCCCACCAGGAAGAGGAAATAACCAAAGGCTCAGCGTGCCGTGCCGGAACCAGATTAGGGCCTGAAGCCATCCTGCGGTGTTGCGGCCAGCTCACAAGAAAGCGAGTTGAAGAAAGGAGCTCAGGGGCACTGTAATTCACAAACCTGCAGAGTTATAAATGACAACTATCGTCCAAAAATATACTGAAGTAAGGCTGCCAAGAGGACTTGAAAGCGGGGCAGAATTGCAGGAAACCGATTTCAGGAGGTAGACTGGAATTGCATTGAAAGCATAGGAAAAGAGGCAGAACGTCCACAATGATGCACTTGGCCAAAAAGGGCGTATGCGTTTTTTCCTGAATATATTCAGGAAAAAACGCATACGCCCTTTTTGGCCAACCAAGCAAGCTTGCAAAGGAAATCTGCACTACAATGAAGTCTCACTTCCCCCCGGTCAAAAGGGCCATCTGAAAAAAGTGTAAAATCCAGAAAGGCAGGACAGGCCATGGAGAACTGGGAGCCTTGTTATGCTGATGGGCGGGATGTACGTTGCCAACAGACACTCGGGAGAAGTGTATGGTGTTTCCTGAAACGTCTAAAAAACAAAGCAACAGAGCCTAGGGCACTTCCACTTATGGTCCTATAGCTTTGGGAAATTAAAATCAAAAAGATACAGCCACCCCAATGTTTGGGACGCCTCTGTTTACAAGAACCTCGTTTACCGTACAAGTTCAATATCACAGAAAGTGAAAAATGGATAAAGAACTTGTGGTACTTACGTACAATGCAGTATCACTCAGCAGTGAAATCTATGTCATCAGGCCCGTAGCAGCACAATGAGTGGATTCAGGTACGATGATTCTAACTGAAATAAGTCACACAGAAAAAGAAACATCATAAGATATCAGTAATACACGGAATGTAAACTTGGCTACACAGGAACTGAATTACAGAACAGAACAGGGACTCAAATTTAGAAAACCATCTTATGCTTGTTTAAGGGTAAAGGCGAGTTGGGGTGCTGCATAAAACCAGAGATTGAAATGAGCACAGATAAAGTTCCTTAAGCCAAATATGGAATAGACAAGAGCTACTCCTTGCTCAACGAAATGGACTCAACACCGCATATTAAACGCCTAAGAATGTACCTGACTCTTAAGTATCTTAAAACCTATGGATTGCTATGTCTCCGAAAGAGAATCAAGCATGTGTACAGGGACATAAACGCAGCAGTGATAGGATTGGAGAGGTTCGGTGAGCAAATGAAGACCCTTTGAAGTCATATTGCATGGTACCCATTCCACGGGTTTCAACTACCCAGGTTTAAGGTATTCTTCCTTCAGCTAAAACATGCATGTGGAACCTAGAGTATGATCAACCATGTGATCGGGAGACGTGTTCAAATATGTCTCAGTTTTCGTACCCTGGTACTCGGGTGCAACATTCCAGACGCTTTACTAACACTCTCCCGACTTGGAGAGTCAGTCCCTTTAACCTCCTGTTTGGCCCAGTTTGCAATTTCTGCGGAAGATGAACAGGAATAGCGAGAACCAATGAGAGACTAGCTGGAGGTGTCTGGACGGGCAAATTTAACTCTCATTTCCCAGCAGGAAGAGGAAATAACCAAAGGCTCAGCGTGCCGTGCCGGAACCAGATTAGGGCCTGAAGCCATCCTGCGGTGTTGCGGCCAGCTCACAAGAAAACGAGTTGAAGAAAGGAGCTCAGGGGCACTGTAATTCACAAACCTGCAGAGTTATAAATGACAACTATCGTCCAAAAATATACTGAAGTAAGGCTGCCAAGAGGACTTGAAAGTGGGGCAGAATTGCAGGAAACCGATTTCAGGAGGTAGACTGGAATTGCATTGAAAGCATAGGAAAAGAGGCAGAACGTCCACAATGATGCACTTGGCCAAAAAGGGCGTATGCGTTTTTTCCTGAATATATTCAGGAAAAAACGCATACGCCCTTTTTGGCCAACCAAGCAAGCTTGCAAAGGAAATCTGCACTACAATGAAGTCTCACTTCCCCCCGGTCAAAAGGGCCATCTGAAAAAAGTGTAAAATCCAGAAAGGCAGGACAGGCCATGGAGAACTGGGAGCCTTGTTATGCTGATGGGCGGGATGTACATTGCCAACAGACACTCGGGAGAAGTGTATGGTGTTTCCTGAGACGTCTAAAAAACAAAGCAACAGAGCCTAGGGCACTTCCACTTATGGTCCTATAGCTTAGGGAAATTAAAATCCAAAAGATACAGCCACCCCAATGTTTGGGACGCCTCTGTTTACAAGAACCTCGTTTACCGTACAAGTTCAATATCACAGAAAGTGAAAAATGGATAAAGAACTTGTGGTACTTACGTACAATGCAGTATCACTCAGCAGTGAAATCTATGTCATCAGGCCCGTAGCAGCACAATGAGTGGATTCAGGTACGATGATTCTAACTGAAATAAGTCACACAGAAAAAGAAACATCATAAGATATCAGTAATACACGGAATGTAAACTTGGCTACACAGGAACTGAATTACAGAACAGAACAGGGTCTCAAATTTAGAAAACCAACTTATGCTTGTTTAAGGGTAAAGGTGAGTTGGGGTGCTGCATAAAACCAGAGATTGAAATGAGCACAGATAAAGTTCCTTAAGCCAAATATGGAATAGACAAGAGCTACTCCTTGCTCAACGAAATGGACTCAACACCGCATATTAAACGCCTAAGAATGTACCTGACTCTTAAGTATCTTAAAACCTATGGATTGCTATGTCTCCGAAAGAGAATCAAGCATGTGTACAGGGACATAAACGCAGCAGTGATAGGATTGGAGAGGTTCGGTGAGCAAATGAAGACCCTTTGAAGTCATATTGCATGGTACCCATTACACGGGTCTCAACTCTCCAGGTTTAAGGTATTCTTCCTTCAGCTAAAACATGCATGTGGAACCTAGAGTATGATCAACCATGTGATCGGGAGACGTTTTCAAATATGTCTCAGTTTTCGTACCCTGGTACTCGGGTGCAACATTCCAGACGCTTTACTAACACTCTCCCGACTTGGAGAGTCAGTCCCTTTAACCTCCTGTTTGGCCCAGTTTGCAATTTCTGCGGAAGATGAACAGGAATAGTGAGAACCAATGAGAGACTAGCTGGAGGTGTCTGGACGGGCAAATTTAACTCTCATTTCCCACCAGGAAGAGGAAATAACCAAAGGCTCAGCGTGCCGTGCCGGAACCAGATTAGGGCCTGAAGCCATCCTGCGGTGTTGCGGCCAGCTCACAAGAAAGCGAGTTGAAGAAAGGAGCTCAGGGGCACTGTAATTCACAAACCTGCAGAGTTATAAATGACAACTATCGTCCAAAAATATACTGAAGTAAGGCTGCCAAGAGGACTTGAAAGCGGGGCAGAATTGCAGGAAACCGATTTCAGGAGGTAGACTGGAATTGCATTGAAAGCATAGGAAAAGAGGCAGAACGTCCACAATGATGCACTTGGCCAAAAAGGGCGTATGCGTTTTTTCCTGAATATATTCAGGAAAAAACGCATACGCCCTTTTTGGCCAACCAAGCAAGCTTGCAAAGGAAATCTGCACTACAATGAAGTCTCACTTCCCCCCAGTCAAAAGGGCCATCTGAAAAAAGTGTAAAATCCAGAAAGGCAGGACAGGCCATGGAGAACTGGGAGCCTTGTTATGCTGATGGGCGGGATGTAAATTGCCAACAGACACTCGGGAGAAGTGTATGGTGTTTCCTGAAACGTCTAAAAAACAAAGCAACAGAGCCTAGGGCACTTCCACTTATGGTCCTATAGCTTAGGGAAATTAAAATCAAAAAGATACAGCCACCCCAATGTTTGGGACGCCTCTGTTTACAAGAACCTCGTTTACCGTACAAGTTCAATATCACAGAAAGTGAAAAATGGATAAAGAACTTGTGGTACTTACGTACAATGCAGTATCACTCAGCAGTGAAATCTATGTCATCAGGCCCGTAGCAGCACAATGAGTGGATTCAGGTACGATGATTCTAACTGAAATAAGTCACACAGAAAAAGAAACATCATAAGATATCAGTAATACACGGAATGTAAACTTGGCTACACAGGAACTGAATTACAGAACAGAACAGGGACTCAAATTTAGAAAACCACCTTATGCTTGTTTAAGGGTAAAGGTGAGTTGGGGTGCTGCATAAAACCAGAGATTGAAATGAGCACAGATAAAGTTCCTTAAGCCAAATATGGAATAGACAAGAGCTACTCCTTGCTCAACGAAATGGACTCAACACCGCATATTAAACGCCTAAGAATGTACCTGACTCTTAAGTATCTTAAAACCTATGGATTGCTATGTCTCCGAAAGAGAATCAAGCATGTGTACAGGGACATAAACGCAGCAGTGATAGGATTGGAGAGGTTCGGTGAGCAAATGAAGACCCTTTGAAGTCATATTGCATGGTACCCATTACACGGGTCTCAACTCTCCAGGTTTAAGGTATTCTTCCTTCAGCTAAAACATGCATGTGGAACCTAGAGTATGATCAACCATGTGATCGGGAGACGTTTTCAAATATGTCTCAGTTTTCGTACCCTGGTACTCGGGTGCAACATTCCAGACGCTTTACTAACACTCTCCCGACTTGGAGAGTCAGTCCCTTTAACCTCCTGTTTGGCCCAGTTTGCAATTTCTGCGGAAGATGAACAGGAATAGCGAGAACCAATGAGAGACTAGCTGGAGGTGTCTGGACGGGCAAATTTAACTCTCATTTCCCACCAGGAAGAGGAAATAACCAAAGGCTCAGCGTGCCGTGCCGGAACCAGATTAGGGCCTGAAGCCATCCTGCGGTGTTGCGGCCAGCTCACAAGAAAGCGAGTTGAAGAAAGGAGCTCAGGGGCACTGTAATTCACAAACCTGCAGAGTTATAAATGACAACTATCGTCCAAAAATATACTGAAGTAAGGCTGCCAAGAGGACTTGAAAGCGGGGCAGAATTGCAGGAAACCGATTTCAGGAGGTAGACTGGAATTGCATTGAAAGCATAGGAAAAGAGGCAGAACGTCCACAATGATGCACTTGGCCAAAAAGGGCGTATGCGTTTTTTCCTGAATATATTCAGGAAAAAACGCATACGCCCTTTTTGGCCAACCAAGCAAGCTTGCAAAGGAAATCTGCACTACAATGAAGTCTCACTTCCCCCCGGTCAAAAGGGCCATCTGAAAAAAGTGTAAAATCCAGAAAGGCAGGACAGGCCATGGAGAACTGGGAGCCTTGTTATGCTGATGGGCGGGATGTACATTGCCAACAGACACTCGGGAGAAGTGTATGGTGTTTCCTGAAACATCTAAAAAACAAAGCAACAGAGCCTAGGGCACTTCCACTTATGGTCCTATAGCTTAGGGAAATTAAAATCAAAAAGATACAGCCACCCCAATGTTTGGGACGCCTCTGTTTACAAGAACCTCGTTTACCGTACAAGTTCAATATCACAGAAAGTGAAAAATGGATAAAGAACTTGTGGTACTTACGTACAATGCAGTATCACTCAGCAGTGAAATCTATGTCATCAGGCCCGTAGCAGCACAATGAGTGGATTCAGGTACGATGATTCTAACTGAAATAAGTCACACAGAAAAAGAAACATCATAAGATATCAGTAATACACGGAATGTAAACTTGGCTACACAGGAACTGAATTACAGAACAGAACAGGGTCTCAAATTTAGAAAACCAACTTATGCTTGTTTAAGGGTAAAGGTGAGTTGGGGTGCTGCATAAAAGCAGAGATTGAAATGAGCACAGATAAAGTTCCTTAAGCCAAATATGGAATAGACAAGAGCTACTCCTTGCTCAACGAAATGGACTCAACACCGCATATTAAACGCCTAAGAATGTACCTGACTCTTAAGTATCTTAAAACCTATGGATTGCTATGTCTCCGAAAGAGAATCAAGCATGTGTACAGGGACATAAACGCAGCAGTGATAGGATTGGAGAGGTTCGGTGAGCAAATGAAGACCCTTTGAAGTCACATTGCATGATACCCATTCCACGGGTTTTAACTACCCAGGTTTAAGGTATTCTTCCTTCAGCTAAAACATGCATGTGGAACCTAGAGTATGATCAACCATGTGATCGGGAGACGTGTTCAAATATGTCTCAGTTTTCGTACCCTGGTACTCGGGTGCAACATTCCAGACGCTTTACTAACACTCTCCCGACTTGGAGAGTCAGTCCCTTTAACCTCCTGTTTGGCCCAGTTTGCAATTTCTGCGGAAGATGAACAGGAATAGCGAGAACCAATGAGAGACTAGCTGGAGGTGTCTGGACGGGCAAATTTAACTCTCATTTCCCACCAGGAAGAGGAAATAACCAAAGGCTCAGCGTGCCATGCCGGAACCAGATTAGGGCCTGAAGCCATCCTGCGGTGTTGCGGCCAGGTCACAAGAAAGCGAGTTGAAGAAAGGAGCTCAGGGGCACTGTAATTCACAAACCTGCAGAGTTATAAATGACAGCTATCGTACAAAAATATACTGAAGTAAGGCTGCCAAGAGGACTTGAAAGCGGGGCAGAATTGCAGGAAACCGATTTCAGGAGGTAGACTGGAATTGCATTGAAAGCATAGGAAAAGAGGCAGAACGTCCACAATGATGCACTTGGCCAAAAAGGGCGTATGCGTTTTTTCCTGAATATATTCAGGAAAAAACGCATACGCCCTTTTTGGCCAACCAAGCAAGCTTGCAAAGGAAATCTGCACTACAATGAAGTCTCACTTCCCCCCGGTCAAAAGGGCCATCTGAAAAAAGTGTAAAATCCAGAAAGGCAGGACAGGCCATGGAGAACTGGGAGCCTTGTTATACTGATGGGCGGGATGTACATTGCCAACAGACACTCGGGAGAAGTGTATGGTGTTTCCTGAAACATCTAAAAAACAAAGCAACAGAGCCTAGGGCACTTCCACTTATGGTCCTATAGCTTAGGGAAATTAAAATCAAAAAGATACAGCCACCCCAATGTTTGGGACGCCTCTGTTTACAAGAACCTCGTTTACCGTACAAGTTCAATATCACAGAAAGTGAAAAATGGATAAAGAACTTGTGGTACTTACGTACAATGCAGTATCACTCAGCAGTGAAATCTATGTCATCAGGCCCGTAGCAGCACAATGAGTGGATTCAGGTACGATGATTCTAACTGAAATAAGTCACACAGAAAAAGAAACATCATAAGATATCAGTAATACACGGAATGTAAACTTGGCTACACAGGAACTGAATTACAGAACAGAACAGGGTCTCAAATTTAGAAAACCAACTTATGCTTGTTTAAGGGTAAAGGTGAGTTGGGGTGCTGCATAAAACCAGAGATTGAAATGAGCACAGATAAAGTTCCTTAAGCCAAATATGGAATAGACAAGAGCTACTCCTTGCTCAACGAAATGGACTCAACACCGCATATTAAACGCCTAAGAATGTACCTGACTCTTAAGTATCTTAAAACCTATAGATTGCTATGTCTCCGAAAGAGAATCAAGCATGAGTACAGGGACATAAACGCAGCAGTGATAGGATTGGAGAGGTTCGGTGAGCAAATGAAGACCCTTTGAAGTCATATTGCATGGTACCCATTCCAAGGGTTTCAACTACACAGGTTTAAGGTATTCTTCCTTCAGCTAAAACATGCATGTGGAACCTAGAGTATGATCAACCATGTGATCGGGAGACGTGTTCAAATATGTCTCAGTTTTCGTACCCTGGTACTCGGGTGCAACATTCCAGACGCTTTACTAACACTCTCCCGACTTAGAGAGTCAGTCCCTTTAACCTCCTGTTTGGTCCAGTTTGCAATTTCTGCGGAAGATGAACAGGAATAGCGAGAACCAATGAGAGACTAGCTGGAGGTGTCTGGACGGGCAAATTTAACTCTCATTTCCCACCAGGAAGAGGAAATAACCAAAGGCTCAGCGTGCCGTGCCGGAACCAGATTAGGGCCTGAAGCCATCCTGCGGTGTGCGGCCAGCTCACAAGAAAACGAGTTGAAGAAAGGAGCTCAGGGGCACTGTAATTCACAAACCTGCAGAGTTATAAATGACAACTATCGTCCAAAAATATACTGAAGTAAGGCTGCCAAGAGGACTTGAAAGCGGGGCAGAATTGCAGGAAACCGATTTCAGGAGGTAGACTGGAATTGCATTGAAAGCATAGGAAAAGAGGCAGAACGTCCACAATGATGCACTTGGCCAAAAAGGGCGTATGCGTTTTTTCCTGAATATATTCAGGAAAAAACGCATACGCCCTTTTTGGCCAACCAAGCAAGCTTGCAAAGGAAATCTGCACTACAATGAAGTCTCACTTCCCCCCGGTCAAAAGGGCCATCTGAAAAAAGTGTAAAATCCAGAAAGGCAGGACAGGCCATGGAGAACTGGGAGCCTTGTTATGCTGATGGGCGGGATGTAAATTGCCAACAGACACTTGGGAGAAGTGTATGGTGTTTCCTGAAACATCTAAAAAACAAAGCAACAGAGCCTAGGGCACTTCCACTTATGGTCCTATAGCTTAGGGAAATTAAAATCAAAAAGATACAGCCACCCCAATGTTTGGGACGCCTCTGTTTACAAGAACCTCGTTTACCGTACAAGTTCAATATCACAGAAAGTGAAAAATGGATAAAGAACTTGTGGTACTTACGTACAATGCAGTATCACTCAGCAGTGAAATCTATGTCATCAGGCCCGTAGCAGCACAATGAGTGGATTCAGGTACGATGATTCTAACTGAAATAAGTCACACAGAAAAAGAAACATCATAAGATATCAGTAATACACGGAATGTAAACTTGGCTACACAGGAACTGAATTACAGAACAGAACAGGGTCTCAAATTTAGAAAACCAACTTATGCTTGTTTAAGGGTAAAGGTGAGTTGGGGTGCTGCATAAAACCAGAGATTGAAATGAGCACAGATAAAGTTCCTTAAGCCAAATATGGAATAGACAAGAGCTACTCCTTGCTCAACGAAATGGACTCAACACCGCATATTAAACGCCTAAGAATGTACCTGACTCTTAAGTATCTTAAAACCTATGGATTGCTATGTCTCCGAAAGAGAATCAAGCATGTGTACAGGGACATAAACGCAGCAGTGATAGGATTGGAGAGGTTCGGTGAGCAACTGAAGACCCTTTGAAGTCATATTGCATGGTACCCATTACACGGGTCTCAACTCTCCAGGTTTAAGGTATTCTTCCTTCAGCTAAAACATGCATGTGGAACCTAGAGTATGATCAACCATGTGATCGGGAGACGTTTTCAAATATGTCTCAGTTTTCGTACCCTGGTACTCGGGTGCAACATTCCAGACGCTTTACTAACACTCTCCCGACTTGGAGAGTCAGTCCCTTTAACCTCCTGTTTGGCCCAGTTTGCAATTTCTGCGGAAGATGAACAGGAATAGCGAGAACCAATGAGAGACTAGCTGGAGGTGTCTGGACGGGCAAATTTAACTCTCATTTCCCACCAGGAAGAGGAAATAACCAAAGGCTCAGCGTGCCGTGCCGGAACCAGATTAGGGCCTGAAGCCATCCTGCGGTGTTGCGGCCAGCTCACAAGAAAGCGAGTTGAAGAAAGGAGCTCAGGGGCACTGTAATTCACAAACCTGCAGAGTTATAAATGACAACTATCGTCCAAAAATATACTGAAGTAAGGCTGCCAAGAGGACTTGAAAGCGGGGCAGAATTGCAGGAAACCGATTTCAGGAGGTAGACTGGAATTGCATTGAAAGCATAGGAAAAGAGGCAGAACGTCCACAATGATGCACTTGGCCAAAAAGGGCGTATGCGTTTTTTCCTGAATATATTCAGGAAAAAACGCATACGCCCTTTTTGGCCAACCAAGCAAGCTTGCAAAGCAAATCTGCACTACAATGAAGTCTCACTTCCCCCCGGTCAAAAGGGCCATCTGAAAAAAGTGTAAAATCCAGAAAGGCAGGACAGGCCATGGAGAACTGGGAGCCTTGTTATACTGATGGGCGGGATGTACATTGCCAACAGACACTCGGGAGAAGTGTATGGTGTTTCCTGAAACGTCTAAAAAACGAAGCAACAGAGCCTAGGGCACTTCCACTTATGGTCCTATAGCTTAGGGAAATTAAAATCAAAAAGATACAGCCACCCCAATGTTTGGGACGCCTCTGTTTACAAGAACCTCGTTTACCGTACAAGTTCAATATCACAGAAAGTGAAAAATGGATAAAGAACTTGTGGTACTTACGTACAATGCAGTATCACTCAGCAGTGAAATCTATGTCATCAGGCCCGTAGCAGCACAATGAGTGGATTCAGGTACGATGATTCTAACTGAAATAAGTCACACAGAAAAAGAAACATCATAAGATATCAGTAATACACGGAATGTAAACTTGGCTACACAGGAACTGAATTACAGAACAGAACAGGGTCTCAAATTTAGAAAACCAACTTATGCTTGTTTAAGGGTAAAGGTGAGTTGGGGTGCTGCATAAAACCAGAGATTGAAATGAGCACAGATAAAGTTCCTTAAGCCAAATATGGAATAGACAAGAGCTACTCCTTGCTCAACGAAATGGACTCAACACCGCATATTAAACGCCTAAGAATGTACCTGACTCTTAAGTATCTTAAAACCTATGGATTGCTATGTCTCCGAAAGAGAATCAAGCATGTGTACAGGGACATAAACGCAGCAGTGATAGGATTGGAGAGGTTCGGTGAGCAAATGAAGACCCTTTGAAGTCATATTGCATGGTACCCATTCCACGGGTTTCAACTACCCAGGTTTAAGGTATTCTTCCTTCAGCTAAAACATGCATGTGGAACCTAGAGTATGATCAACCATGTGATCGGGAGACTTGTTCAAATATGTCTCAGTTTTCGTACCCTGGTACTCGGGTGCAACATTCCAGACGCTTTACTAACACTCTCCCGACTTGGAGAGTCAGTCCCTTTAACCTCCTGTTTGGCCCAGTTTGCAATTTCTGCGGAAGATGAACAGGAATAGCGAGAACCAATGAGAGACTAGCTGGAGGTGTCTGGACGGGCAAATTTAACTCTCATTTCCCACCAGGAAGAGGAAATAACCAAAGGCTCAGCGTGCCGTGCCGGAACCAGATTAGGGCCTGAAGCCATCCTGCGGTGTTGCGGCCAGCTCACAAGAAAACGAGTTGAAGAAAGGAGCTCAGGGGCACTGTAATTCACAAACCTGCAGAGTTATAAATGACAACTATCGTCCAAAAATATACTGAAGTAAGGCTGCCAAGAGGACTTGAAAGCGGGGCAGAATTGCAGGAAACCGATTTCAGGAGGTAGACTGGAATTGCATTGAAAGCATAGGAAAAGAGGCAGAACGTCCACAATGATGCACTTGGCCAAAAAGGGCGTATGCGTTTTTTCCTGAATATATTCAGGAAAAAACGCATACGCCCTTTTTGGCCAACCAAGCAAGCTTGCAAAGGAAATCTGCACTACAATGAAGTCTCACTTCCCCCCGGTCAAAAGGGCCATCTGAAAAAAGTGTAAAATCCAGAAAGGCAGGACAGGCCATGGAGAACTGGGAGCCTTGTTATGCTGATGGGCGGGATGTACATTGCCAACAGACACTCGGGAGAAGTGTATGGTGTTTCCTGAAACGTCTAAAAAACAAAGCAACAGAGCCTAGGGCACTTCCACTTATGGTCCTATAGCTTAGGGAAATTAAAATCCAAAAGATACAGCCACCCCAATGTTTGGGACGCCTCTGTTTACAAGAACCTCGTTTACCGTACAAGTTCAATATCACAGAAAGTGAAAAATGGATAAAGAACTTGTGGTACTTACGTACAATGCAGTATCACTCAGCAGTGAAATCTATGTCATCAGGCCCGTAGCAGCACAATGAGTGGATTCAGGTACGATGATTCTAACTGAAATAAGTCACACAGAAAAAGAAACATCATAAGATATCAGTAATACACGGAATGTAAACTTGGCTACACAGGAACTGAATTACAGAACAGAACAGGGTCTCAAATTTAGAAAACCAACTTAAGCTTGTTTAAGGGTAAAGGTGAGTTGGGGTGCTGCATAAAACCAGAGATTGAAATGAGCACAGATAAAGTTCCTTAAGCCAAATATGGAATAGACAAGAGCTACTCCTTGCTCAACGAAATGGACTCAACACCGCATATTAAACGCCTAAGAATGTACCTGACTCTTAAGTATCTTAAAACCTATGGATTGCTATGTCTCCGAAAGAGAATCAAGCATGTGTACAGGGACATAAACGCAGCAGTGATAGGATTGGAGAGGTTCGGTGAGCAAATGAAGACCCTTTGAAGTCATATTGCATGGTACCCATTCCACGGGTTTCAACTACCCAGGTTTAAGGTATTCTTCCTTCAGCTAAAACATGCATGTGGAACCTAGAGTATGATCAACCATGTGATCGGGAGACGTGTTCAAATATGTCTCAGTTTTCGTACCCTGGTACTCGGGTGCAACATTCCAGACGCTTTACTAACACTCTCCCGACTTGGAGAGTCAGTCCCTTTAACCTCCTGTTTGGCCCAGTTTGCAATTTCTGCGGAAGATGAACAGGAATAGCGAGAACCAATGAGAGACTAGCTGGAGGTGTCTGGACGGGCAAATTTAACTCTCATTTCCCAGCAGGAAGAGGAAATAACCAAAGGCTCAGCGTGCCGTGCCGGAACCAGATTAGGGCCTGAAGCCATCCTGCGGTGTTGCGGCCAGCTCACAAGAAAACGAGTTGAAGAAAGGAGCTCAGGGGCACTGTAATTCACAAACCTGCAGAGTTATAAATGACAACTATCGTCCAAAAATATACTGAAGTAAGGCTGCCAAGAGGACTTGAAAGTGGGGCAGAATTGCAGGAAACCGATTTCAGGAGGTAGACTGGAATTGCATTGAAAGCATAGGAAAAGAGGCAGAACGTCCACAATGATGCACTTGGCCAAAAAGGGCGTATGCGTTTTTTCCTGAATATATTCAGGAAAAAACGCATACGCCCTTTTTGGCCAACCAAGCAAGCTTGCAAAGGAAATCTGCACTACAATGAAGTCTCACTTCCCCCCGGTCAAAAGGGCCATCTGAAAAAAGTGTAAAATCCAGAAAGGCAGGACAGGCCATGGAGAACTGGGAGCCTTGTTATGCTGATGGGCGGGATGTACATTGCCAACAGACACTCGGGAGAAGTGTATGGTGTTTCCTGAGACGTCTAAAAAACAAAGCAACAGAGCCTAGGGCACTTCCACTTATGGTCCTATAGCTTAGGGAAATTAAAATCCAAAAGATACAGCCACCCCAATGTTTGGGACGCCTCTGTTTACAAGAACCTCGTTTACCGTACAAGTTCAATATCACAGAAAGTGAAAAATGGATAAAGAACTTGTGGTACTTACGTACAATGCAGTATCACTCAGCAGTGAAATCTATGTCATCAGGCCCGTAGCAGCACAATGAGTGGATTCAGGTACGATGATTCTAACTGAAATAAGTCACACAGAAAAAGAAACATCATAAGATATCAGTAATACACGGAATGTAAACTTGGCTACACAGGAACTGAATTACAGAACAGAACAGGGTCTCAAATTTAGAAAACCAACTTATGCTTGTTTAAGGGTAAAGGTGAGTTGGGGTGCTGCATAAAACCAGAGATTGAAATGAGCACAGATAAAGTTCCTTAAGCCAAATATGGAATAGACAAGAGCTACTCCTTGCTCAACGAAATGGACTCAACACCGCATATTAAACGCCTAAGAATGTACCTGACTCTTAAGTATCTTAAAACCTATGGATTGCTATGTCTCCGAAAGAGAATCAAGCATGTGTACAGGGACATAAACGCAGCAGTGATAGGATTGGAGAGGTTCGGTGAGCAAATGAAGACCCTTTGAAGTCATATTGCATGGTACCCATTACACGGGTCTCAACTCTCCAGGTTTAAGGTATTCTTCCTTCAGCTAAAACATGCATGTGGAACCTAGAGTATGATCAACCATGTGATCGGGAGACGTTTTCAAATATGTCTCAGTTTTCGTACCCTGGTACTCGGGTGCAACATTCCAGACGCTTTACTAACACTCTCCCGACTTGGAGAGTCAGTCCCTTTAACCTCCTGTTTGGCCCAGTTTGCAATTTCTGCGGAAGATGAACAGGAATAGTGAGAACCAATGAGAGACTAGCTGGAGGTGTCTGGACGGGCAAATTTAACTCTCATTTCCCACCAGGAAGAGGAAATAACCAAAGGCTCAGCGTGCCGTGCCGGAACCAGATTAGGGCCTGAAGCCATCCTGCGGTGTTGCGGCCAGCTCACAAGAAAGCGAGTTGAAGAAAGGAGCTCAGGGGCACTGTAATTCACAAACCTGCAGAGTTATAAATGACAACTATCGTCCAAAAATATACTGAAGTAAGGCTGCCAAGAGGACTTGAAAGCGGGGCAGAATTGCAGGAAACCGATTTCAGGAGGTAGACTGGAATTGCATTGAAAGCATAGGAAAAGAGGCAGAACGTCCACAATGATGCACTTGGCCAAAAAGGGCGTATGCGTTTTTTCCTGAATATATTCAGGAAAAAACGCATACGCCCTTTTTGGCCAACCAAGCAAGCTTGCAAAGGAAATCTGCACTACAATGAAGTCTCACTTCCCCCCAGTCAAAAGGGCCATCTGAAAAAAGTGTAAAATCCAGAAAGGCAGGACAGGCCATGGAGAACTGGGAGCCTTGTTATGCTGATGGGCGGGATGTAAATTGCCAACAGACACTCGGGAGAAGTGTATGGTGTTTCCTGAAACGTCTAAAAAACAAAGCAACAGAGCCTAGGGCACTTCCACTTATGGTCCTATAGCTTAGGGAAATTAAAATCAAAAAGATACAGCCACCCCAATGTTTGGGACGCCTCTGTTTACAAGAACCTCGTTTACCGTACAAGTTCAATATCACAGAAAGTGAAAAATGGATAAAGAACTTGTGGTACTTACGTACAATGCAGTATCACTCAGCAGTGAAATCTATGTCATCAGGCCCGTAGCAGCACAATGAGTGGATTCAGGTACGATGATTCTAACTGAAATAAGTCACACAGAAAAAGAAACATCATAAGATATCAGTAATACACGGAATGTAAACTTGGCTACACAGGAACTGAATTACAGAACAGAACAGGGACTCAAATTTAGAAAACCACCTTATGCTTGTTTAAGGGTAAAGGTGAGTTGGGGTGCTGCATAAAACCAGAGATTGAAATGAGCACAGATAAAGTTCCTTAAGCCAAATATGGAATAGACAAGAGCTACTCCTTGCTCAACGAAATGGACTCAACACCGCATATTAAACGCCTAAGAATGTACCTGACTCTTAAGTATCTTAAAACCTATGGATTGCTATGTCTCCGAAAGAGAATCAAGCATGTGTACAGGGACATAAACGCAGCAGTGATAGGATTGGAGAGGTTCGGTGAGCAAATGAAGACCCTTTGAAGTCATATTGCATGGTACCCATTACACGGGTCTCAACTCTCCAGGTTTAAGGTATTCTTCCTTCAGCTAAAACATGCATGTGGAACCTAGAGTATGATCAACCATGTGATCGGGAGACGTTTTCAAATATGTCTCAGTTTTCGTACCCTGGTACTCGGGTGCAACATTCCAGACGCTTTACTAACACTCTCCCGACTTGGAGAGTCAGTCCCTTTAACCTCCTGTTTGGCCCAGTTTGCAATTTCTGCGGAAGATGAACAGGAATAGCGAGAACCAATGAGAGACTAGCTGGAGGTGTCTGGACGGGCAAATTTAACTCTCATTTCCCACCAGGAAGAGGAAATAACCAAAGGCTCAGCGTGCCGTGCCGGAACCAGATTAGGGCCTGAAGCCATCCTGCGGTGTTGCGGCCAGCTCACAAGAAAGCGAGTTGAAGAAAGGAGCTCAGGGGCACTGTAATTCACAAACCTGCAGAGTTATAAATGACAACTATCGTCCAAAAATATACTGAAGTAAGGCTGCCAAGAGGACTTGAAAGCGGGGCAGAATTGCAGGAAACCGATTTCAGGAGGTAGACTGGAATTGCATTGAAAGCATAGGAAAAGAGGCAGAACGTCCACAATGATGCACTTGGCCAAAAAGGGCGTATGCATTTTTTCCTGAATATATTCAGGAAAAAACGCATACGCCCTTTTTGGCCAACCAAGCAAGCTTGCAAAGGAAATCTGCACTACAATGAAGTCTCACTTCCCCCCGGTCAAAAGGGCCATCTGAAAAAAGTGTAAAATCCAGAAAGGCAGGACAGGCCATGGAGAACTGGGAGCCTTGTTATGCTGATGGGCGGGATGTAAATTGCCAACAGACACTCGGGAGAAGTGTATGGTGTTTCCTGAAACGTCTAAAAAACAAAGCAACAGAGCCTAGGGCACTTCCACTTATGGTCCTATAGCTTAGGGAAATTAAAATCAAAAAGATACAGCCACCCCAATGTTTGGGACGCCTCTGTTTACAAGAACCTCGTTTACCGTACAAGTTCAATATCACAGAAAGTGAAAAATGGATAAAGAACTTGTGGTACTTACGTACAATGCAGTATCACTCAGCAGTGAAATCTATGTCATCAGGCCCGTAGCAGCACAATGAGTGGATTCAGGTACGATGATTCTAACTGAAATAAGTCACACAGAAAAAGAAACATCATAAGATATCAGTAATACACGGAATGTAAACTTGGCTACACAGGAACTGAATTACAGAACAGAACAGGGTCTCAATTTTAGAAAACCAACTTATGCTTGTTTAAGGGTAAAGGTGAGTTGGGGTGCTGCATAAAACCAGAGATTGAAATGAGCACAGATAAAGTTCCTTAAGCCAAATATGGAATAGACAAGAGCTACTCCTTGCTCAACGAAATGGACTCAACACAGCATATTAAACGCCTAAGAATGTACCTGACTCTTAAGTATCTTAAAACCTATGGATTGCTATGTCTCCGAAAGAGAATCAAGCATGTGTACAGGGACATAAACGCAGCAGTGATAGGATTGGAGAGGTTCGGTGAGCAAATGAAGACTCTTTGAAGTCATATTGCATGGTACCCATTCCACGGGTTTCAACTACCCAGGTTTAAGGTATTCTTCCTTCAGCTAAAACATGCATGTGGAACCTAGAGTATGATCAACCATGTGATCGGGAGACGAGTTCAAATATGTCTCAGTTTTCGTACCCTGGTACTCGGGTGCAATATTCCAGACGCTTTACTAACACTCTCCCGACTTGGAGAGTCAGTCCCTTTAACCTCCTGTTTGGCCCAGTTTGCAATTTCTGCGGAAGATGAACAGGAATAGCGAGAACCAATGAGAGACTAGCTGGAGGTGTCTGGACGGGCAAATTTAACTCTCATTTCCCACCAGGAAGAGGAAATAACCAAAGGCTCAGCGTGCCGTGCCGGAACCAGATTAGGGCCTGAAGCCATCCTGCGGTGTTGCGGCCAGCTCACAAGAAAACGAGTTGAAGAAAGGAGCTCAGGGGCACTGTAATTCACAAACCTGCAGAGTTATAAATGACAACTATCGTCCAAAAATATACTGAAGTAAGGCTGCCAAGAGGACTTGAAAGCGGGGCAGAATTGCAGGAAACCGATTTCAGGAGGTAGACTGGAATTGCATTGAAAGCATAGGAAAAGAGGCAGAACGTCCACAATGATGCACTTGGCCAAAAAGGGCGTATGCGTTTTTTCCTGAATATATTCAGGAAAAAACGCATACGCCCTTTTTGGCCAACCAAGCAAGCTTGCAAAGGAAATCTGCACTACAATGAAGTCTCACTTCCCCCCGGTCAAAAGGGCCATCTGAAAAAAGTGTAAAATCCAGAAAGGCAGGACAGGCCATGGAGAACTGGGAGCCTTGTTATGCTGATGGGCGGGATGTAAATTGCCAACAGACACTCGGGAGAAGTGTATGGTGTTTCCTGAAACGTCTAAAAAACAAAGCAACAGAGCCTAGGGCACTTCCACTTATGGTCCTATAGCTTAGGGAAATTAAAATCAAAAAGATACAGCCACCCCAATGTTTGGGACGCCTCTGTTTACAAGAACCTCGTTTACCGTACAAGTTCAATATCACAGAAAGTGAAAAATGGATAAAGAACTTGTGGTACTTACGTACAATGCAGTATCACTCAGCAGTGAAATCTATGTCATCAGGCCCGTAGCAGCACAATGAGTGGATTCAGGTACGATGATTCTAACTGAAATAAGTCACACAGAAAAAGAAACATCATAAGATATCAGTAATACACGGAATGTAAACTTGGCTACACAGGAACTGAATTACAGAACAGAACAGGGTCTCAAATTTAGAAAACCAACTTATGCTTGTTTAAGGGGAAAGGTGAGTTGGGGTGCTGCATAAAACCAGAGATTGAAATGAGCACAGATAAAGTTCCTTAAGCCAAATATGGAATAGACAAGAGCTACTCCTTGCTCAACGAAATGGACTCAACACCGCATATTAAACGCCTAAGAATGTACCTGACTCTTAAGTATCTTAAAACCTATGGATTGCTATGTCTCCGAAAGAGAATCAAGCATGTGTACAGGGACATAAACGCAGCAGTGATAGGATTGGAGAGGTTCGGTGAGCAAATGAAGACCCTTTGAAGTCATATTGCATGGTACCCATTCCACGGGTTTCAACTACCCAGGTTTAAGGTATTCTTCCTTCAGCTAAAACATGCATGTGGAACCTAGAGTATGATCAACCATGTGATCGGGAGACGTGTTCAAATATGTCTCAGTTTTCGTACCCTGGTACTCGGGTGCAACATTCCAGACGCTTTACTAACACTCTCCCGACTTGGAGAGTCAGTCCCTTTAACCTCCTGTTTGGCCCAGTTTGCAATTTCTGCGGAAGATGAACAGGAATAGCGAGAACCAATGAGAGACTAGCTGGAGGTGTCTGGACGGGCAAATTTAACTCTCATTTCCCACCAGGAAGAGGAAATAACCAAAGGCTCAGCGTGCCGTGCCGGAACCAGATTAGGGCCTGAAGCCATCCTGCGGTGTTGCGGCCAGCTCACAAGAAAACGAGTTGAAGAAAGGAGCTCAGGGGCACTGTAATTCACAAACCTGCAGAGTTATAAATGACAGCTATCGTCCAAAAATATACTGAAGTAAGGCTGCCAAGAGGACTTGAAAGCGGGGCAGAATTGCAGGAAACCGATTTCAGGAGGTAGACTGGAATTGCATTGAAAGCATAGGAAAAGAGGCAGAACGTCCACAATGATGCACTTGGCCAAAAAGGGCGTATGCGTTTTTTCCTGAATATATTCAGGAAAAAACGCATACGCCCTTTTTGGCCAACCAAGCAAGCTTGCAAAGCAAATCTGCACTACAATGAAGTCTCACTTCCCCCCGGTCAAAAGGGCCATCTGCAAAAAGTGTAAAATCCAGAAAGGCAGGACAGGCCATGGAGAACTGGGAGCCTTGTTATGCTGATGGGCGGGATGTAAATTGCCAACAGACACTCGGGAGAAGTGTATGGTGTTTCCTGAAACATCTAAAAAACAAAGCAACAGAGCCTAGGGCACTTCCACTTATGGTCCTATAGCTTAGGGAAATTAAAATCAAAAAGATACAGCCACCCCAATGTTTGGGACGCCTCTGTTTACAAGAACCTCGTTTACCATACAAGTTCAATATCACAGAAAGTGAAAAATGGATAAAGAACTTGTGGTACTTACGTACAATGCAGTATCACTCAGCAGTGAAATCTATGTCATCAGGCCCGTAGCAGCACAATGAGTGGATTCAGGTACGATGATTCTAACTGAAATAAGTCACACAGAAAAAGAAACATCATAAGATATCAGTAATACACGGAATGTAAACTTGGCTACACAGGAACTGAATTACAGAACAGAACAGGGTCTCAAATTTAGAAAACCAACTTATGCTTGTTTAAGGGTAAAGGTGAGTTGGGGTGCTGCATAAAACCAGAGATTGAAATGAGCACAGATAAAGTTCCTTAAGCCAAATATGGAATAGACAAGAGCTACTCCTTGCTCAACGAAATGGACTCAACACCGCATATTAAACGCCTAAGAATGTACCTGACTCTTAA
Source organism: Globicephala melas (assembly GCF_963455315.2). NCBI lineage: Eukaryota > Metazoa > Chordata > Mammalia > Artiodactyla > Delphinidae > Globicephala > Globicephala melas. Next base: position 156,663 of record NW_027207463.1, on the reverse strand, counting down.
GTATCTTAAAACCTATGGATTGCTATGTCTCTGAAAGAGAATCAAGCATGTGTACAGGGACATAAACGCAGCAGTGATAGGATTGGAGAGGTTCGGTGAGCAAATGAAGACCCTTTGAAGTCATATTGCATGGTACCCATTCCACGGGTCTCAACTCTCCAGGTTTAAGGTATTCTTCCTTCAGCTAAAACATGCATGTGGAACCCAGAGTATGATCAATCGTGTGAACGGGAGACGTGTTCAAATATGTCTCAGTTTTCCTCCCCTGGTACTCGGGTACAACATTCCAGATGCTTTACTAACACTCTCCCCACTTGGAGAGTCAGCGCCTTTAACCTCCTGTTTGGCCCAGTTTGCAATTTCTGCGGAAGATGAACAGGAATAGCGAGAACCAATGAGAGACTAGCTGGAGGTGTCTGGACGGGCAAATTTAACTCTCATTTCCCACCAGGAAGAGGAAATAACCAAAGGCTCAGCGTGCCGTGCCGGAACCAGAATAGGGCCTGAAGCCATCCTGCGGTGTTGCGGCCAGCTCACAGGAAAGCAAGTTGAAGAAAGGAGCTCAGGGGCACTGTAATTCACAAACCTGCAGAGTTATAAATGACAGCTATCGTCCAAAAATATACTGAAGTAAGGCTGCCAAGAGGACTCGAAAGCGGGGCAGAATTGCAGGAAACCGATTTCAGGAGGTAGACTGGAATTGCATTGAAAGCATAGGAAAAGAGGCAGAACGTCCACAATGATGCACTTGGCCAAAAAGGGCGTATGCGTTTTTTCCTGAATATATTCAGGAAAAAACGCATACGCCCTTTTTGGCCAACCAAGCAAACTTGCAAAGGAAATCTGCACTACAATGAAGTCTCACTTCCCCCCGGTCAAAAGGGCCATCTGAAAAAGGTGTAAAATCCAGAAAGGCAGGACAGGCCATGGAGAACTGGGAGCCTTGTTATGCTGATGGGCGGGATGTAAATTGCCAACAGACACTTGGGAGAAGTGTATGGTGTTTCCTGAAACATCTAAGAAACAAAGCAACAGAGCCTAGGGCACTTTCACTTATGGTCCTATAGCTTAGGGAAATTAAAATCAAAAAGACACAGCTACCCCAAAGTTTGGGACGCCTCTGTTTACAAGAACCTCGTTTACCGTACAAGTTCAATATCACAGAAAGTGAAAAATGGATAAAGAACTTGTGGTACTTACGTACAATGCAGTATCACTCAGCAATGAAATCTATGTCATCAGGCCCCTAGCAGCATAATGAGTGGATTCAGGTATGATGATTCTAACTGAAATAAGTCACACAGAAAAAGAAACATCATAAGATATCACTAATACACGGAATGTAAACTTGGCTACACAGGAACTGAATTCCAAAACACAACAGGGTCTCAAATTTAGAAAACCAACTTATGCTTGCTTAAGGGGAAAGGTGAGTTGGGGTGCTGCATAAAACCAGAGATTGAAATGAGCACAGATAAAGTTCCTTAAGCCAAATATGGAATAGACAAGAGCTACTCCTTGCTCAACGAAATGGACTCAACACCCCATATTAAACGCCTAAGAATGTACCTTACTAGTAAGTATCTTAAAACCTATGGATTGCTATGTCTCCAAAAGAGAATCAAGCGTGTGTACAGGGGCAGAAACGCAGCAGTGATAGGATTGGAGAGGTTCGGTGAGCAAATGAAGACCCTTTGAAGTCATATTGCATGGTACCCATTCCACGGGTTTCAACTACCCACGTTTAAGGTATTCTTCCTTCAGCTAAAACATGCATGTGGAACCCAGAGTATGATCAACCGTGTGATCGGGAGACCTCTTCAAATATGTCTCAGTTTTCGTACCCTGGTACACGGGTGCAACATTCCAGATGCTTCACTAACACTCTCCCGACTTGGAGAGTCAGTCCCTTTAACCTCCTGTTTGGCCCAGTTTGCAATTTCTGCGGAAGATGAACAGGAATAGCGAGAACCAATGAGAGACTAGCTGGAGGTGTCTGGACGGGCAAATTTAACTCTCATTTCCCACCAGGAAGAGGAAATAACCAAAGGCTCAGCGTGCCGTGCCGGAACCAGATTAGGGCCTGAAGCCATCCTGCGGTGTTGCGGCCAGGTCAGAAGAAAGCGAGTTGAAGAAAGGGACTCAAGGGCACTGTAATTCACAAACCTGCAGAGTTATAAATGACAGCTATCGTCCAAAAATATACTGAAGTAAGGCTTCCAAGAGGACTTGAAAGCGGGGCAGAATTGCAGGAAACCGATTTCAGGAGGTAGACTGGAATTGCATTGAAAGCATAGGAAAAGAGGCAGAACGTCCACAATGATGCACTTGGCCAAAAAGGGCGTATGCGTTTTTTCCTGAATATATTCAGGAAAAAACGCATACGCCCTTTTTGGCCAACCAAGCAAGCTTGCAAAGGAAATCTGCACTACAATGAAGTCTCACTTCCCCCCGGTCAAAAGGGCCATCTGCAAAAAGTGTAAAATCCAGAAAGGCAGGACAGGCCATGGAGAACTGGGAGCCTTGTTATGCTGATGGGCGGGATGTAAATTGCCAACAGACACTCGGGAGAATCGTATGGTGTTTCCTGAAACGTCTAAAAAACAAAGCAACAGAGCCTAGGGCACTTCCACTTATGGTCCTATAGCTTAGGGAAATTAAAATCAAAAAGATACAGCCACCCCAATGTTTGGGACGCCTCTGTTTACAAGAACCTCGTTTACCATACAAGTTCAATATCACAGAAAGTGAAAAATGGATAAAGAACTTGTGGTACTTACATACAATGCAGTATCACTCAGCAGTGAAATCTATGTCATCAGGCCCGTAGCAGCACAATGAGTGGATTCAGGTACGATGATTCTAACTGAAATAAGTCACACAGAAAAAGAAACATCATAAGATATCACTAATACACGGAATGTAAACTTGGCTACACAGGAACTGAATTACAGAACAGAACAGGGTCTCAAATTTAGAAAACCAACTTATGCTTGTTTAAGGGTAAAGGTGAGTTGGGGTGCTGCATAAAACCAGAGATTGAAATGAGCACAGATAAAGTTCCTTAAGCCAAATATGGAATAGACAAGAGCTACTCCTTGCTCAACGAAATGGACTCAACACCGCATATTAAACGCCTAAGAATGTACCTGACTCTTAAGTATCTTAAAACCTATGGATTGCTATGTCTCTGAAAGAGAATCAATCATGTGTACAGGGACATAAACGCAGCAGTGATAGGATTGGAGAGGTTCGGTGAGCAAATGAAGACCCTTTGAAGTCATATTGCATGGTACCCATTCCACGGGTCTCAACTCTCCAGGTTTAAGGTATTCTTCCTTCAGCTAAAACATGCATGTGGAACCCAGAGTATGATCAATCGTGTGAACGGGAGACGTGTTCAAATATGTCTCAGTTTTCCTCCCCTGGTACTCGGGTGCAACATTCCAGACGCTTTACTAACACTCTCCCCACTTGGAGAGTCAGCGCCTTTAACCTCCTGTTTGGCCCAGTTTGCAATTTCTGCGGAAGATGAACAGGAATAGCGAGAACCAATGAGAGACTAGCTGGAGGTGTCTGGACGGGCAAATTTAACTCTCATTTCCCACCAGGAAGAGGAAATAACCAAAGGCTCAGCGTGCCGTGCCGGAACCAGAATAGGGCCTGAAGCCATCCTGCGGTGTTGCGGCAAGCTCACAAGAAAGCAAGTTGAAGAAAGGAGCTCAGGGGCACTGTAATTCACAAACCTGCAGAGTTATAAATGACAGCTATCGTCCAAAAATATACTGAAGTAAGGCTGCCAAGAGGACTTGAAAGCGGGGCAGAATTGCAGGAAACCGATTTCAGGAGGTAGACTGGAATTGCATTGAAAGCATAGGAAAAGAGGCAGAACGTCCACAATGATGCACTTGGCCAAAAAGGGCGTATGCGTTTTTTCCTGAATATATTCAGGAAAAAACGCATACGCCCTTTTTGGCCAACCAAGCAAACTTGCAAAGGAAATCTGCACTACAATGAAGTCTCACTTCCCCCCGGTCAAAAGGGCCATCTGAAAAAGGTGTAAAATCCAGAAAGGCAGGACAGGCCATGGAGAACTGGGAGCCTTGTTATGCTGATGGGCGGGATGTAAATTGCCAACAGACACTTGGGAGAAGTGTATGGTGTTTCCTGAAACATCTAAGAAACAAAGCAACAGAGCCTAGGGCACTTTCACTTATGGTCCTATAGCTTAGGGAAATTAAAATCAAAAAGACACAGCTACCCCAAAGTTTGGGACGCCTCTGTTTACAAGAACCTCGTTTACCGTACAAGTTCAATATCACAGAAAGTGAAAAATGGATAAAGAACTTGTGGTACTTACGTACAATGCAGTATCACTCAGCAATGAAATCTATGTCATCAGGCCCCTAGCAGCATAATGAGTGGATTCAGGTATGATGATTCTAACTGAAATAAGTCACACAGAAAAAGAAACATCATAAGATATCACTAATACACGGAATGTAAACTTGGCTACACAGGAACTGAATTCCAAAACACAACAGGGTCTCAAATTTAGAAAACCAACTTATGCTTGCTTAAGGGGAAAGGTGAGTTGGGGTGCTGCATAAAACCAGAGATTGAAATGAGCACAGATAAAGTTCCTTAAGCCAAATATGGAATAGACAAGAGCTACTCCTTGCTCAACGAAATGGACTCAACACCCCATATTAAACGCCTAAGAATGTACCTTACTAGTAAGTATCTTAAAACCTATGGATTGCTATGTCTCCAAAAGAGAATCAAGCGTGTGTACAGGGGCAGAAACGCAGCAGTGATAGGATTGGAGAGGTTCGGTGAGCAAATGAAGACCCTTTGAAGTCATATTGCATGGTACCCATTCCACGGGTTTCAACTACCCACGTTTAAGGTATTCTTCCTTCAGCTAAAACATGCATGTGGAACCCAGAGTATGATCAACCGTGTGATCGGGAGACCTGTTCAAATATGTCTCAGTTTTCGTACCCTGGTACACGGGTGCAACATTCCAGACGCTTTACTAACACTCTCCCGACTTGGAGAGTCAGTCCCTTTAACCTCCTGTTTGGCCCAGTTTGCAATTTCTGCGGAAGATGAACAGGAATAGCGAGAACCAATGAGAGACTAGCTGGAGGTCTCTGGACGGGCAAATTTAACTCTCATTTCCCACCAGGAAGAGGAATTAACCAAAGGCTCGGCGTGCCGTGCCGGAACCAGATTAGGGCCTGAAGCCATCCTGCGGTGTTGCGGCCAGCTCACAAGAAAGCGAGTTGAAGAAAGGAGCTCAGGGGCACTGTAATTCACAAACCTGCAGAGTTATAAATGACAATTATCGTCCAAAAATATACTGAAGTAAGGCTGCCAAGAGGACTTGAAAGCGGGGCAGAATTGCAGGAAACCGATTTCAGGAGGTACACTGGAATTGCATTGAAAGCATAGGAAAAGAGGCAGAACGTTCACAATGATGCACTTGGCCAAAAAGGACGTATGCGTTTTTTCCTGAATATACGCCCTTTTTGGCCAACCAAGCAAACTTGCAAAGGAAATCTGCACTACAATGAAGTCTCACTTCCCCCCGGTCAAAAGGGCCATCTGAAAAAAGTGTAAAATCCAGAAAGGCAGGACAGGCCATGGAGAACTGGGAGCCTTGTTATGCTGATGGGCGGGATGTAAATTGCCAACAGACACTCGGGAGAAGTGTATGGTGTTTCCTGAAACATCTGAAAAACAAAGCAACAGAGCCTAGGGCACTTCCACTTATGGCCCTATAGCTTAGGGAAATTAAAATCAAAACGACACAGCCACCCCAAAGTTTGGGACGCCTCTGTTTACAAGAACCTCGTTTACCGTACAAGTTCAATATCACAGAAAGTGAAAAATGGATAAAGAACTTGTGGTACTTACGTACAATGCAGTATCACTCAGCAGTGAAATCTATGACATCAGGCCCGTAGCAGCACAATGAGTGGATTCAGGTACGATGATTCTAACTGAAATAAGTCACACAGAAAAAGAAACATCATAAGATATCAGTAATACACGGAATGTAAACTTGGCTACACAGGAACTGAATTACAGAACAGAACAGGGTCTCAAATTTAGAAAACCAACTTATGCTTGTTTAAGGGGAAAGGTGAGTTGGGGTGCTGCAAAAAACCAGAGATTGAAATGAGCACAGATAAAGTTCCTTAAGCCAAATATGGAATAGACAAGAGCTACTCCTTGCTCAACGAAATGGACTCAACACCGCATATTAAACGCCTAAGAATGTACCTGACTCTTAAGTATCTTAAAACCTATGGATTGCTATGTCTCCGAAAGAGAATCAAGCATGTGTACAGGGATATAAACAAAGCAGTGATAGGATTGGAGAGGTTCGGTGAGCAAATGAAGACCCTTTGAAGTCATATTGCATGGTACCCATTCCACGGGTTTCAACTACCCAGGTTTAAGGTATTCCTCCTTCAGCTAAAACATGCATGTGGAACCTAGAGTATGATCAACCATGTGATCGGGAGACGTGTTCAAATATGTCTCAGTTTTCGTACCCTGGTACTCGGGTGCAACATTCCAGACGCTTTACTAACACTCTCCCGACTTGGAGAGTCAGTCCCTTTATACTCCTGTTTGGCCCAGTTTGCAATTTCTGCGGAAGATGAACAGGAATAGCGAGAACCAATGAGAGACTAGCTGGAGGTGTCTGGACGGGCAAATTTAACTCTCATTTCCCACCAGGAAGAGGAAATAACCAAAGGCTCAGCGTGCCGTGCCGGAACCAGATTAGGGCCTGAAGCCATCCTGCGGTGTTGCGGCCAGGTCACAAGGAAGCGAGTTGAAGAAAGGGACTCAAGGGCACTGTAATTCACAAACCTGCAGAGTTATAAATGACAGCTATCGTCCAAAAATATACTGAAGTAAGGCTTCCAAGAGGACTTGAAAGCGGGGCAGAATTGCAGGAAACCGATTTCAGGAGGTAGACTGGAATTGCATTGAAAGCATAGGAAAAGAGGCAGAACGTCCACAATGATGCACTTGGCCAAAAAGGGCGTATGCGTTTTTTCCTGAATATATTCAGGAAAAAACGCATACGCCCTTTTTGGCCAACCAAGCAAGCTTGCAAAGGAAATCTGCACTACAATGAAGTCTCACTTCCCCCCGGTCAAAAGGGCCATCTGCAAAAAGTGTAAAATCCAGAAAGGCAGGACAGGCCATGGAGAACTGGGAGCCTTGTTATGCTGATGGGCGGGATGTAAATTGCCAACAGACACTCGGGAGAATCGTATGGTGTTTCCTGAAACGTCTAAAAAACAAAGCAACAGAGCCTAGGGCACTTCCACTTATGGTCCTATAGCTTAGGGAAATTAAAATCAAAAAGATACAGCCACCCCAATGTTTGGGACGCCTCTGTTTACAAGAACCTCGTTTACCATACAAGTTCAATATCACAGAAAGTGAAAAATGGATAAAGAACTTGTGGTACTTACGTACAATGCAGTATCACTCAGCAGTGAAATCTATGTCATCAGGCCCGTAGCAGCACAATGAGTGGATTCAGGTACGATGATTCTAACTGAAATAAGTCACACAGAAAAAGAAACATCATAAGATATCACTAATACACGGAATGTAAACTTGGCTACACAGGAACTGAATTACAGAACAGAACAGGGTCTCAAATTTAGAAAACCAACTTATGCTTGTTTAAGGGTAAAGGTGAGTTGGGGTGCTGCATAAAACCAGAGATTGAAATGAGCACAGATAAAGTTCCTTAAGCCAAATATGGAATAGACAAGAGCTACTCCTTGCTCAACGAAATGGACTCAACACCGCATATTAAACGCCTAAGAATGTACCTGACTCTTAAGTATCTTAAAACCTATGGATTGCTATGTCTCCGAAAGAGAATCAATCATGTGTACAGGGACATAAACGCAGCAGTGATAGGATTGGAGAGGTTCGGTGAGCAAATGAAGACCCTTTGAAGTCATATTGCATGGTACCCATTCCACGGGTCTCAACTCTCCAGGTTTAAGGTATTCTTCCTTCAGCTAAAACATGCATGTGGAACCCAGAGTATGATCAATCGTGTGAACGGGAGACGTGTTCAAATATGTCTCAGTTTTCCTCCCCTGGTACTCGGGTGCAACATTCCAGACGCTTTACTAACACTCTCCCCACTTGGAGAGTCAGCGCCTTTAACCTCCTGTTTGGCCCAGTTTGCAATTTCTGCGGAAGATGAACAGGAATAGCGAGAACCAATGAGAGACTAGCTGGAGGTGTCTGGACGGGCAAATTTAACTCTCATTTCCCACCAGGAAGAGGAAATAACCAAAGGCTCAGCGTGCCGTGCCGGAACCAGAATAGGGCCTGAAGCCATACTGCGGTGTTGCGGCAAGCTCACAAGAAAGCAAGTTGAAGAAAGGAGCTCAGGGGCACTGTAATTCACAAACCTGCAGAGTTATAAATGACAGCTATCGTCCAAAAATATACTGAAGTAAGGCTGCCAAGAGGACTTGAAAGCGGGGCAGAATTGCAGGAAACCGATTTCAGGAGGTAGACTGGAATTGCATTGAAAGCATAGGAAAAGAGGCAGAACGTCCACAATGATGCACTTGGCCAAAAAGGGCGTATGCGTTTTTTCCTGAATATATTCAGGAAAAAACGCATACGCCCTTTTTGGCCAACCAAGCAAGCTTGCAAAGGAAATCTGCACTACAATGAAGTCTCACTTCCCCCCGGTCAAAAGGGCCATCTGAAAAAAGTGTAAAATCCAGAAAGGCAGGACAGGCCATGGAGAACTGGGAGCCTTGTTATACTGATGGGCGGGATGTACATTGCCAACAGACACTCGGGAGAAGTGTATGGTGTTTCCTGAAACGTCTAAAAAACAAAGCAACAGAGCCTAGGGCACTTCCACTTATGGTCCTATAGCTTAGGGAAATTAAAATCAAAAAGATACAGCCACCCCAATGTTTGGGACGCCTCTGTTTACAAGAACCTCGTTTACCGTACAAGTTCAATATCACAGAAAGTGAAAAATGGATAAAGAACTTGTGGTACTTACGTACAATGCAGTATCACTCAGCAATGAAATCTATGTCATCAGGCCCGTAGCAGCATAATGAGTGGATTCAGGTACGATGATTCTAACTGAAATAAGTCACACAGAAAAGGAAACATCATAAGATATCACTAATACACGGAATGTAAACTGGGCTACACAGGAACTGAATTCCAAAACAGAACAGGATCTCAAATTTAGAAAACCAACTTATGCTTGCTTAAGGGTAAAGGTGAGTTGGGGTGCTGCATAAAACCAGAGATTGAAATGAGCACAGATAAAGTTCCTTAAGCCAAATACGGAATAGACAAGAGCTACTCCTTGCTCAACGAAATGGACTCAACACCGCATATTAAACGCCTAAGAATGTACCTGACTCTTAAGTATCTTAAAACCTATGGATTGCTATGTCTCCGAAAGAGAATCAAGCATGTGTACAGGGGCATAAACGCAGCAGTGATAGGATTGGAGAGGTTCGGTGAGCAATGAAGACCCTTTGAAGTCATATTGCATGGTACCCATTCCACGGGTTTCAACTACCCAGGTTTAAGGTATTCTTCCTTCAGCTATAACATGCATGTGGAACCCAGAGTATGATCAACCGTGTGAACGGGAGACGTGTTCAAATATGTCTCAGTTTTCCTCCCCTGGTACTCGGGTGCAACATTCCAGACGCTTTACTAACACTCTCCCCACTTGGAGAGTCAGCGCCTTTAACCTCCTGTTTGGCCCAGTTTGCAATTTCTGCGGAAGATGAACAGGAATAGGGAGAACCAATGAGAGACTAGCTGGAGGTGTCTGGACGGGCAAATTTAACTCTCGTTTCCCACCAGGAAGAGGAATTAACCAAAGGCTCAGCGTGCCGTGCCGAAACCAGATTAGGGCCTGAAGCCATCATGCGGTGTTGCGGCCAGGTCACAAGAAAGCGAGTTGAAGAAAGGAGCTCAGGGGCACTGTAATTCACAAACCTGCAGAGTTATAAATGACAACTATCGTCCAAAAATATACTGAAGTAAGGCTGCCAAGAGGACTTGAAAGCGGGGCAGAATTGCAGGAAACCGATTTCAGGAGGTAGACTGGAATTGCATTGAAAGCATAGGAAAAGAGGCAGAACGTCCACAATGATGCACTTGGCCAAAAAGGGCGTATGCGTTTTTTCCTGAATATATTCAGGAAAAAACGCATACGCCCTTTTTGGCCAACCAAGCAAGCTTGCAAAGGAAATCTGCACTACAATGAAGTCTCACTTCCCCCCGGTCAAAAGGGCCATCTGAAAAAAGTGTAAAATCCAGAAACGCAGAACAGGCCATGGAGAACTGGGAGCCTTGTTATGCTGATGGGCGGGATGTAAATTGCCAACAGACACTCGGGAGAAGTGTATGGTGTTTCCTGAAACATCTAAAAAACAAAGCAACAGAGCCTAGGGCACTTCCACTTATGGTCCTATAGATTAGGGAAATTAAAATCAAAAAGATACAGCCACCCCAATGTTTGGGACGCCTCTGTTTACAAGAACCTTGTTTACCGTACAAGTTCAATATCACAGAAAGTGAAAAATGGATAAAGAACTTGTGGTACTTACGTACAATGCAGTATCACTCAGCATTGAAATCTAAGTCATCAGGCCCGTAGCAGCACAATGAGTGGATTCAGGTACGATGATTCTAACTGAAATAAGTCACACAGAAAAAGAAACATCATAAGATATCACTAATACACGGAATGTAAACTTGGCTACACAGGAACTGAATTACAGAACAGAACAGGGTCTCAAATTTAGAAAACCAACTTATGCTTGCTTAAGGGTAAAGGTGAGTTGGGGTGCTGCATAAAACCAGAGATTGAAATGAGCACAGATAAAGTTCCTTAAGCCAAATATGGAATAGACAAGAGCTACTCCTTGCTCAACGAAATGGACTCAACACCACATATTAAACGCCTAAGAATGTACCTGACTCTTAAGTATCTTAAAACCTATGGATTGCTATGTCTCCGAAAGAGAATCAAGCATGTGTACAGGGACATAAACGCAGCAGTGATAGGATTGGAGAGGTTCGGTGAGCAAATGAAGACCCTTTGAAGTCATATTGCATGGTACCCATTCCACGGGTCTCAACTCTCCAGGTTTAAGGTATTCTTCCTTCAGCTAAAACATGCATGTGGAACCCAGAGTATGATCAATCGTGTGAACGGGAGACGTGTTCAAATATGTCTCAGTTTTCGTACCCTGGTACTCGGGTGCAACATTCCAGATGCTTTACTAACACTCTCCCCACTTGGAGAGTCAGCGCCTTTAACCTCCTGTTTGGCCCAGTTTGCAATTTCTGCGGAAGATGAACAGGAATAGGGAGAACCAATGAGAGACTAGCTGGAGGTGTCTGGACGGGCAAATTTAACTCTCATTTCCCACCAGGAAGAGGAAATAACCAAAGGCTCAGCGTGCCGTGCCGGAACCAGATTAGGGCCTGAAGCCATCCTGCGGTGTTGCGGCCAGCTCACAAGAAAGCGAGTTGAAGAAAGGCGCTCAGGGGCACTATAATTCACAAACCTGCAGAGTTATAAATGACAGCTATCGTCCAAAAATATACTGAAGTAAGGCTGCCAAGAGGACTTGAAAGCGGGGCAGAATTGCAGGAAACCGATTTCAGGAGGTAGACTGGAATTGCATTGAAAGCATAGGAAAAGAGGCAGAACGTCCACAATGATGCACTTGGCCAAAAAGGGCGTATGCGTTTTTTCCTGAATATATTCAGGAAAAAACGCATACGCACTTTTTGGCCAACCAAGCAAACTTGCAAAGGAAATCTGCACTACAATTAAGTCTCACTTCCCCCCGGTCAAAAGGGCCATCTGAAAAAGGTGTAAAATCCAGAAAGGCAGGACAGGCCATGGAGAACTGGGAGCCTTGTTATGCTGATGGGCGGGATGTAAATTGCCAACAGACACTTGGGAGAAGTGTATGGTGTTTCCTGAAACATCTAAGAAACAAAGCAACAGAGCCTAGGGCACTTTCACTTATGGTCCTATAGCTTAGGGAAATTAAAATCAAAAAGACACAGCCACCCCAAAATTTGGGACGCCTCTGTTTACAAGAACCTCGTTTACCGTACAAGTTCAATATCACAGAAAGTGAAAAATGGATAAAGAACTTGTGGTACTTACGTACAATGCAATATCACTCAGCAATGAAATCTATGTCATCAGGCCCGTAGCAGCATAATGAGTGGATTCAGGTATGATGATTCTAACTGAAATAAGTCACACAGAAAAAGAAACATCATAAGATATCACTAATACACGGAATGTAAACTTGGCTACACAGGAACTGAATTCCAAAACACAACAGGGTCTCAAATTTAGAAAACCAACTTATGCTTGCTTAAGGGGAAAGGTGAGTTGGGGTGCTGCATAAAACCAGAGATTGAAATGAGCACAGATAAAGTTCCTTAAGCCAAATATGGAATAGACAAGAGCTACTCCTTGCTCAACGAAATGGACTCAACACCCCATATTAAACGCCTAAGAATGTACCTTACTAGTAAGTATCTTAAAACCTATGGATTGCTATGTCTCCAAAAGAGAATCAAGCGTGTGTACAGGGGCATAAACGCAGCAGTGATAGGATTGGAGAGGTTTGGTGAGCAAATGAAGACCCTTTGAAGTCATATTGCATGGTACCCATTCCACGGGTTTCAACTACCCACGTTTAAGGTATTCTTCCTTCAGCTAAAACATGCATGTGGAACCCAGAGTATGATCAACCGTGTGATCGGGAGACCTGTTCAAATATGTCTCAGTTTTCGTACCCTGGTACACGGGTGCAACATTCCAGACGCTTTACTAACACTCTCCCGACTTGGAGAGTCAGTCCCTTTAACCTCCTGTTTGGCCCAGTTTGCAATTTCTGCAGAAGATGAACAGGAATAGCCAGAACCAATGAGAGACTAGCTGGAGGTCTCTGGACGGGCAAATTTAACTCTCATTTCCCACCAGGAAGAGGAATTAACCAAAGGCTCGGCGTGCCGTGCCGGAACCAGATTAGGGCCTGAAGCCATCCTGCGGTGTTGCGGCCAGCTCACAAGAAAGCGAGTTGAAGAAAGGAGCTCAGGGGCACTGTAATTCACAAACCTGCAGAGTTATAAGTGACAACTATCGTCCAAAAATATACTGAAGTAAGGCTGCCAAGAGGACTTGAAAGCGGGGCAGAATTGCAGGAAACCGATTTCAGGAGGTACACTGGAATTGCATTGAAAGCATAGGAAAAGAGGCAGAACGTCCACAATGATGCACTTGGCCAAAAAGGACGTATGCGTTTTTTCCTGAATATATTCAGGAAAAAACGCATACGCCCTTTTTGGCCAACCAAGCAAACTTGCAAATGAAATCTGCACTACAATGAAGTCTCACTTCCCCCCGGTCAAAAGGGCCATCTGAAAATAGTGTAAAATCCAGAAAGGCAGGACAGGCCATGGAGAACTGGGAGCCTTGTTATGCTGATGGGCGGGATGTAAATTGCCAACAGACACTCGGGAGAAGTGTATGGTGTTTCCTGAAACATCTAAAAAACAAAGCAACAGAGCCTAGGGCACTTCCACTTATGGCCCTTAGCTTAGGGAAATTAAAATCAAAACGACACAGCCACCCCAAAGTTAGGGACGCCTCTGTTTACAAGAACCTCGTTTACTGTACAAGTTCAATATCACAGAAAGTGAAAAATGGATAAAGAACTTGTGGTACTTACGTACAATGCAGTATCACTCAGCAGTGAAATCTATGTCATCAGGCCCGTAGCAGCACAATGAGTGGATTCAGGTACGATGATTCTAACTGAAATAAGTCACACAGAAAAAGAAACATCATAAGATATCAGTAATACACGGAATGTAACTTGGCTACACAGGAACTGAATTACAGAACAGAACAGGGACTCAAATTTAGAAAACCAACTTATGCTTGCTTAAGGGTAAAGGTGAGTTGGGATGCTGCATAAAAGCAGAGATTGAAATGAGCACAGATAAAGTTCCTTAAGCCAAATATGGAATAGACAAGAGCTACTCCTTGCTCAACGAAATGGATTCAACACCGCATATTAAACGCCTAAGAATGTACCTGACTCTTAAGTATCTTAAAACCTATGGATTGCTATGTCTCCGAAAGAGAATCAAGCATGTGTACAGGGACATAAACGCAGCAGTGATAGGATTGGAGAGGTTCGGTGAGCAAATGAAGACCCTTTGAAGTCATACTGCATGGTACCCATTCCACGGGTTTCAACTACCCAGGTTTAAGGTATTCTTCCTTCAGCTAAAACATGCATGTGGAACCTAGAGTATGATCAACCATGTGATCGGGAGACGTGTTCAAATATGTCTCAGTTTTCGTACCCTGGTACTCGGGTGCAACATTCCAGACGCTTTACTAACACTCTCCCGACTTGGAGAGTCAGTCCCTTTAACCTCCTGTTTGGCCCAGTTTGCAATTTCTGCGGAAGATGAACAGGAATAGCGAGAACCAATGAGAGACTAGCTGGAGGTGTATGGACGGGCAAATTTAACTCTCATTTCCCACCAGGAAGAGGAAATAACCAAAGGCTCAGCGTGCCGTGCCGGAACCAGATTAGGGCCTGAAGCCATCCTGCGTTGTTGCGGCCAGCTCACAAGAAAACGAGTTGAAGAAAGGAGCTCAGGGGCACTGTAATTCACAAACCTGCAGAGTTATAAATGACAACTATCGTCCAAAAATATACTGAAGTAAGGCTACCAAGAGGACTTGAAAGCGGAGCAGAATAGCAGGAAACCGATTTCAGGAGGTAGACTGGAATTGCATTGAAAGCATAGGAAAAGAGGCAGAACGTCCACAATGATGCACTTGGCCAAAAAGGGCGTATGCGTTTTTTCCTGAATATATTCAGGAAAAAACGCATACGCCCTTTTTGGCCAACCAAGCAAGCTTGCAAAGAAATCTGCACTACAACGAAGTCTCACTTCCCCCCGGTCAAAAGGGCCATCTGAAAAAAGTGTAAAATCCAGAAAGGCAGGACAGGCCATGGAGAACTGGGAGCCTTGTTATGCTGATGGGCGGGATGTAAATTGCCAACAGACACTTGGGAGAAGTGTATGGTGTTTCCTGAAACATCTAAGAAACAAAGCAACAGAGCCTAGGGCACTTTCACTTATGGTCCTATAGCTTAGGGAAATTAAAATCAAAAAGACACAGCCACCCCAAAATTTGGGACGCCTCTGTTTACAAGAACCTCGTTTACCGTACAAGTTCAATATCACAGAAAGTGAAAAATGGATAAAGAACTTGTGGTACTTACGTACAATGCAATATCACTCAGCAATGAAATCTATGTCATCAGGCCCGTAGCAGCATAATGAGTGGATTCAGGTATGATGATTCTAACTGAAATAAGTCACACAGAAAAAGAAACATCATAAGATATCACTAATACACGGAATGTAAACTTGGCTACACAGGAACTGAATTCCAAAACACAACAGGGTCTCAAATTTAGAAAACCAACTTATGCTTGCTTAAGGGGAAAGGTGAGTTGGGGTGCTGCATAAAACCAGAGATTGAAATGAGCACAGATAAAGTTCCTTAAGCCAAATATGGAATAGACAAGAGCTACTCCTTGCTCAACGAAATGGACTCAACACCCCATATTAAACGCCTAAGAATGTACCTTACTAGTAAGTATCTTAAAACCTATGGATTGCTATGTCTCCAAAAGAGAATCAAGCGTGTGTACAGGGGCATAAACGCAGCAGTGATAGGATTGGAGAGGTTTGGTGAGCAAATGAAGACCCTTTGAAGTCATATTGCATGGTACCCATTCCACGGGTTTCAACTACCCACGTTTAAGGTATTCTTCCTTCAGCTAAAACATGCATGTGGAACCCAGAGTATGATCAACCGTGTGATCGGGAGACCTGTTCAAATATGTCTCAGTTTTCGTACCCTGGTACACGGGTGCAACATTCCAGACGCTTTACTAACACTCTCCCGACTTGGAGAGTCAGTCCCTTTAACCTCCTGTTTGGCCCAGTTTGCAATTTCTGCAGAAGATGAACAGGAATAGCCAGAACCAATGAGAGACTAGCTGGAGGTCTCTGGACGGGCAAATTTAACTCTCATTTCCCACCAGGAAGAGGAATTAACCAAAGGCTCTGCGTGCCGTGCCGGAACCAGATTAGGGCCTGAAGCCATCCTGCGGTGTTGCGGCCAGCTCACAAGAATGCGAGTTGAAGAAAGGAGCTCAGGGGCACTGTAATTCACAAACCTGCAGAGTTATAAGTGACAACTATCGTCCAAAAATATACTGAAGTAAGGCTACCAAGAGGACTTGAAAGCGGGGCAGAATTGCAGGAAACCGATTTCAGGAGGTACACTGGAATTGCATTGAAAGCATAGGAAAAGAGGCAGAACGTCCACAATGATGCACTTGGCCAAAAAGGACGTATGCGTTTTTTCCTGAATATATTCAGGAAAAAACGCATACGCCCTTTTTGGCCAACCAAGCAAACTTGCAAATGAAATCTGCACTACAATGAAGTCTCACTTCCCCCCGGTCAAAAGGGCCATCTGAAAATAGTGTAAAATCCAGAAAGGCAGGACAGGCCATGGAGAACTGGGAGCCTTGTTATGCTGATGGGCGGGATGTAAATTGCCAACAGACACTCGGGAGAAGTGTATGGTGTTTCCTGAAACATCTAAAAAACAAAGCAACAGAGCCTAGGGCACTTCCACTTATGGCCCTTAGCTTAGGGAAATTAAAATCAAAACGACACAGCCACCCCAAAGTTAGGGACGCCTCTGTTTACAAGAACCTCGTTTACTGTACAAGTTCAATATCACAGAAAGTGAAAAATGGATAAAGAACTTGTGGTACTTACGTACAATGCAGTATCACTCAGCAGTGAAATCTATGTCATCAGGCCCGTAGCAGCACAATGAGTGGATTCAGGTACGATGATTCTAACTGAAATAAGTCACACAGAAAAAGAAACATCATAAGATATCAGTAATACACGGAATGTAACTTGGCTACACAGGAACTGAATTACAGAACAGAACAGGGACTCAAATTTAGAAAACCAACTTATGCTTGCTTAAGGGTAAAGGTGAGTTGGGATGCTGCATAAAAGCAGAGATTGAAATGAGCACAGATAAAGTTCCTTAAGCCAAATATGGAATAGACAAGAGCTACTCCTTGCTCAACGAAATGGATTCAACACCGCATATTAAACGCCTAAGAATGTACCTGACTCTTAAGTATCTTAAAACCTATGGATTGCTATGTCTCCGAAAGAGAATCAAGCATGTGTACAGGGACATAAACGCAGCAGTGATAGGATTGGAGAGGTTCGGTGAGCAAATGAAGACCCTTTGAAGTCATACTGCATGGTACCCATTCCACGGGTTTCAACTACCCAGGTTTAAGGTATTCTTCCTTCAGCTAAAACATGCATGTGGAACCTAGAGTATGATCAACCATGTGATCGGGAGACGTGTTCAAATATGTCTCAGTTTTCGTACCCTGGTACTCGGGTGCAACATTCCAGACGCTTTACTAACACTCTCCCGACTTGGAGAGTCAGTCCCTTTAACCTCCTGTTTGGCCCAGTTTGCAATTTCTGCGGAAGATGAACAGGAATAGCGAGAACCAATGAGAGACTAGCTGGAGGTGTATGGACGGGCAAATTTAACTCTCATTTCCCACCAGGAAGAGGAAATAACCAAAGGCTCAGCGTGCCGTGCCGGAACCAGATTAGGGCCTGAAGCCATCCTGCGTTGTTGCGGCCAGCTCACAAGAAAACGAGTTGAAGAAAGGAGCTCAGGGGCACTGTAATTCACAAACCTGCAGAGTTATAAATGACAACTATCGTCCAAAAATATACTGAAGTAAGGCTACCAAGAGGACTTGAAAGCGGAGCAGAATAGCAGGAAACCGATTTCAGGAGGTAGACTGGAATTGCATTGAAAGCATAGGAAAAGAGGCAGAACGTCCACAATGATGCACTTGGCCAAAAAGGGCGTATGCGTTTTTTCCTGAATATATTCAGGAAAAAACGCATACGCCCTTTTTGGCCAACCAAGCAAGCTTGCAAAGGAAATCTGCACTACAATGAAGTCTCACTTCCCCCCGGTCAAAAGGGTCATTTGAAAAAAGTGTAAAATCCAGAAAGGCAGGACAGGCCATGGAGAACTGGGAGCCTTGTTATGCTGATGGGCGGGATGTAAATTGCCAACAGACACTCGGGAGAAGTGTATGGTGTTTCCTGAAACATCTAAAAAACAAAGCAACAGAGCCTAGGGCACTTCCACTTATGGTCCTATAGCTTAGGGAAATTAAAATCAAAAAGATACAGCCACCCCAATGTTTGGGACGCCTCTGTTTACAAGAACCTCATTTACCGTACAAGTTCAATATCACAGAAAGTGAAAAATGGATAAAGAACTTGTGGTACTTACGTACAATGCAGTATCACTCAGCAGTGAAATCTATGTCATCAGGCCCGTAGCAGCACAATGAGTGGATTCAGGTACGATGATTCTAACTGAAATAAGTCACACAGAAAAAGAAACATCATAAGATATCACTAATACACGGAATGTAAACTTGGCTACACAGGAACTGAATTACAGAACAGAACAGGGTCTCAAATTTAGAAAACCAACTTATGCTTGTTTAAGGGTAAAGGCGAGTTGGGGTGCTGCATAAAACCAGAGATTGAAATGAGCACAGATAAAGTTCCTTAAGCCAAATATGGAATAGACAAGAGCTACTCCTTGCTCAACGAAATGGACTCAACACCGCATATTAAACGCCTAAGAATGTACCTGACTCTTAAGTATCTTAAAACCTATGGATTGCTATGTCTCCGAAAGAGAATCAAGCATGTGTACAGGGACATAAACGCAGCAGTGATAGGATTGGAGAGGTTCGGTGAGCAAATGAAGACCCTTTGAAGTCATATTTCATGGTACCCATTCCACGGGTCTCAACTCTCCAGGTTTAAGGTATTCTTCCTTCAGCTAAAACATGCATGTGGAACCCAGAGTATGATCAATCGTGTGAACGGGAGACGTGTTCAAATATGTCTCAGTTTTCCTCCCCTGGTACTCGGGTGCAACATTCCAGACGCTTTACTAACACTCTCCCCACTTGGAGAGTCAGCGCCTTTAACCTCCTGTTTGGCCCAGTTTGCAATTTCTGCGGAAGATGAACAGGAATAGGGAGAACCAATGAGAGACTAGCTGGAGGTGTCTGGACGGGCAAATTTAACTCTCGTTTCCCACCAGGAAGAGGAATTAACCAAAGGCTCAGCGTGCCGTGCCGAAACCAGATTAGGGCCTGAAGCCATCCTGCGGTGTTGCGGCCAGGTCACAAGAAAGCGAGTTGAAGAAAGGAGCTCAGGGGCACTGTAATTCACAAACCTGCAGAGTTATAAATGACAACTATCGTCCAAAAATATACTGAAGTAAGGCTGCCAAGAGGACTTGAAAGCGGGGCAGAATTGCAGGAAACCGATTTCAGGAGGTAGACTGGAATTGCATTGAAAGCATAGGAAAAGAGGCAGAACGTCCACAATGATGCACTTGGCCAAAAAGGGCGTATGCGTTTTTTCCTGAATATATTCAGGAAAAAACGCATACGCCCTTTTTGGCCAACCAAGCAAGCTTGCAAAGGAAATCTGCACTACAATGAAGTCTCACTTCCCCCCGGTCAAAAGGGCCATCTGAAAAAAGTGTAAAATCCAGAAACGCAGAACAGGCCATGGAGAACTGGGAGCCTTGTTATGCTGATGGGCGGGATGTAAATTGCCAACAGACACTCGGGAGAAGTGTATGGTGTTTCCTGAAACATCTAAAAAACAAAGCAACAGAGCCTAGGGCACTTCCACTTATGGTCCTATAGATTAGGGAAATTAAAATCAAAAAGATACAGCCACCCCAATGTTTGGGACGCCTCTGTTTACAAGAACCTCGTTTACCGTACAAGTTCAATATCACAGAAAGTGAAAAATGGATAAAGAACTTGTGGTACTTACGTACAATGCAGTATCACTCAGCATTGAAATCTAAGTCATCAGGCCCGTAGCAGCACAATGAGTGGATTCAGGTACGATGATTCTAACTGAAATAAGTCACACAGAAAAAGAAACATCATAAGATATCACTAATACACGGAATGTAAACTTGGCTACACAGGAACTGAATTACAGAACAGAACAGGGTCTCAAATTTAGAAAACCAACTTATGCTTGCTTAAGGGTAAAGGTGAGTTGGGGTGCTGCATAAAACCAGAGATTGAAATGAGCACAGATAAAGTTCCTTAAGCCAAATATGGAATAGACAAGAGCTACTCCTTGCTCAACGAAATGGACTCAACACCACATATTAAACGCCTAAGAATGTACCTGACTCTTAAGTATCTTAAAACCTATGGATTGCTATGTCTCCGAAAGAGAATCAAGCATGTGTACAGGGACATAAACGCAGCAGTGATAGGATTGGAGAGGTTCGGTGAGCAAATGAAGACCCTTTGAAGTCATATTGCATGGTACCCATTCCACGGGTCTCAACTCTCCAGGTTTAAGGTATTCTTCCTTCAGCTAAAACATGCATGTGGAACCCAGAGTATGATCAATCGTGTGAACGGGAGACGTGTTCAAATATGTCTCAGTTTTCGTACCCTGGTACTCGGGTGCAACATTCCAGATGCTTTACTAACACTCTCCCCACTTGGAGAGTCAGCGCCTTTAACCTCCTGTTTGGCCCAGTTTGCAATTTCTGCGGAAGATGAACAGGAATAGGGAGAACCAATGAGAGACTAGCTGGAGGTGTCTGGACGGGCAAATTTAACTCTCATTTCCCACCAGGAAGAGGAAATAACCAAAGGCTCAGCGTGCCGTGCCGGAACCAGATTAGGGCCTGAAGCCATCCTGCGGTGTTGCGGCCAGCTCACAAGAAAGCGAGTTGAAGAAAGGCGCTCAGGGGCACTATAATTCACAAACCTGCAGAGTTATAAATGACAGCTATCGTCCAAAAATATACTGAAGTAAGGCTGCCAAGAGGACTTGAAAGCGGGGCAGAATTGCAGGAAACCGATTTCAGGAGGTAGACTGGAATTGCATTGAAAGCATAGGAAAAGAGGCAGAACGTCCACAATGATGCACTTGGCCAAAAAGGGCGTATGCGTTTTTTCCTGAATATATTCAGGAAAAAACGCATACGCACATTTTGGCCAACCAAGCAAACTTGCAAAGGAAATCTGCACTACAATTAAGTCTCACTTCCCCCCGGTCAAAAGGGCCATCTGAAAAAGGTGTAAAATCCAGAAAGGCAGGACAGGCCATGGAGAACTGGGAGCCTTGTTATGCTGATGGGCGGGATGTAAATTGCCAACAGACACTTGGGAGAAGTGTATGGTGTTTCCTGAAACATCTAAGAAACAAAGCAACAGAGCCTAGGGCACTTTCACTTATGGTCCTATAGCTTAGGGAAATTAAAATCAAAAAGACACAGCCACCCCAAAATTTGGGACGCCTCTGTTTACAAGAACCTCGTTTACCGTACAAGTTCAATATCACAGAAAGTGAAAAATGGATAAAGAACTTGTGGTACTTACGTACAATGCAATATCACTCAGCAATGAAATCTATGTCATCAGGCCCGTAGCAGCATAATGAGTGGATTCAGGTATGATGATTCTAACTGAAATAAGTCACACAGAAAAAGAAACATCATAAGATATCACTAATACACGGAATGTAAACTTGGCTACACAGGAACTGAATTCCAAAACACAACAGGGTCTCAAATTTAGAAAACCAACTTATGCTTGCTTAAGGGGAAAGGTGAGTTGGGGTGCTGCATAAAACCAGAGATTGAAATGAGCACAGATAAAGTTCCTTAAGCCAAATATGGAATAGACAAGAGCTACTCCTTGCTCAACGAAATGGACTCAACACCCCATATTAAACGCCTAAGAATGTACCTTACTAGTAAGTATCTTAAAACCTATGGATTGCTATGTCTCCAAAAGAGAATCAAGCGTGTGTACAGGGGCATAAACGCAGCAGTGATAGGATTGGAGAGGTTTGGTGAGCAAATGAAGACCCTTTGAAGTCATATTGCATGGTACCCATTCCACGGGTTTCAACTACCCACGTTTAAGGTATTCTTCCTTCAGCTAAAACATGCATGTGGAACCCAGAGTATGATCAACCGTGTTATCGGGAGACCTGTTCAAATATGTCTCAGTTTTCGTACCCTGGTACACGGGTGCAACATTCCAGACGCTTTACTAACACTCTCCCAACTTGGAGAGTCAGTCCCTTTAACCTCCTGTTTGGCCCAGTTTGCAATTTCTGCAGAAGATGAACAGGAATAGCCAGAACCAATGAGAGACTAGCTGGAGGTCTCTGGACGGGCAAATTTAACTCTCATTTCCCACCAGGAAGAGGAATTAACCAAAGGCTCGGCGTGCCGTGCCGGAACCAGATTAGGGCCTGAAGCCATCCTGCGGTGTTGCGGCCAGCTCACAAGAAAGCGAGTTGAAGAAAGGAGCTCAGGGGCACTGTAATTCACAAACCTGCAGAGTTATAAGTGACAACTATCGTCCAAAAATATACTGAAGTAAGGCTGCCAAGAGGACTTGAAAGCGGGGCAGAATTGCAGGAAACCGATTTCAGGAGGTACACTGGAATTGCATTGAAAGCATAGGAAAAGAGGCAGAACGTCCACAATGATGCACTTGGCCAAAAAGGACGTATGCGTTTTTTCCTGAATATATTCAGGAAAAAACGCATACGCCCTTTTTGGCCAACCAAGCAAACTTGCAAATGAAATCTGCACTACAATGAAGTCTCACTTCCCCCCGGTCAAAAGGGCCATCTGAAAATAGTGTAAAATCCAGAAAGGCAGGACAGGCCATGGAGAACTGGGAGCCTTGTTATGCTGATGGGCGGGATGTAAATTGCCAACAGACACTCGGGAGAAGTGTATGGTGTTTCCTGAAACATCTAAAAAACAAAGCAACAGAGCCTAGGGCACTTCCACTTATGGCCCTTAGCTTAGGGAAATTAAAATCAAAACGACACAGCCACCCCAAAGTTAGGGACGCCTCTGTTTACAAGAACCTCGTTTACTGTACAAGTTCAATATCACAGAAAGTGAAAAATGGATAAAGAACTTGTGGTACTTACGTACAATGCAGTATCACTCAGCAGTGAAATCTATGTCATCAGGCCCGTAGCAGCACAATGAGTGGATTCAGGTACGATGATTCTAACTGAAATAAGTCACACAGAAAAAGAAACATCATAAGATATCAGTAATACACGGAATGTAACTTGGCTACACAGGAACTGAATTACAGAACAGAACAGGGACTCAAATTTAGAAAACCAACTTATGCTTGCTTAAGGGTAAAGGTGAGTTGGGATGCTGCATAAAAGCAGAGATTGAAATGAGCACAGATAAAGTTCCTTAAGCCAAATATGGAATAGACAAGAGCTACTCCTTGCTCAACGAAATGGATTCAACACCGCATATTAAACGCCTAAGAATGTACCTGACTCTTAAGTATCTTAAAACCTATGGATTGCTATGTCTCCGAAAGAGAATCAAGCATGTGTACAGGGACATAAACGCAGCAGTGATAGGATTGGAGAGGTTCGGTGAGCAAATGAAGACCCTTTGAAGTCATACTGCATGGTACCCATTCCACGGGTTTCAACTACCCAGGTTTAAGGTATTCTTCCTTCAGCTAAAACATGCATGTGGAACCTAGAGTATGATCAACCATGTGATCGGGAGACGTGTTCAAATATGTCTCAGTTTTCGTACCCTGGTACTCGGGTGCAACATTCCAGACGCTTTACTAACACTCTCCCAACTTGGAGAGTCAGTCCCTTTAACCTCCTGTTTGGCCCAGTTTGCAATTTCTGCGGAAGATGAACAGGAATAGCGAGAACCAATGAGAGACTAGCTGGAGGTGTATGGACGGGCAAATTTAACTCTCATTTCCCACCAGGAAGAGGAAATAACCAAAGGCTCAGCGTGCCGTGCCGGAACCAGATTAGGGCCTGAAGCCATCCTGCGTTGTTGCGGCCAGCTCACAAGAAAACGAGTTGAAGAAAGGAGCTCAGGGGCACTGTAATTCACAAACCTGCAGAGTTATAAATGACAACTATCGTCCAAAAATATACTGAAGTAAGGCTACCAAGAGGACTTGAAAGCGGAGCAGAATAGCAGGAAACCGATTTCAGGAGGTAGACTGGAATTGCATTGAAAGCATAGGAAAAGAGGCAGAACGTCCACAATGATGCACTTGGCCAAAAAGGGCGTATGCGTTTTTTCCTGAATATATTCAGGAAAAAACGCATACGCCCTTTTTGGCCAACCAAGCAAGCTTGCAAAGAAATCTGCACTACAACGAAGTCTCACTTCCCCCCGGTCAAAAGGGCCATCTGAAAAAAGTGTAAAATCCAGAAAGGCAGGACAGGCCATGGAGAACTGGGAGCCTTGTTATGCTGATGGGCGGGATGTAAATTGCCAACAGACACTTGGGAGAAGTGTATGGTGTTTCCTGAAACATCTAAGAAACAAAGCAACAGAGCCTAGGGCACTTTCACTTATGGTCCTATAGCTTAGGGAAATTAAAATCAAAAAGACACAGCCACCCCAAAATTTGGGACGCCTCTGTTTACAAGAACCTCGTTTACCGTACAAGTTCAATATCACAGAAAGTGAAAAATGGATAAAGAACTTGTGGTACTTACGTACAATGCAATATCACTCAGCAATGAAATCTATGTCATCAGGCCCGTAGCAGCATAATGAGTGGATTCAGGTATGATGATTCTAACTGAAATAAGTCACACAGAAAAAGAAACATCATAAGATATCACTAATACACGGAATGTAAACTTGGCTACACAGGAACTGAATTCCAAAACACAACAGGGTCTCAAATTTAGAAAACCAACTTATGCTTGCTTAAGGGGAAAGGTGAGTTGGGGTGCTGCATAAAACCAGAGATTGAAATGAGCACAGATAAAGTTCCTTAAGCCAAATATGGAATAGACAAGAGCTACTCCTTGCTCAACGAAATGGACTCAACACCCCATATTAAACGCCTAAGAATGTACCTTACTAGTAAGTATCTTAAAACCTATGGATTGCTATGTCTCCAAAAGAGAATCAAGCGTGTGTACAGGGGCATAAACGCAGCAGTGATAGGATTGGAGAGGTTTGGTGAGCAAATGAAGACCCTTTGAAGTCATATTGCATGGTACCCATTCCACGGGTTTCAACTACCCACGTTTAAGGTATTCTTCCTTCAGCTAAAACATGCATGTGGAACCCAGAGTATGATCAACCGTGTGATCGGGAGACCTGTTCAAATATGTCTCAGTTTTCGTACCCTGGTACACGGGTGCAACATTCCAGACGCTTTACTAACACTCTCCCGACTTGGAGAGTCAGTCCCTTTAACCTCCTGTTTGGCCCAGTTTGCAATTTCTGCAGAAGATGAACAGGAATAGCCAGAACCAATGAGAGACTAGCTGGAGGTCTCTGGACGGGCAAATTTAACTCTCATTTCCCACCAGGAAGAGGAATTAACCAAAGGCTCGGCGTGCCGTGCCGGAACCAGATTAGGGCCTGAAGCCATCCTGCGGTGTTGCGGCCAGCTCACAAGAAAGCGAGTTGAAGAAAGGAGCTCAGGGGCACTGTAATTCACAAACCTGCAGAGTTATAAGTGACAACTATCGTCCAAAAATATACTGAAGTAAGGCTGCCAAGAGGACTTGAAAGCGGGGCAGAATTGCAGGAAACCGATTTCAGGAGGTACACTGGAATTGCATTGAAAGCATAGGAAAAGAGGCAGAACGTCCACAATGATGCACTTGGCCAAAAAGGGCGTATGCGTTTTTTCCTGAATATATTCAGGAAAAAACGCATACGCCCTTTTTGGCCAACCAAGCAAACTTGCAAATGAAATCTGCACTACAATGAAGTCTCACTTCCCCCCGGTCAAAAGGGCCATCTGAAAATAGTGTAAAATCCAGAAAGGCAGGACAGGCCATGGAGAACTGGGAGCCTTGTTATGCTGATGGGCGGGATGTAAATTGCCAACAGACACTCGGGAGAAGTGTATGGTGTTTCCTGAAACATCTAAAAAACAAAGCAACAGAGCCTAGGGCACTTCCACTTATGGCCCTTAGCTTAGGGAAATTAAAATCAAAACGACACAGCCACCCCAAAGTTAGGGACGCCTCTGTTTACAAGAACCTCGTTTACTGTACAAGTTCAATATCACAGAAAGTGAAAAATGGATAAAGAACTTGTGGTACTTACGTACAATGCAGTATCACTCAGCAGTGAAATCTATGTCATCAGGCCCGTAGCAGCACAATGAGTGGATTCAGGTACGATGATTCTAACTGAAATAAGTCACACAGAAAAAGAAACATCATAAGATATCAGTAATACACGGAATGTAACTTGGCTACACAGGAACTGAATTACAGAACAGAACAGGGACTCAAATTTAGAAAACCAACTTATGCTTGCTTAAGGGTAAAGGTGAGTTGGGATGCTGCATAAAAGCAGAGATTGAAATGAGCACAGATAAAGTTCCTTAAGCCAAATATGGAATAGACAAGAGCTACTCCTTGCTCAACGAAATGGATTCAACACCGCATATTAAACGCCTAAGAATGTACCTGACTCTTAAGTATCTTAAAACCTATGGATTGCTATGTCTCCGAAAGAGAATCAAGCATGTGTACAGGGACATAAACGCAGCAGTGATAGGATTGGAGAGGTTCGGTGAGCAAATGAAGACCCTTTGAAGTCATACTGCATGGTACCCATTCCACGGGTTTCAACTACCCAGGTTTAAGGTATTCTTCCTTCAGCTAAAACATGCATGTGGAACCTAGAGTATGATCAACCATGTGATCGGGAGACGTGTTCAAATATGTCTCAGTTTTCGTACCCTGGTACTCGGGTGCAACATTCCAGACGCTTTACTAACACTCTCCCGACTTGGAGAGTCAGTCCCTTTAACCTCCTGTTTGGCCCAGTTTGCAATTTCTGCGGAAGATGAACAGGAATAGCGAGAACCAATGAGAGACTAGCTGGAGGTGTCTGGACGGGCAAATTTAACTCTCATTTCCCACCAGGAAGAGGAAATAACCAAAGGCTCAGCGTGCCGTGCCGGAACCAGATTAGGGCCTGAAGCCATCCTGCGTTGTTGCGGCCAGCTCACAAGAAAACGAGTTGAAGAAAGGAGCTCAGGGGCACTGTAATTCACAAACCTGCAGAGTTATAAATGACAACTATCGTCCAAAAATATACTGAAGTAAGGCTACCAAGAGGACTTGAAAGCGGAGCAGAATAGCAGGAAACCGATTTCAGGAGGTAGACTGGAATTGCATTGAAAGCATAGGAAAAGAGGCAGAACGTCCACAATGATGCACTTGGCCAAAAAGGGCGTATGCGTTTTTTCCTGAATATATTCAGGAAAAAACGCATACGCCCTTTTTGGCCAACCAAGCAAGCTTGCAAAGGAAATCTGCACTACAATGAAGTCTCACTTCCCCCCGGTCAAAAGGGTCATTTGAAAAAAGTGTAAAATCCAGAAAGGCAGGACAGGCCATGGAGAACTGGGAGCCTTGTTATGCTGATGGGCGGGATGTAAATTGCCAACAGACACTCGGGAGAAGTGTATGGTGTTTCCTGAAACATCTAAAAAACAAAGCAACAGAGCCTAGGGCACTTCCACTTATGGTCCTATAGCTTAGGGAAATTAAAATCAAAAAGATACAGCCACCCCAATGTTTGGGACGCCTCTGTTTACAAGAACCTCATTTACCGTACAAGTTCAATATCACAGAAAGTGAAAAATGGATAAAGAACTTGTGGTACTTACGTACAATGCAGTATCACTCAGCAGTGAAATCTATGTCATCAGGCCCGTAGCAGCACAATGAGTGGATTCAGGTACGATGATTCTAACTGAAATAAGTCACACAGAAAAAGAAACATCATAAGATATCAGTAATACATGGAATGTAAACTTGGCTACACAGGAACTGAATTACAGAACAGAACAGGGTCTCAAATTTAGAAAACCAACTTATGCTTGTTTAAGGGTAAAGGCGAGTTGGGGTGCTGCATAAAACCAGAGATTGAAATGAGCACAGATAAAGTTCCTTAAGCCAAATATGGAATAGACAAGAGCTACTCCTTGCTCAACGAAATGGACTCAACACCGCATATTAAACGCCTAAGAATGTACCTGACTCTTAAGTATCTTAAAACCTATGGATTGCTATGTCTCCGAAAGAGAATCAAGCATGTGTACAGGGACATAAACGCAGCAGTGATAGGATTGGAGAGGTTCGGTGAGCAAATGAAGACCCTTTGAAGTCATATTGCATGGTACCCATTCCACGGGTTTCAAATACCCAGGTTTAAGGTATTCTTCCTTCAGCTAAAACATGCATGTGGAACCTAGAGTATGATCAACCATGTGATCGGGAGACGTGTTCAAATATGTCTCAGTTTTCGTACCCTGGTACTCGGGTGCAACATTCCAGACGCTTTACTAACACTCTCCCGACTTGGAGAGTCAGTCCCTTTAACCTCCTGTTTGGCCCAGTTTGCAATTTCTGCGGAAGATGAACAGGAATAGCGAGAACCAATGAGAGACTAGCTGGAGGTGTCTGGACGGGCAAATTTAACTCTCATTTCCCACCAGGAAGAGGAAATAACCAAAGGCTCAGCGTGCCGTGCCGGAACAAGATTAGGGCCTGAATCCATCCTGCGGTGTTGCGGCCAGGTCACAAGAAAGCGAGTTGAAGAAAGGGGCTCAGGGGCACTGTAATTCACAAACCTGCAGAGTTATAAATGACAGCTATCGTCCAAAAATATACTGAAGTAAGGCTGCCAAGAGGACTTGAAAGCGGGGCAGAATTGCAGGAAACCGATTTCAGGAGGTAGACTGGAATTGCATTGAAAGCATAGGAAAAGAGGCAGAACGTCCACAATGATGCACTTGGCCAAAAAGGGCGTATGTGTTTTTTCCGGAATATATTCAGGAAAAAACGCATACGCCCTTTTTGGCCAACCAAGCAAGCTTGCAAAGGAAATCTGCACTACAATGAAGTCTCACTTCCCCCCGGTCAAAAGGGCCATCTGAAAAAAGTGTAAAATCCAGAAAGGCAGGACAGGCCATGGAGAACTGGGAGCCTTGTTATGCTGATGGGCGGGATGTAAATTGCCAACAGACACTTGGGAGAAGTGTATGGTGTTTCCTGAAACATCTAAAAAACAAAGCAACAGAGCCTAGGGCACTTCCACTTATGGTCCTATAGCTTAGGGAAATTAAAATCAAAAAGATACAGCCACCCCAATGTTTGGGACGCCTCTGTTTACAAGAACCTCGTTTACCATACAAGTTCAATATCACAGAAAGTGAAAAATGGATAAAGAACTTGTGGTACTTATGTACAATGCAGTATCACTCAGCAGTGTAATCTATGTCATCAGGCCCGTAGCAGCACAATGAGTGGATTCAGGTACGATGATTCTAACTGAAATAAGTCACACAGAAAAAGAAACATCATAAGATATCAGTAATACACGGAATGTAAACTTGGCTACACAGGAACTGAATTACAGAACAGAACAGGGTCTCAAATTTAGAAAACCAACTTATGCTTGTTTAAGGGTAAAGGTGAGTTGGGGTGCTGCATAAAACCAGAGATTGAAATGAGCACAGATAAAGTTCCTTAAGCCAAATATGGAATAGACAAGAGCTACTCCTTGCTCAACGAAATGGACTCAACACCGCATATTAAACGCCTAAGAATGTACCTGACTCTTAAGTATCTTAAAACCTATGGATTGCTATGTCTCCGAAAGAGAATCAAGCATGTGTACAGGGACATAAACGCAGCAGTGATAGGATTGGAGAGGTTCGGTGAGCAAATGAAGACCCTTTGAAGTCATATTTCATGGTACCCATTCCACGGGTCTCAACTCTCCAGGTTTAAGGTATTCTTCCTTCAGCTAAAACATGCATGTGGAACCCAGAGTATGATCAATCGTGTGAACGGGAGACGTGTTCAAATATGTCTCAGTTTTCCTCCCCTGGTACTCGGGTGCAACATTCCAGACGCTTTACTAACACTCTCCCCACTTGGAGAGTCAGCGCCTTTAACCTCCTGTTTGGCCCAGTTTGCAATTTCTGCGGAAGATGAACAGGAATAGCGAGAACCAATGAGAGACTAGCTGGAGGTGTCTGGACGGGCAAATTTAACTCTCATTTCCCACCAGGAAGAGGAAATAACCAAAGGCTCAGCGTGCCGTGCCGGAACCAGATTAGGGCCTGAAGCCATCCTGCGGTGTTGCGGCCAGGTCACAAGAAAGCAAGTTGAAGAAAGGAGCTCAGGGGCACTGTAATTCACAAACCTGCAGAGTTATAAATGACAGCTATTGTCCAAAAATATACTGAAGTAAGGCTGCCAAGAGGACTTGAAAGCGGGGCAGAATTGCAGGAAACCGATTTCAGGAGGTAGACTGGAATTGCATTGAAAGCATAGGAAAAGAGGCAGAACGTCCACAATGATGCACTTGGCCAAAAAGGGCGTATGCGTTTTTTCCTGAATATATTCAGGAAAAAACGCATACGCCCTTTTTGGCCAACCAAGCAAACTTGCAAAGGAAATCTGCACTACAATGAAGTCTCACTTCCCCCCGGTCAAAAGGGCCATCTGAAAAAGGTGTAAAATCCAGAAAGGCAGGACAGGCCATGGAGAACTGGGAGCCTTGTTATGCTGATGGGCGGGATGTAAATTGCCAACAGACACTTGGGAGAAGTGTATGGTGTTTCCTGAAACATCTAAGAAACAAAGCAACAGAGCCTAGGGCACTTTCACTTATGGTCCTATAGCTTAGGGAAATTAAAATCAAAAAGACACAGCCACCCCAATGTTTGGGACGCCTCTGTTTACAAGAACCTCGTTTACCGTACAAGTTCAATATCACAGAAAGTGAAAAATGGATAAAGAACTTGTGGTACTTACGTACAATGCAGTATCACTCAGCAATGAAATCTATGTCATCAGGCCTGTAGCAGCATAATGAGTGGATTCAGGTATGATGATTCTAACTGAAATAAGTCACACAGAAAAAGAAACATCATAAGATATCACTAATACACGGAATGTAAACTTGGCTACACAGGAACTGAATTCCAAAACACAACAGGGTCTCAAATTTAGAAAACCAACTTATGCTTGCTTAAGGGTAAAGGTGAGTTGGGGTGCTGCATAAAACCAGAGATTGAAATGAGCACAGATAAAGTTCCTTAAGCCAAATATGGAATAGACAAGAGCTACTCCTTGCTCAATGAAATGGACTCAACACCCCATATTAAACGCCTAAGAATGTACCTTACTAGTAAGTATCTTAAAACCTATGGATTGCTATGTCTCCAAAAGAGAATCAAGCGTGTGTACAGGGGCATAAACGCAGCAGTGATAGGATTGGAGAGGTTCGGTGAGCAAATGAAGACCCTTTGAAGTCATATTGCATGGTACCCATTCCACGGGTTTCAACTACCCACGTTTAAGGTATTCTTCCTTCAGCTAAAACATGCATGTGGAACCCAGAGTATGATCAACCGTGTGATCGGGAGACCTGTTCAAATATGTCTCAGTTTTCGTACCCTGGTACTCGGGTGCAACATTCCAGACGCTTTACTAACACTCTCCCGACTTGGAGAGTCAGTCCCTTTAACCTCCTGTTTGGCCCAGTTTGCAATTTCTGCGGAAGATGAACAGGAATAGCGAGAACCAATGAGAGACTAGCTGGAGGTGTCTGGACGGGCAAATTTAACTCTCATTTCCCACCAGGAAGAGGAAATAACCAAAGGCTCAGCGTGCCGTGCCGGAACAAGATTAGGGCCTGAATCCATCCTGCGGTGTTGCGGCCAGGTCACAAGAAAGCGAGTTGAAGAAAGAGGCTCAGGGGCACTGTAATTCACAAACCTGCAGAGTTATAAATGACAGCTATCGTCCAAAAATATACTGAAGTAAGGCTGCCAAGAGGACTTGAAAGCGGGGCAGAATTGCAGGAAACCGATTTCAGGAGGTACACTGGAATTGCATTGAAAGCATAGGAAAAGAGGCAGAACGTCCACAATGATGCACTTGGCCAAAAAGGGCGTATGCGTTTTTTCCGGAATATATTCAGGAAAAAACGCATACGCCCTTTTTGGCCAACCAAGCAAGCTTGCAAAGGAAATCTGCACTACAATGAAGTCTCACTTCCCCCCGGTCAAAAGGGCCATCTGAAAAAAGTGTAAAATCCAGAAAGGCAGGACAGGCCATGGAGAACTGGGAGCCTTGTTATGCTGATGGGCGGGATGTAAATTGCCAACAGACACTTGGGAGAAGTGTATGGTGTTTCCTGAAACATCTAAAAAACAAAGCAACAGAGCCTAGGGCACTTCCACTTATGGTCCTATAGCTTAAGGAAATTAAAATCAAAAAGATACAGCCACCCCAATGTTTGGGACGCCTCTGTTTACAAGAACCTCGTTTACCATACAAGTTCAATATCACAGAAAGTGAAAAATGGATAAAGAACTTGTGGTACTTATGTACAATGCAGTATCACTCAGCAGTGAAATCTATGTCATCAGGCCCGTAGCAGCACAATGAGTGGATTCAGGTACGATGATTCTAACTGAAATAAGTCACACAGAAAAAGAAACATCATAAGATATCAGTAATACACGGAATGTAAACTTGGCTACACAGGAACTGAATTACAGAACAGAACAGGGTCTCAAATTTAGAAAACCAACTTATGCTTGTTTAAGGGTAAAGGTGAGTTGGGGTGCTGCATAAAACCAGAGATTGAAATGAGCACAGATAAAGTTCCTTAAGCCAAATATGGAATAGACAAGAGCTACTCCTTGCTCAACGAAATGGACTCAACACCCCATATTAAACGCCTAAGAATGTACCTGACTCTTAAGTATCTTAAAACCTATGGATTGCTATGTCTCCGAAAGAGAATCAAGCATGTGTACAGGGACATAAACGCAGCAGTGATAGGATTGGAGAGGTTCGGTGAGCAAATGAAGACCCTTTGAAGTCATATTTCATGGTACCCATTCCACGGGTCTCAACTCTCCAGGTTTAAGGTATTCTTCCTTCAGCTAAAACATGCATGTGGAACCCAGAGTATGATCAATCGTGTGAACGGGAGACGTGTTCAAATATGTCTCAGTTTTCCTCCCCTGGTACTCGGGTGCAACATTCCAGACGCTTTACTAACACTCTCCCCACTTGGAGAGTCAGCGCCTTTAACCTCCTGTTTGGCCCAGTTTGCAATTTCTGCGGAAGATGAACAGGAATAGCGAGAACCAATGAGAGACTAGCTGGAGGTGTCTGGACGGGCAAATTTAACTCTCATTTCCCACCAGGAAGAGGAAATAACCAAAGGCTCAGCGTGCCGTGCCGGAACCAGATTAGGGCCTGAAGCCATCCTGCGGTGTTGCGGCCAGGTCACAAGAAAGCAAGTTGAAGAAAGGAGCTCAGGGGCACTGTAATTCACAAACCTGCAGAGTTATAAATGACAGCTATTGTCCAAAAATATACTGAAGTAAGGCTGCCAAGAGGACTTGAAAGCGGGGCAGAATTGCAGGAAACCGATTTCAGGAGGTAGACTGGAATTGCATTGAAAGCATAGGAAAAGAGGCAGAACGTCCACAATGATGCACTTGGCCAAAAAGGGCGTATGCGTTTTTTCCTGAATATATTCAGGAAAAAACGCATACGCCCTTTTTGGCCAACCAAGCAAACTTGCAAAGGAAATCTGCACTACAATGAAGTCTCACTTCCCCCCGGTCAAAAGGGCCATCTGAAAAAGGTGTAAAATCCAGAAAGGCAGGACAGGCCATGGAGAACTGGGAGCCTTGTTATGCTGATGGGCGGGATGTAAATTGCCAACAGACACTTGGGAGAAGTGTATGGTGTTTCCAGAAACATCTAAGAAACAAAGCAACAGAGCCTAGGGCACTTTCACTTATGGTCCTATAGCTTAGGGAAATTAAAATCAAAAAGACACAGCCACCCCAATGTTTGGGACGCCTCTGTTTACAAGAACCTCGTTTACCGTACAAGTTCAATATCACAGAAAGTGAAAAATGGATAAAGAACTTGTGGTACTTACGTACAATGCAGTATCACTCAGCAATGAAATCTATGTCATCAGGCCTGTAGCAGCATAATGAGTGGATTCAGGTATGATGATTCTAACTGAAATAAGTCACACAGAAAAAGAAACATCATAAGATATCACTAATACACGGAATGTAAACTTGGCTACACAGGAACTGAATTCCAAAACACAACAGGGTCTCAAATTTAGAAAACCAACTTATGCTTGCTTAAGGGTAAAGGTGAGTTGGGGTGCTGCATAAAACCAGAGATTGAAATGAGCACAGATAAAGTTCCTTAAGCCAAATATGGAATAGACAAGAGCTACTCCTTGCTCAATGAAATGGACTCAACACCCCATATTAAACGCCTAAGAATGTACCTTACTAGTAAGTATCTTAAAACCTATGGATTGCTATGTCTCCAAAAGAGAATCAAGCGTGTGTACAGGGGCATAAACGCAGCAGTGATAGGATTGGAGAGGTTCGGTGAGCAAATGAAGACCCTTTGAAGTCATATTGCATGGTACCCATTCCACGGGTTTCAACTACCCACGTTTAAGGTATTCTTCCTTCAGCTAAAACATGCATGTGGAACCCAGAGTATGATCAACCGTGTGATCGGGAGACCTGTTCAAATATGTCTCAGTTTTCGTACCCTGGTACTCGGGTGCAACATTCCAGACGCTTTACTAACACTCTCCCGACTTGGAGAGTCAGTCCCTTTAACCTCCTGTTTGGCCCAGTTTGCAATTTCTGCGGAAGATGAACAGGAATAGCGAGAACCAATGAGAGACTAGCTGGAGGTGTCTGGACGGGCAAATTTAACTCTCATTTCCCACCAGGAAGAGGAATTAACCAAAGGCTCGGCATGCCGTGCCGGAACCAGATTAGGGCCTTAATCCATCCTGCGGTGTTGCGGCCAGCTCACAAGAAAGCGAGTTGAAGAAAGGAGCTCAGGGGCACTGTAATTCACAAACCTGCAGAGTTATAAATGACAATTATCGTCCAAAAATATACTGAAGTAAGGCTGCCAAGAGGACTTGAAAGCGGGGCAGAATTGCAGGAAACCGATTTCAGGAGGTAGACTGGAATTGCATTGAAAGCATAGGAAAAGAGGCAGAACGTCCACAATGATGCACTTGGCCAAAAAGGACGTATGCGTTTTTTCCTGAATATATTCAGGAAAAAACGCATACGCCCTTTTTGGCCAACCAAGCAAACTTGCAAAGGAAATCTGCACTACAATGAAGTCTCACTTCCCCCCAGTCAAAAGGGCCATCTGAAAAAAGTGTAAAATCCAGAAAGGCAGGACAGGCCATGGAGAACTGGGAGCCTTGTTATGCTGATGGGCGGGATGTAAATTGCCAACAGACACTCGGGAGAAGTGTATGGTGTTTCCTGAAACATCTAAAAAACAAAGCAACAGAGCCTAGGGCACTTCCACTTATGGCCCTATAGCTTAGGGAAATTAAAATCAAAACGACACAGCCACCCCAAAGTTTGGGACGCCTCTGTTTACAAGAACCTCGTTTACCGTACAAGTTCAATATCACAGAAAGTGAAAAATGGATAAAGAACTTGTGGTACTTACGTACAATGCAGTATCACTCAGCAGTGAAATCTATGTCATCAGGCCCGTAGCAGCACAATGAGTGGATTCAGGTACGATGATTCTAACTGAAATAAGTCACACAGAAAAAGAAACATCATAAGATATCAGTAATACACGGAATGTAAACTTGGCTACACAGGAACTGAATTACAGAACAGAACAGGGTCTCAAATTTAGAAAACCAACTTATGCTTGTTTAAGGGTAAAGGTGAGTTGGGGTGCTGCATAAAACCAGAGATTGAAATGAGCACAGATAAAGTTCCTTAAGCCAAATATGGAATAGACAAGAGCTACTCCTTGCTCAACGAAATGGACTCAACACCCCATATTAAACGCCTAAGAATGTACCGTACTAGTAAGTATCTTAAAACCTATGGTTTGCTATGTCTCCAAAAGAGAATCAAGCGTGTGTACAGGGGCATAAACGCAGCAGTGATAGGATTGGAGAGGTTTGGTGAGCAAATGAAGACCCTTTGAAGTCATATTGCATGGTACCCATTCCACGGGTTTCAACTACCCACGTTTCAGGTATTCTTCCTTCAGCTAAAACATGCATGTGGAACCCAGAGTATGATCAACCGTGTGATCGGGAGACCTGTTCAAATATGTCTCAGTTTTCGTACCCTGGTACACGGGTGCAACATTCCAGACGCTTTACTAACACTCTCCCGACTTGGAGAGTCAGTCCCTTTAACCTCCTGTTTGGCCCAGTTTGCAATTTCTGCAGAAGATGAACAGGAATAGCAAGAACCAATGAGAGACTAGCTGGAGGTCTCTGGACGGGCAAATTTAACTCTCATTTCCCACCAGGAAGAGGAATTAACCAAAGGCTCGGCGTGCCGTGCAGGAACCAGATTAGGGCCTGAAGCCATCCTGCGGTGTTGCGGCCAGCTCACAAGAAAGCGAGTTGAAGAAAGGAGCTCAGGGGCACTGTAATTCACAAACCTGCAGAGTTATAAATGACAACTATCATCCAAAAATATACTGAAGTAAGGCTGCCAAGAGGACTTGAAAGCGGGGCAGAATTGCAGGAAACCGATTTCAGGAGGTAGACAGGAATTGCATTGAAAGCATAGGAAAAGAGGCAGAACGTCCACAATGATGCACTTGGCCAAAAAGGACGTATGCGTTTTTTCCTGAATATATTCAGGAAAAAACGCATACGTCCTTTTTGGCCAACCAAGCAAACTTGCAAAGGAAATCTGCACTACAATGAAGTCTCACTTCCCCCCGGTCAAAAGGGCCATCTGAAAATAGTGTAAAATCCAGAAAGGCAGGACAGGCCATGGAGAACTGGGAGCCTTGTTATGCTGATGGGCGGGATGTAAATTGCCAACAGACACTCGGGAGAAGTGTATGGTGTTTCCTGAAACATCTAAAAAACAAAGCAACAGAGCCTAGGGCACTTCCACTTATGGCCCTATAGCTTAGGGAAATTAAAATCAAAACGACAAAGCCACCCCAAAGTTTGGGACGCCTCTGTTTACAAGAACCTCGTTTACCGTACAAGTTCAATATCACAGAAAGTGAAAAATGGATAAAGAACTTGTGGTACTTACGTACAATGCAGTATCACTCAGCAGTGAAATCTATGTCATCAGGCCCGTAGCAGCACAATGAGTGGATTCAGGTACGATGATTCTAACTGAAATAAGTCACACAGAAAAAGAAACATCATAAGATATCAGTAATACACGGAATGTAAACTTGGCTACACAGGAACTGAATTACAGAACAGAACAGGGACTCAAATTTAGAAAACCAACTTATGCTTGCTTAAGGGTAAAGGTGAGTTGGGATGCTGCATAAAAGCAGAGATTGAAATGAGCACAGATAAAGTTCCTTAAGCCAAATATGGAATAGACAAGAGCTACTCCTTGCTCAACGAAATGGATTCAACACCGCATATTAAACGCCTAAGAATGTACCTGACTCTTAAGTATCTTAAAACCTATGGATTGCTATGTCTCCGAAAGAGAATCAAGCATGTGTACAGGGACATAAACGCAGCAGTGATAGGATTGGAGAGGTTCGGTGAGCAAATGAAGACCCTTTGAAGTCATATTGCATGGTACCCATTCCACGGGTTTCAACTACCCAGGTTTAAGGTATTCTTCCTTCAGCTAAAACATGCATTTTGAACCTAGAGTATGATCAACCATGTGATCGGGAGACGTGTTCAAATATGTCTCAGTTTTCGTACCCTGGTACTCGGGTGCAACATTCCAGACGCTTTACTAACACTCTCCCGACTTGGAGAGTCAGTCCCTTTAACCTCCTGTTTGGCCCAGTTTGCAATTTCTGTGGAAGATGAACAGGAATAGCGAGAACCAATGAGAGACTAGCTGGAGGTGTCTGGACGGGCAAATTTAACTCTCATTTCCCACCAGGAAGAGGAAATAACCAAAGGCTCAGCGTGCCGTGCCGGAACAAGATTAGGGCCTGAAGCCATCCTGCGGTGTTGCGGCCAGCTCACAAGAAAACGAGTTGAAGAAAGGGGCTCAGGGGCACTGTAATTCACAAACCTGCAGAGTTATAAATGACAGCTATCGTCCAAAAATATACTGAAGTAAGGCTGCCAAGAGGACTTGAAAGCGGGGCAGAATTGCAGGAAACCGATTTCAGGAGGTAGACTGGAATTGCATTGAAAGCATAGGAAAAGAGGCAGAACGTCCACAATGATGCACTTGGCCAAAAAGGGCGTATGCGTTTTTTCCTGAATATATTCAGGAAAAAACGCATACGCCCTTTTTGGCCAACCAAGCAAGCTTGCAAAGGAAATCTGCACTACAATGAAGTCTCACTTCCCCCCGGTCAAAAGGGCCATCTGAAAAAAGTGTAAAATCCAGAAAGGCAGGACAGGCCATGGAGAACTGGGAGCCTTGTTATGCTGATGGGCGGGATGTAAATTGCCAACAGACACTTGGGAGAAGTGTATGGTGTTTCCTGAAACATCTAAAAAACAAAGCAACAGAGCCTAGGGCACTTCCACTTATGGTCCTATAGCTTAGGGAAATTAAAATCAAAAAGATACAGCCACCCCAATGTTTGGGACGCCTCTGTTTACAAGAACCTCGTTTACCGTACAAGTTCAATATCACAGAAAGTGAAAAATGGATAAAGAACTTGTGGTACTTATGTACAATGCAGTATCACTCAGCAGTGAAATCTATGTCATCAGGCCCGTAGCAGCACAATGAGTGGATTCAGGTACGATGATTCTAACTGAAATAAGTCACACAGAAAAAGAAACATCATAAGATATCAGTAATACACGGAATGTAAACTTGGCTACACAGGAACTGAATTACAGAACAGAACAGGGTCTCAAATTTAGAAAACCAACTTATGCTTGTTTAAGGGTAAAGGTGAGTTGGGGTGCTGCATAAAACCAGAGATTGAAATGAGCACAGATAAAGTTCCTTAAGCCAAATATGGAATAGACAAGAGCTACTCCTTGCTCAACGAAATGGACTCAACACCGCATATTAAACGCCTAAGAATGTACCTGACTCTTAAGTATCTTAAAACCTATGGATTGCTATGTCTCCGAAAGAGAATCAAGCATGTGTACAGGGACATAAACGCAGCAGTGATAGGATTGGAGAGGTTCGGTGAGCAAATGAAGACCCTTTGAAGTCATATTTCATGGTACCCATTCCACGGGTCTCAACTCTCCAGGTTTAAGGTATTCTTCCTTCAGCTAAAACATGCATGTGGAACCCAGAGTATGATCAATCATGTGAACGGGAGACGTGTTCAAATATGTCTCAGTTTTCCTCCCCTGGTACTCGGGTGCAACATTCCAGACGCTTTACTAACACTCTCCCCACTTGGAGAGTCAGCGCCTTTAACCTCCTGTTTGGCCCAGTTTGCAATTTCTGCGGAAGATGAACAGGAATAGCGAGAACCAATGAGAGACTAGCTGGAGGTGTCTGGACGGGCAAATTTAACTCT
The DNA here is from genome assembly GCF_963455315.2 of Globicephala melas. Lineage (NCBI taxonomy): Eukaryota > Metazoa > Chordata > Mammalia > Artiodactyla > Delphinidae > Globicephala > Globicephala melas. Next base: position 116,754 of record NW_027207463.1, on the reverse strand, counting down.
CATTTCCCACCAGGAAGAGGAAATAACCAAAGGCTCAGCGTGCCGTGCCGGAACCAGATTAGGGCCTGAAGCCATCCTGCGGTGTTGCGGCCAGCTCACAAGAAAGCAAGTTGAAGAAAGGAGCTCAGGGGCACTGTAATTCACAAACCTGCAGAGTTATAAATGACAGCTATCGTCCAAAAATATACTGAAGTAAGGCTGCCAAGAGGACTTGAAAGCGGGGCAGAATTGCAGGAAACCGATTTCAGGAGGTAGACTGGAATTGCATTGAAAGCATAGGAAAAGAGGCAGAACGTCCACAATGATGCACTTGGCCAAAAAGGGCGTATGCGTTTTCTCCTGAATATATTCAGGAAAAAACGCATACGCCCTTTTTGGCCAACCAAGCAAACTTGCAAAGGAAATCTGCACTACAATGAAGTCTCACTTCCCCCCGGTCAAAAGGGCCATCTGAAAAAGGTGTAAAATCCAGAAAGGCAGGACAGGCCATGGAGAACTGGGAGCCTTGTTATGCTGATGGGCGGGATGTAAATTGCCAACAGACACTTGGGAGAAGTGTATGGTGTTTCCAAAAACATCTAAGAAACAAAGCAACAGAGCCTAGGGCACTTTCACTTATGGTCCTATAGCTTAGGGAAATTAAAATCAAAAAGACACAGCCACCCCAATGTTTGGGACACCTCTGTTTACAAGAACCTCGTTTACCGTACAAGTTCAATATCACAGAAAGTGAAAAATGGATAAAGAACTTGTGGTACTTACGTACAATGCAGTATCACTCAGCAATGAAATCTATGTCATCAGGCCCGTAGCAGCATAATGAGTGGATTCAGGTATGATGATTCTAACTGAAATAAGTCACACAGAAAAAGAAACATCATAAGATATCACTAATACACGGAATGTAAACTTGGCTACACAGGAACTGAATTCCAAATCACAACAGGGTCTCAAATTTAGAAAACCAACTTATGCTTGCTTAAGGGGAAAGGTGAGTTGGGGTGCTGCATAAAACCAGAGATTGAAATGAGCACAGATAAAGTTCCTTAAGCCAAATATGGAATAGACAAGAGCTACTCCTTGCTCAACGAAATGGACTCAACACCCCATATTAAACGCCTAAGAATGTACCTTACTAGTAAGTATCTTAAAACCTATGGATTGCTATGTCTCCAAAAGAGAATCAAGCGTGTGTACAGGGGCATAAACGCAGCAGTGATAGGATTGGAGAGGTTCGGTGAGCAAATGAAGAACCTTTGAAGTCATATTGCATGGTACCCATTCCACGGGTTTCAACTACCCACGTTTAAGGTATTCTTCCTTCAGCTAAAACATGCATGTGGAACCCAGAGTATGATCAACCGTGTGATCGGGAGACCTGTTCAAATATGTCTCAGTTTTCGTACCCTGGTACACGGGTGCAACATTCCAGACGCTTTACTAACACTCTCCCGACTTGGAGAGTCAGTCCCTTTAACCTCCTGTTTGGCCCAGTTTGCAATTTCTGCGGAAGATGAACAGGAATAGCGAGAACCAATGAGAGACTAGCTGGAGGTGTCTGGACGGGCAAATTTAACTCTCATTTCCCACCAGGAAGAGGAATTAACCAAAGGCTCGGCGTGCCGTGCCGGAACCAGATTAGGGCCTGAAGCCATCCTGCGGTGTTGCGGCCAGCTCACAAGAAAGCGAGTTGAAGAAAGGAGCTCAGGGGCACTGTAATTCACAAACCTGCAGAGTTATAAATGACAATTATCGTCCAAAAATATACTGAAGTAAGGCTGCCAAGAGGACTTGAAAGCGGGGCAGAATTGCAGGAAACCGATTTCAGGAGGTACACTGGAATTGCATTGAAAGCATAGGAAAAGAGGCAGAACGTCCACAATGATGCACTTGGCCAAAAAGGACGTATGCGTTTTTTCCTGAATATATTCAGGAAAAAACGCATACGCCCTTTTTGGCCAACCAAGCAAACTTGCAAAGGAAATCTGCACTACAATGAAGTCTCACTTCCCCCCGGTCAAAAGGGCCATCTGAAAATAGTGTAAAATCCAGAAAGGCAGGACAGGCCATGGAGAACTGGGAGCCTTGTTATGCTGATGGGCGGGATGTAAATTGCCAACAGACACTCGGGAGAAGTGTATGGTGTTTCCTGAAACATCTAAAAAACAAAGCAACAGAGCCTAGGGCACTTCCACTTATGGCCCTATAGCTTAGGGAAATTAAAATCAAAACGACACAGCCACCCCAAAGTTTGGGACGCCTCTGTTTACAAGAACCTCGTTTACCGTACAAGTTCAATATCACAGAAAGTGAAAAATGGATAAAGAACTTGTGGTACTTACGTACAATGCAGTATCACTCAGCAGTGAAATCTATGTCATCAGGCCCGTAGCAGCACAATGAGTGGATTCAGGTACGATGATTCTAACTGAAATAAGTCACACAGAAAAAGAAACATCATAAGATATCAGTAATACACGGAATGTAAACTTGGCTACACAGGAACTGAATTACAGAACAGAACAGGGTCTCAAATTTAGAAAACCAACTTATGCTTGTTTAAGGGTAAAGGTGAGTTGGGGTGCTGCATAAAACCAGAGATTGAAATGAGCACAGATAAAGTTCCTTAAGCCAAATATGGAATAGACAAGAGCTACTCCTTGCTCAACGAAATGGACTCAACACCCCATATTAAACGTCTAAGAATGTACCTTACTAGTAAGTATCTTAAAACCTATGGATTGCTATGTCTCCAAAAGAGAATCAAGCGTGTGTACAGGGGCATAAACGCAGCAGTGATAGGATTGGAGAGGTTTGGTGAGCAAATGAAGACCCTTTGAAGTCATATTGCATGGTACCCATTCCACGGGTTTCAACTACCCACGTTTAAGGTATTCTTCCTTCAGCTAAAACATGCATGTGGAACCCAGAGTATGATCAACCGTGTGATCGGGAGACCTGTTCAAATATGTCTCAGTTTTCGTACCCTGGTACTCGGGTGCAACATTCCAGACGCTTTACTAACACTCTCCCGACTTGGAGAGTCAGTCCCTTTAACCTCCTGTTTGGCCCAGTTTGCAATTTCTGCGGAAGATGAACAGGAATAGCGAGAACCAATGAGAGACTAGCTGGAGGTGTCTGGACGGGCAAATTTAACTCTCATTTCCCACCAGGAAGAGGAAATAACCAAAGGCTCAGCGTGCCATGCCGGAACCAGATTAGGGCCTGAAGCCATCCTGCGGTGTTGCGGCCAGCTCACAAGAAAGCGAGTTGAAGAAAGGAGCTCAGGGGCACTGTAATTCACAAACCTGCAGAGTTATAAATGACAGCTATCGTCCAAAAATATACTGAAGTAAGGCTGCCAAGAGGACTTGAAAGCGGGGCAGAATTGCAGGAAACCGATTTCAGGAGGTACACTGGAATTGCATTGAAAGCATAGGAAAAGAGGCAGAACGTCCACAATGATGCACTTGGCCAAAAAGGGCGTATGCGTTTTCTCCTGAATATATTCAGGAAAAAACGCATACGCCCTTTTTGGCCAACCAAGCAAACTTGCAAAGGAAATCTGCACTACAATGAAGTCTCACTTCCCCCCGGTCAAAAGGGCCATCTGAAAAAGGTTTAAAATCCAGAAAGGCAGGACAGGCCATGGAGAACTGGGAGCCTTGTTATGCTGATGGGCGGGATGTAAATTGCCAACAGACACTCGGGAGAAGTGTATGGTGTTTCCTGAAACATCTAAAAAACAAAGCAACAGAGCCTAGGGCACTTCCATTTATGGTCCTATAGCTTAGGGAAATTAAAATGAAAAAGACACAGCCACCCCAAAGTTTGGGACGCCTCTGTTTACAAGAACCTCGTTTACCGTACAAGTTCAATATCACAGAAAGTGAAAAATGGATAAAGAACTTGTGGTACTTACGTACAATGCAGTATCACTCAGCAGTGAAATCTATGTCATCAGGCCCGTAGCAGCACAATGAGTGGATACAGGTACAATGATTCTAACTGAAATAAGTCACACAGAAAAAGAAACATCATAAGATATCAGTAATACACGGAATGTAAACTTGGCTACACAGGAACTGAATTACAGAACAGAACAGGGTCTCAAATTTAGAAAACCAACTTATGCTTGTTTAAGGGTAAAGGTGAGTTGGGGTGCTGCATAAAACCAGAGATTGAAATGAGCACAGATAAAGTTCCTTAAGCCAAATATGGAATAGACCAGAGCTACTCCTTTCTCAACGAAATGGACTCAACACCCCATATTAAACGCTTAAGAATGTACCTGACTAGTAAGTATCTTAAAACCTATGGATTGCTATGTCTCCATAAGAGAATCAAGCATGTGTACAGGGGCATAAACGCAGCAGTGATAGGATTGGAGAGGTTCGGTGAGCAAATGAAGACCCTTTGAAGTCATATTGCATGGTACCCATTACACGGGTCTCAACTCTCCAGGTTTAAGGTATTCTTCCTTCAGCTAAAATATGCATGTGGAACCCAGAGTATGATCAACAGTGTGAACGGGAGACGTGTTCAAATATGTCTCAGTTTTCCTCCCCTGGTACTCGGGTGCAACATTCCAGACGCTTTACTAACACTCTCCCCACTTGGAGAGTCAGCGCCTTTAACCTCCTGTTTGGCCCAGTTTGCAATTTCTGCGGAAGATGAACAGGAATAGGGAGAACCAATGAGAAACTAGCTGGAGGTGTCTGGACGGGCAAATTTAACTCTCATTTCCCACCAGGAAGAGGAAATAACCAAAGGCTCAGCGTGCCATGCCGGAACCAGATTAGGGCCTGAAGCCATCCTGCGGTGTTGCGGCCAGCTCACAAGAAAGCGAGTTGAAGAAAGGAGCTCAGGGGCACTGTAATTCACAAACCTGCAGAGTTATAAATGACAGCTATCGTCCAAAAATATACTGAAGTAAGGCTGCCAAGAGGACTTGAAAGCGGGGCAGAATTACAGGAAACCGATTTCAGGAGGTAGACTGGAATTGCATTGAAAGCATAGGAAAAGAGGCAGAACGTCCACAATGATGCACTTGGTCAAAAAGGGCGTATGCGTTTTTTCCTGAATATATTCAGGAAAAAACGCATACGCCCTTTTTGGCCAACCAAGCAAACTTGCAAAGGAAATCTGCACTACAATGAAGTCTCACTGCCCCCTGGTCAAAAGGGCCATCTGAAAAAAGTGTAAAATCCAGAAAGGCAGGACAGGCCATGGAGAACTGGGAGCCTTGTTATGCTGATGGGCGGGATGTAAATTGCCAACAGCCACTCGGGAGAAGTGTATGGTGTTTCCTGAAACATCTAAGAAACAAAGCAACAGAGCCTAGGGCACTTTCACTTATGGTCCTATAGCTTAGGGAAATTAAAATCAAAAAGACACAGCCACCCCAAAATTTGGGACGCCTCTGTTTACAAGAACCTCGTTTACCGTACAAGTTCTCTATCACAGAAAGTGAAAAATGGATAAAGAACATGTGGTACTTACGTACAATGCAGTATCTCTCAGCAATGAAATCTATGTCATCAGGCCCGTAGCAGCATAATGAGTGGATTCAGGTACGATGATTCCAACTGAAATAAGTCACACAGAAAAAGAAACATCATAAGATATCACTAATACACGGAATGTAAACTTGGCTACACAGGAACTGAATTCCAAAACAGAACAGGGTCTCAAATTTAGAAAACCAACTTATGCTTGCTTAAGGGGAAAGGTGAGTTGGGGTGCTGCATAAAACCAGAGATTGAAATGAGCACAGATAAAGTTCCTTAAGCCAAATATGGAATAGACAAGAGCTACTCCTTGCTCAACGAAATGGACTCAACACCCCATATTAAACGCTTAAGAATGTACCTGATTAGTAAGTATCTTAAAACCTATGGATTGCTATGTCTCCATAAGAGAATCAAGCGTGTGTCCAGGGTCATAAACGCAGCAGTGATAGGATTGGAGAGGTTCGGTGAGCAAATGAAGACCCTTTGAAGTCATATTGCATGGTACCCATTCCACGGGTCTCAACTCTCCAGGTTTAAGGTATTCTTCCTTCAGCTGAAACTTGCATGTGGAACCCAGAGTATGATCAACCATGTGAACAGGAGAAGTGTTCAAATATGTCTCAGTTTTCCTCCCATGGTACTCGGGTGCAACATTCCAGATTCTTTACTAACACTCTCCCCACTTGGAGAGTCAGCGCCTTTAACCTCCTGTTTGGCCCAATTTGCAATTTCTGCGGAAGATGAACAGGAATAGGGAGAACCAATGAGAGACTAGCTGGAGGTGTCTGGACGGGCAAATTTAACTCTCATTTCCCACCAGGAAGAGGAATTAACCAAAGGTTCAGCGTGCCGTGCCGGAACCAGATTAGGGCCTGAAGCCATCCTGCGGTGTTGCGGCCAGGTCACAAGAAAGCGAGTTGAAGAAAGGAGCTCAGGGGCACTGTAATTCACAAACATTCAGAGTTATAAATGACAGCTATCGTCCAAAAATATACTGAAGTAAGGCTGCCAAGAGGACTTGAAAGCGGGGCAGAATTGCAGGAAACCGATTTCAGGAGGTAGACTGGAATTGCATTGAAAGCATAGGAAAAGAGGCAGAACGTCCACAATGATGCACTTGGCCAAAAAGGGCGTATGTGTTTTTTCCTGAATATATTCAGGAAAAAACGCATACGCCCTTTTTGGCCAACCAAGCAAGCTTGCAAAGGAAATCTGCACTACAATGAAGTCTCACTTCCCCCCGGTCAAAAGGGCCATCTGAAAAAAGTGTAAAATCCAGAAAGGCAGGACAGGCCATGGAGAACTGGGAGCCTTGTTATGCTGATGGGCGGGATGTAAATTGCCAACAGACACTCGGGAGAAGTGTATGGTGTTTCCTGAAACATCTAAAAAACAAAGCAACAGAGCCTAGGGCACTTCCACTTATGGTCCTATAGCTTAGGGAAATTAAAATGAAAAAGACACAGCCACCCCAAAGTTTGGGACGCCTCTGTTTACAAGAACCTCGTTTACCGTACAAGTTCAATATCACAGAAAGTGAAAAATGGATAAAGAACTTGTGGTACTTACGTACAATGCAGTATCACTCAGCAATGAAATCTATGTCATCAGGCCCGTAGCAGCATAATGAGTGGATTCAGGTACGATGATTCTAACTGAAATAAGTCACACAGAAAAAGAAACATCATAAGATATCACTAATACACGGAATGTAAACTTGGCTACACAGGAACTGAATTACAGAACAGAACAGGGTCTCAAATTTAGAAAACCAACTTATGCTTGCTTAAGGGTAAAGGTGAGTTGGGGTGCTGCATAAAACCAGAGATTGAAATGAGCACAGATAAAGTTCCTTAAGCCAAATACAGAATAGACAAGAGCTACTCCTTGCTCAACGAAATGGACTCAACACCGCATATTAAACGCCTAAGAATGTACCTGACTCTTAAGTATCTTAAAACCTATGGATTGCTATGTCTCCGAAAGAGAATCAAGCATGTGTACAGGGGCATAAACGCAGCAGTGATAGGATTGGAGAGGTTCGGTGAGCAAATGAAGACCCTTTGAAGTCATATTGCATGGTACCCATTCCACGGGTCCCAACTACCCAGGTTTAAGGTATTCTTCCTTCAGCTATAACATGCATGTGGAACCCAGAGTATGATCAACCGTGTGAACGGGAGACGTGTTCAAATATGTCTCAGTTTTCCTCCCCTGGTACTCGGGTGCAACATTCCAGACGCTTTACTAACACTCTCCCCACTTGGAGAGTCAGCGTCTTTAACCTCCTGTTTGGCCCAGTTTGCAATTTCTGCGGAAGATGAACAGGAATAGGGAGAACCAATGAGAGACTAGCTGGAGGTGTCTGGACGGGCAAATTTAACTCTCGTTTCCCACCAGGAAGAGGAATTAACCAAAGGCTCAGCGTGCCGTGCCGGAACCAGATTAGGGCCTGAAGCCATCCTGCGGTGTTGCGGCCAGGTCACAAGAAAGCGAGTTGAAGAAAGGAGCTCAGGGGCACTGTAATTCACAAACCTGCAGAGTTATAAATGACAACTATTGTCCGAAAATATACTGAAGTAGGGCTGCCAAGAGGACTTGAATGCGGGGCAGAATTGCAGGAAACCGATTTCAGGAGGAATCGGAATTGGATTGCATTTAAAACACAGGAAAAGAGGAAGAACGTCGACAATGATGCACTTGGCCAAAAAGGGCGTATGTGTTTTTTCCTGAATATATTCAGGAGAAAACTCATACGCCCTTTTTGGCCAACCAAGCAAGCTTGCAAAGGAAATGTGCACTACAATGAAGTCTCACTTCCCCCCGGTCAAAAGGGCCATCTGAAAAAAGTGTAAAATCCAGAAAGGCAGAACAGGCCACGGAGAACTGGGAGCCTTGTTATGCTGATGGCCGGGATGTAAATTCCCAACAGCAGCTCTGTAGAAGTGTATGGTGTTTCCTGAAACATCTAAAAAACAAAGCAACAGAGCCTAGGGCACTTCCACTTATGGTCCTATAGCTTAGGGAAATTAAAATCAAAAAGACACAGCCACCCGAAAATTTGGGACGGCTCTTTTTACAGGAATCTCTTCTGCGGCACAAGTTAAATATCCCAGAGAGCAAATAATGGATAAAGAAGTTGCGGTACTTATGTACAACAGAATACCACTCAGCAATGTAATCTATGTCACCTGGCCCGTACCAGCATAATGAGTGGATTGAGGCACGATGATTCTAAGTGAAATAAGTCACACAGAAAAAGAAACATCATAAGGTATCACTAATACGTGGAATGTGAACTTGGCTACACATGAACTGAATTACAAAACAGAACAGGGTCTCAAATTTAGAAAACCAACTTATGCTTGCTTAAGGGGGAAGGTGAGTTGGGGTGCTGCATAAAAGCAGAGTTTGAAATTAGCACAGATACCGTTCCATAAGCCAAATATGTAATAGACAAGACCTACCCCTTGCTCAACGAAATGGATTCAACAATGAGGTATCACCTCACACCTGGTAGAATAGGCATCATAGAAAATCTACAAACAAATAATGCTGGAAAGGGTGTGGAGAAAAGGAACCCTCTTCCACTATTGTTGGGAATATAAATTGATACAGTCATTATGGAGAACAATATGGAATTTCTTAAGAAACTAACAATAGAATTACCATATGATACAGCAATCCCAGTACTGGACATATACCCAGACAAAACCATAAATCAAAAAGAGTCATTCACCGCAATGTTCATTGCATCACTATTTACAATATCGAGGTAATGGAAGCAACCTAAATGCCCACAGACAGACGAATGCATAAAGCTGTGGTACATATATAAAATGGAATATTACTAAGCCATGAAAAGGAATGAAATTGGGTCATTTGTAGAGACGTCGATGGATCTAGAGACTGTCATACAGAGTGAAGTAAGTCAGAAAGAGAAAAACAAATCTGGTATATTCATGCATATATGTGGAACCTAGAAAAACTGTACAGATTAACCATTTTGCAAGGCATAAATAGAGCAACAGATGTAGACAACAAACGTATGGACAACAAGGGGGGAAAGCTGTTGGGGGGGTGGTGGTGGGAGGAGTTGAGAGACTGAGATTGGCATGTATACATTTATATGTATAAAATAGATAACCAATAAGAACCTGCTGTATAAAAATATAAAATAAAATTCAAAATTAAAAAGAAATAAAATTTAAAAAATAAAACAGAAAAAACAATTATTCCCTGCACATACATGTATTTATATGAATAAATTATTTCCATGCTTATATCTGTAAATACAAAAAAGAGGAATAAAATCTACCTTGAACCAAAAACGAAAAAGAGAAAAAAACACAGAACCCACCAGTTACACAGAGGAAAACCGTATCAGGGCACTTGCTCCAGTTGTAAACAATTCTGAAGTTGGTCAGTGGTGGGGAATCGTCTCCCATTCAGCCAGCAGCCCCCACGCAACAAGCGTCCTCATTGCAAAGCTGGGGCACCGTGCCGAGGCATCTGTGAGTAAACGTGAGCTGAGCCCCAGGCCAGTTGCTGCTGAACTATTCCCACCCGTCCCAGGTAAAACACCTGAATATATACAAGGACTTGAAAGCCTAGAGGAAGGGCCATAGAGCCACACGAGTGACAGCATGCCGGCCGACTTGGTGCCTGCAGGCCAGCCAGGATGGTCCTGGCCCTGGGTGCTCTTCTGGAAGATTTCCATTTCCCTGCCTGAGATACCCGTCCTGTCCCTGCCCCCACTGCTTTTTTCCTTCCTCACCTCTGCCCAGGGAGAAATTCCAGCAGCAGGTATGGGTGACACATCCTCTTCTTTAGCAGGTGGCAGCCTGGCAACTGCTGCAGAAAGTCCAGCAGAGCCCCACTCACACTGGGCCACCCACAAAGCCGTGGCCTCTCACTCCCTCCCACCAGCCCAGCCCCGAGACTGCTGACAGGGCAGAGAAAATGGCGTCAGGCACGGCTGCAGGGGCTCTTGCTGCCTGGAGTGGTATTTATATTGATCTCAACCCAGGCACACCTGGGGAGGGCTGGCCGGCACGGTAAGGCTGCCCAGGTCAGCCAATCATCACCCCTCAGGGGCTCACAGTTGCAGAAAATGGAACTTGCTGAACCGGCCAGGTCCAAGGAACAGGTGTGGGCTCCTGAGAGTCAGGATAGACAAGGGGCTGCAGCTTTGGCTTGTTTTCTAATCATTTTATCTGGCCCATGAGTGGGAGACAACTTCAAGAAAACCCTCTCCTAATGAGAGGAACCCAGGAGTCAGGGAAAGGAGGGGTGGGTGGTGGTTGGAGACAGAGGCCTGGTGCCCCGGGTGCAGTGGAAGTCTCTGGAAGACCAGGTGGAGGGAGGCCTCACGGAGTGATGCCCAGGGTCACAGACCTGTCGCAGCTGCTGTTTGTTAGTTCAAGTCCTGCTCTGAGGTGCTCTGTGTCAGCTCTGAGCGACAGGTGAGCTGGGGGTGCTCTGCAATGAGGGCTATGTGCACGGTTCCTGTGTGCCCAGCCCTGCCACGGTACCTGCAAGGGTAGCTCTGTATCCTGGGAGGGGCCTGATCACAAGAGCCCCGTGGGCTGGGGTGGGGGTGGGGTACCTGCCCAGGTGAGCTCCATATTCTGCGATTGGTCTGACCACGAGAGCCCCATGGGCTGCTGGGGACCTGGTAAAGGATGTCAGGACAGTCAGTGAAGCCACCGAGGATATACCTCCAGTTGCTCCTAATTCCTACACCCTGCTGGTCATTCTACCAACCACCAGGACATGGTATTCTGTATTAGTCTTCAATGATGCCTTCTTTTGTATTCCATTAGTCCCAGAGTCACAAGAAATTTTGGCTTGTGAGTGGCAGGACTCAACATACAACTAAAACAATACTTCCGGGCCGTCTGGCCCCAAGGGTGCAAAAATTCCCACACCGTCTTTGGGGAAAGCTTAGCTAAAGACCTAAAAGTTCTACCTCTGGAAAAGGAAACCCTCCTTCAATATGCAGACGACATTCTGATCGCCAGCCCTACTAAGGAGGCCTCTGAACTACCAAGCCAATAAAGGATAGAAGTTGTCCAAGAAAAAGCTCAAATATCACAGACTGCGGTGACCTGCCTGGGCTTCATTCTCACACAAGGTCAGAGAAGCCCATCCCAGGAAAGGGAAGAAACCATTTTCAGCCTTACCCCTTTCTAAAACTAGAAGACAGCTTAGGGGTTCCTGGGGAGGCCAGGGTTTGCTGCTTCTGGATCCCTAACTACAGTCTACTAGCTGGGCCTCTATATGAAACACTGAAAGGAAAAGATGATGATCCTTTTGAATAGAATCCAGAAGTGGCCTTTCAAGAATGGAAAGAGCAGTCAATTCAGACCCTTGCCCTGGAACTCCCTAATTTAGCTAAACCCTTTGACCTTTACATTCCCAGTGAAAGGTGAATCGCCATTGGAGAATTAGTGCAAAAACTGGGACCACTTGAAATGGAACAATGCAAGAATGCCATCCAGGTAGGATAAACTACGGTCACTAAGGAGCTTGGCCCACTGCCACATCTGGCCAAGATACTGGCGGTATCTAAAAACCTGGAAATCAGCAGCCCAAAAGGCCACCTCCCTCCTACGGGAAAAGGACCCCACGTGGTGATCCTAACCACCAACCATGCCCTGAAGTTGCAGGGTTCGCTCCGTGGGCACACCGACCTCGAGTGAGGAGGCCCTCCAACTCCAACATCCAGAGAGATAACCGGGGGCAACAGGGCACCATGACGACTCGTGTGAACATCACTTGACCTGGAGTTTCTCTCATAAAACAACAAGAGTGTGTCCCAAAAGAGTAGACTACTGCTTGCAGGACTTACTGCACCCAGAGGGGAGCTAATAATCTTGGCGGGGGAACAGTATACCACACTGTCACCATAGAAAAGCCTACAGACACCGTGATGATGGTGGCCAATAAGACCGGCTGGACTCCTGTTTACTTCAAAAGGCTGTTGACTCAGTAACCATCATGGTCCTTATCACCACTGACCCTGGACTGTCTGGGAGTTGAGCGGGCAGGGCTCTGACACCTGGTGCTGTTTGTACGTTAATTCAGGGGCCTAATTGAAGAAAGCGCAGACTACTGGTCAGAGCATCTAGGCTGGCAGAAACGGTCAGCCTAAGGTGGCCGAACAAATGTGGGGCGGGGTGAAACCGGCCCCCACAGCGTCTCTGCACATCTCTTTCCTGGACCCTTAAAGGTCATTAGAATCTATAACACTTCCAATGCTGGTGCTCAGGTGGACGAGCAGGGAGGCAGGGGTCCTGGGGACAATCAACGTCACCGGGAGGCTGCTGGGGAGAAGCTCTGACCCTCGCCCCAGGGTATGAGGGCTCCCAACTCAGCACTCAGCAGTTACAGAAGAAGGGTCTGCACCCTCAGCACTCCAAGAATGAGGAACGGGACAAAAGGCAGAGGAGGGGTTTGTCCCCAGCAAAGCCCATTAAAAATCCCTGGGAGATAAAAATAGAATCTGGGCAATAAAGTCAAGTCTAACCTTTTTTATCCTTTGTGCTTTGTCTAATTTCACGTGCTCCTAGGGTCCCGCATGCAGAGGTTCCACACCCGGCACTTCAGACCAGATTTCCTAGTGCAGAATGGCTGGGTCGACACCTCAGCTCCTGGGGCCCAGTGCAGACTCCACGATATAGAGCCTGAGCTACAGCCAACCCGGCCCTCGAGAGCTCTGCCGCCTCCCTCCCTCCCACTGACTCTGACAGGATCTCTACACAGCAGCCCAGCCCACAGCCCACGGGGTAGTGCATGCTCTCACCTCTCCATTCTCTGATCAAAATATAAAGTTTCCTTTGCTTGTGAACCAAACTCAGTCTCGATCTGTTGGCCCCAATGACACTGGGCAGGGGGACACTTGTTGGGGTCCACTCTGGAGGATCAGTAACAGAAATTGAGACTATTGTAACCTCAATGAACAGATGTGTGAGCCAAACTGTAGTTAACATAGAACAGTGTATAAGGCTCGGGTAAAATAAGATGTTTCTAACACTTCCATTTGATATTTCCATCACTTTTTATAAGCAAGTTCAGTGAAAAGGTTTGTCTTATTTGTCAGGTCAATATTAGAGAAACGAAGTGATTTCTTTCCAAGGATGTACATCTAATAATCTTGGTTAAACCTTCAATCTTGTTTTAAATGCTTTTCCATTGAAAATGATACCTCTCTTTCAGCTCCCCCATTTCTGAGAAGTATAAAATCTTATAATTTATTATTACCAAAGGGGAAAGGTGGGAGGAGGGATAAATTAACAGTTTGGAATTAACACATACACACTGCTATGTATAAAATAGATCATCAACAAGGAACTACTGTATAGCACAGGGAACTACACTCAACATTTTGCAATAACCTATAAGGGGAAATAATCTGAAAAAGAATAGATATTTTTATTGACATCATCTATCAATGATAGTTAAAGTGTAGCCTAAGGGAAGCTGGTGGTGAGTGCTTCTGACCCTGAAGACTTCAATCATCTAAAGTTTGGACTCTGCCTACTTCCCAAGGCCCTTAATGAACATATGTGTAGCCGTAGCTTAAAAACTTCCCCAGTTTGGGTTTCGGGGAGACACTGATTTTGAAAAAGCCCTGGTGTTCTCCTTACATGAATGGGACTCTTCCTACTGCTAAAACATGTCTGTCACACCCAGAGGATGGTATACCGTCTGATCGGGAAGAGTTTGGAAAAGGCATCTCATCTCCTCATCTCCTGGTGCTCGGGTTCACCCCTCCAGCGTCTTTACTAACAGTCTCCCCACTTGGAGATGTCAGCACTGTCAACATCCTGTTGCGTACAGTTTGGAATTTGTCCAGAGGATGAAGCGGAAGGATGAAGAACAATGAGAGACAAGTCCTAGGTGTTCAGACAGGCACATGTCACTCTAATTTCCAATCAGGAAGACGAATTGACCAAAGGCTAGGGTTGCCCATGGAAACAGTATAGGGCTTGAGGAAATCCCGCTGCTTTGTGGCCAGTTCCCATAAACACAAGTTGAACAATGGAACTCAGGGGCAGTAAAATTCACAAAACTGCAGAGTTGAAAATATCCATCACTGAAAAATGTCTTGAGGAAAGTCAGAGAAAAGGACTTGTAAGCAAGGGAGAATGGCAGGAAAGGGATTTGAGGAGGTAGAAAGGACTCGCCATTAAGCACAAGAAAAGGAGCTGAACATTGCCAACATTGCCAACATTGCAGTTGGCCAAAAAGGGTGTATGCGTTTTTTTCTGTATATATTCAAGAAAAGGGCATACACTTTTTTAGCCAACCAAACAGGTGGGCACTGGAAGTCAATACTACAAAAGATATCACTTCGCATCAGTCAGAAGAGCCATCCTCATAAAGCGTAAACAACAGAAATGCAGGACAGGGCAACGAGAAGAGGGAGCCCTGTGAGACTTATAGTGGAAATGTATATTGCCAACGGCCATTCTGGAGAAGTGTATTGTGTTTACTAAAGCATCTAAAAAATGAGCTACAGAGCATAGGGCCCTTGCACTCATGGGCGTATATCTTGGGAAAAACAAAAATCGAGAGGACACAGGCACCCCAATGTTTACCCCCTCTCTGTTTAAAAGATCCTCGACTAGGATATAACTTAAATGTCTCTGGAGGGAAAAACTGGATAGAGATGTGGTACTTAGGTAGAGTGGAATATTATTCAGCCTGGAAATCAATGAAATATGGCCAGTTGTAACAACTCCGGAGGAGTTACGTATGATCATTCTAAGTGACAGAATTCAAAAAGAAAAAGACACATATCATAAGATATCACTTAAAGGTGGAATCCAAAATGGCTACACATGAAATAAATTACAAAACAAAAACATAGTCAAATATGTAGAAAACACGCATAAGGCTGCTAAACGGGAAAGGTGGGGAGGGGTGAGGCATCATCCAGGAAGTTGAAATTAGCAAAGATACCATTCCAAATACCAAACTGATAATCAACAAGGCCTACACAGTAGCTAAAAGAACTGCACTCAGCACACTCAAGTCACCGGAAAAGAATATATACGACTGGTAAGAATCTGAAAAAGAATTTATTGATGACTCTCTGTACGTGAATCAAGTGGATGTACAGCAGCAAGAAACAGAGCTTTGAAAATCAGCTGTAACCAATATAGTAATAAATTGAAAAAAATAAACGACAGAGAGACAGAGAAAACCTCTTACAACTTTTCCTCAGGGACGGTGATGCAACATGGATTGAACACATCTAGACCCACAGCAGGATGAGACATAAGGCTGGAAACTGTTTGCGCTAAGAGGAATGTGAGGTTGGGTGAGGAAATGCACACCCTTTAAAGTAATACTACCTGGTACCCATTCAATGGGTCCCAAATCTGCAGGTTCAAGGGATCTTCCTACAGCTAAAACATGCATGGAAAACCCAGAGGACTGTACACCATGTGATCGGGAGATGTGTCTAAAATGCACCTCATTTATCCTCTCCTGGTGCTCCTGTTCACCATTCCAGCCATGTTACTTAGAATCTCCCCACTTGGAGAATCAGCACATTTAAACTTCTGTTTCACACATTTTGCAAATTGTGAGGAGGATGAACGGGAAGAGGGGGAACCAATGAGAGAATAGTTGTAGGGGTTTGGACGGGCACATATCACTCTAATTTCCCATTAAGAATAAGAATTAAAGAAAGGCTCAGCCTGCCTCGCCGGAGCCAAAATAGGGCCTGAAGCAATCCTGCGGGTTTGAGGCCAGCTCACAAAAGAGCAACTTAAAAAATGGAGCTCAGGGTCACTGCAATTCACAAACCTGCAGAGTTATAAATGAAAACTAATGTCCAAAAATATGTTGAGGTAAGGCAAAGAAGAGGATCTGAATGCAAGACAGAATTGCAAGAAACAGATTTCAAGAGATAGATTGGACTCGTCTTTAACGCACATGAAAAGCGGCAGAATTTCGACAATGATGCAGTTGGCCCAAAAGGGCGTATGCGTTTTTTCCTGATTATATCCAGGAAAAAACGCATACGCACTTTATGGGCAACGAAGCAAGCAAGCAATGCAAATGTGCACAACAAAGAAGTCTCACTTCCCACCGGTCAAAAGGGCCATCCTAAAAAATTGTAAAAACCAGAAATGCAGGACAGGCCATGGAGAACAGGGAGCCTTTATACGCTGATGGGCAGTGTGTGAACTGCCGAGAGCCACTCTGGAGAAGTGTATGGTGGTTCCTAAATCATCTAAAAAACAGAGCTACAGAGCATAGGACACTTCCAATCATGGGAGTATATCTAGGGAAGTCTAAAAATCAACAAGACACAAGCACACCACAGTTTAGGGCTACTCTGTTTACAAGAACCTCAACTTCAGTACACCTTAAATATCCCAGGAAAGAGAACAATGGATAAAGAAGATGTGGTACTTATGTACAATGGAATATCTCTTCACCATGAAATCAATGTAATAAGGCTAGTAGAAGGATAAAGAGTGGATTTAGGTCCGATAATACTACTTGAAATAAGTCAAACAGAAAAAGAAACATATCATAAGATATCACTTATAGAGGGAGGGTAAATATGGCTGCACAAGAAATGAATTACAGAACAGAACAGTGTCTCACATTTAGAAAACACACTTATGTCAGCTTAAGGGGAAAGGAGAGGTGGGGTGATGCATAAAACCAGAGTTTGAAATTAGCACAGATACCGTTCAATAAACCAAATAGGTATTAGACAAGATCTACACCTTGCTCAATGAACTGGCCTCAACACACCCTATACACCGCAGAGAAATATATCTGAGTAATAAGAATCTTAAAACCCATGTATTGATATATCTCCATAAGGGAATCAAGTGTGTGCAGAGCGGCACAAACACAGCAGTGAAAATGAGCTAAACCCCATTATAGAAATAAATTTTAAAAACAAAACGCTGAAACAATGAAAGAGAGAAAAATTCTTACAAAATTCGCTCAGGGGCTGTGATGCAACCTGGATTGACCACATATAAAACCACAGCTGGATAAGACATAAGGCTGGACACTTGGGGCTGAGAGGATTGGTGAGCTTTGGTGAGCAACTGCCGAAAGTTTAATGCAATACTTCATGCTACTCAGTCCAAGGGTCCCAGCACTCCAGGTTGAAGGGAATCTTCCTACAGCTAAACCATGCTTGGGAAACCCAGCGACTGGTATACCATATGATCGGGAAAGGTTTCTAAAACGCACCTCATTTTTCCTCTCCTGGGGCTCCGGATCGACATTCCAGCCGCTTTACTAACAACATCCCCACATGGAGTCAATGCCTTTAAGTTCTGGTATCGCACAGTCTGCAGTTAGTGCGGAGGATGAATGGGAATGGGGGAACCAGTGAGAAACAAGCTGTAGTGGTTTCAATGGGCACATGTCACACTAATGTCACATCAGTAAGAAGAATTAACCAAAGGCACAGCAAGGTGCCCCAGAAGAAAAATAGGGCTTCAAGGAATCCTGTGGTTATGGGGCAAGACCACAAAAATAAGAGCTGAAAAGTGGGGCTAAGGGCCACTGCAATTCAAAAACCTGCAGAGTTATAAAGGCCAACTATTTTCAAAAAATATATTGAGGTAAGGCTATGAAGAGACATTGAAAGCAAGGCAGAATTGCAGGAAACCGATTTCAGGAGGTAGACTGGAATTGCATTGAAAACATATGAAGAGAGCCAGAACCTCGACAATGATGCACTTGGCCAAAAAGGGCGTATGTGTTTTTTCCTGAATATATTCAGGAAAAAACGCATACACACTTTTTGGTCAACCAAGCAAGCTTGCAAAGGAAATCTGCAGTACAATGAAGTCTCACTTACACCTGGTCAAAAGGGCAATCTGAAAAAAGTGTAAAATCCATAAAGGCACGACACGGCATGGAGAACTGGGAGCCTTCTGATGCTGATGGGCGGGATGTAAATTGCCAACAGCCACTCTGGAGAAGTGTATGGTGTTTCCCGAAACATCTAAAAAACAAAGCAACAGAGCCTAGGGCACTTCCACTTATGGTCCTATAGCTTAGGGAAATTAAAATCAAAAAGACACAGCCACCCCAAAGTTTGGGACGCCTCTGTTTACAAGAACCTCGTTTACAGTACAAGTTCAATATTGCAGAAAGTGAAAAATGGGTAAAGAAGTTGTGGTATTTACGTACAATGCAGTATCACTCAGCAATGATATCTATGTCATCAGGCCCGTAGCAGCACAATGAGTGTATTCAGGTATGGTGATTCTAACTGAAATAAGTCACACAGAAAAAGAAACATTAAAAAATATCACTAATACACTGAATGTAAACTTGGCTACAGAGGAACTGAATTCCAAAACAGAACAGGGTCTCAAATTTAGAAAAGCAACTTATGCTTGCTTAAGGAGAAAGTTGAGTTGGGGTGCTGCATAAAACCAGAGATTGAAATGAGCACAGATAAAGTTCCTTAAGCCAAATATGGAATAGACAAGAGCTACTCCTTGCTCAATGAAATGGACTCAACACCGCATATTAAACGCCTAAGAATGTACCTGACTAGTAAGTATCTTAAAACCTATGGATTGCTATGTCTCCAAAAGAGAATCAAGCGTGTGTACAGGGGCATAAACGCAGCAGTGATAGGATTGGAGAGGTTCGGTGAGCAAATGAAGACCCTTTGAAGTCATATTGCATGGTACCCATTCCACGGGTCTCAACTCTCCAGGTTTAAGGTATTCTTCCTTCAGCTAAAACATGCATGTGGAACCCAGAGTATGATCAACCGTGTGATCGGGAGACGTTTTCAGATATGTCTCAGTTTTCGTCCCCTGGTACTTGGGTGCAACATTCCAGACGCTTTACTAACAATCTCCCCACTTGGAGAGTCAGTGCCTTTAACCTCCTGTTTGGCCCAGTTTGCAATTTCTGCGGAAGATGAACAGGAATAGGGAGAACCAATGAGAGACTAGCTGGAGGTGTCTGGACGGGCAAATTTAACTCTCATTTCCCACCAGGAAGAGGAAATAACCAAAGGCTCAGCGTGCCGTGCCAGAACCAGATTAGGGCCTGAAGCAATCTTGCGGTGTTGCGGCCAGCTCACAAGAAAGCGAGTTGAAGAAAAGAGCTCAGGGGCACTGTAATTCACAAACCTGCAGAGTTATAAATGACAGCTATTGTCCAAAAATATACTGAAGTAAGGCTGCCAAGAGGACTTGAAAGCGGGGCAGAATTGCAGGAAACCGATTTCAGGAGGTACACTGGAATTGCATTGAAAGCATAGGAAAAGAGGCAGAACGTCCACAATGATGCACTTGGCCAAAAAGGGCGTATGCGTTTTTTCCTGAATATATTCAGGAAAAAACGCATACGCCATTTTTGGCCAACCAAGCAAGCTTGCAAAGGAAATCTGCACTACAATGAAGTCTCACTTCCCCCCGGTCAAAAGGGCCATCTGAAAAAAGTGTAAAATCCAGCAAGGCAGGACAGGCCATGGAGAACTGGGAGCCTTGTTATGCTGATGGGCGGGATGTACATTGCCAACAGACACTCGGGAGAAGTGTATGGTGTTTCCTGAAACATCTAAAAAACAAAGCAACAGAGCCTAGGGCACTTCCACTTATGGTCCTATAATTTGGGAAATTAAATTCAAAAAGACACAGCCATCCCAAAGTTTGGGACGGCTCTGTTTAAAACAACCTCGTTTACGGTACAAATTCAATATCACAGAAAGTGAGAAATGGATAAAGAAGTTGTGGTACTCACGTAAAATGCAGAATCACTCAGCAATGAAATCTATGTCATCAGGCCCATAGCAGCATAATGAGTGGATTCAGGTACGATGATTCGAACTGAAACAAGTCACACAGAAAAACAAACATCATAAGATATCAGTAATACACGGAATGTAAACTTGGCTACACAGGAACTGAATTACAGAACAGAACAGGGTCTCAAATTTAGAAAACTAACTTATGCTTGCTTAAGGGGAAAGGTGAGTTGGGGTGCTGCATAAAACCAGAGATTGAAATGAGCACAGATAAAGTTCCTTAAGCCAAATATGGAATAGACAAGAGCTACTCCTTGCTCAACGAAATGGACTCAACACCCCATATTAAACGCCTAAGAATGTACCTGACTAGTAAGTATCTTAAAACCTATGGATTGCTATGTCTCCAAAAGAGAATCAAGCGTGTGCACAGGGGCATAAACGCAGCAGTGATAGGATTGGAGAGGTTCGGTGAGCAAATGAAGACCCTTTGAAGTCATATTGCATGGTACCCATTCCACGGGTCTCAACTCTCCAGGTTTAAGGTATTCTTCCTTCAGCTAAAACATGCATGTGGAACCCAGAGTATGATCAACCGTGTGATCGGGACACGTGTTCAAATATGTCTCAGTTTTCCTCCCCTGGTACTCGGGTGCAACATTCCAGACGCTTTACTAACACTCTCCCCACTTGGAGAGTCAGCGCCTTTAACCTCCTGTTTGGCCCAGTTTGCAATTTCTGCGGAAGATGAACAGGAATAGGGAGAACCAATGAGAGACTAGCTGGAGGTGTCTGGACGGGCAAATTTAACTCTCATTTCCCACCAGGAAGAGGAAATAACCAAAGGCTCAGCGTGCCGTGCCGGAACCAGATTAGGGCCTGAAGCCAACCTGTGGTGTTGCGGCCAGCTCACAAGAAAGCGAGTTGAAGAAAGGAGCTCAGGGGCACTGTAATTCACAAAACTGTAGAGTTATAAATGACAGCTATCGTCCAAAAATATACTGAAGTAAGGCTGCCAAGAGGACTTGAAAGCGGGGCAGAATTGCAGGAAACCGATTTCAGGAGGTAGACTGGAACTGCAATTCAAGCATAGGAAAAGAGGCAGAACGTCCACAATGATGCACTTGGCCAAAAAGGGCGCATGCGTTTTTTCCTGAATATATTCAGGAAAAAACGCATGCGCCCTTTTTGGCCAACCAAGCAAGCTTGCAATGGAAATCGGCACTACAATGAAGTCTCACTTCCCCCCGGTCAAAAGGGCCATCTGAAAAAAGTGTAAAATCCAGAAAGGCAGGACAGGTCATGGAGAACTGGGAGCCTTGTTATGCTGATGGGCGGGATGTAAATTGCCAACAGACACTCGGGAGAAGTGTATGGTGTTTCCTGAAACATCTAAAAAACAAAGCAACAGAGCCTAGGGCACTTCCACTTATGGTCTTATAGCTTAGGGAAATTAAAATCAAAAAGACACAGCCACCCCAAAGTTTCAGACGCCTCTGTTTACAAGAACCTCGTTTACAGTACAAGTTCCATATCACAGAAAGTGAAAAATGGATAAAGAACTTGTGGTACTTACGTACAATGCAGTATCACTCAGCAATGAAATCTATGTCATCAGGCCCGTAGCAGCATAATGAGTGGATTCAGGTACGATGATTCTAACTGAAATAAGTCACACAGAAAAAGGAACATCATAAGATATCACTAATACACGGAATGTAAACTGGGCTACACAGGAACTGAATTCCAAAACAGAACAGGGTCTCAAATTTAGAAAACCAACTTATGCTTGCTTAAGGGGAAAGGTGAGTTGGGGTGCTGCATAAAACCAGAGATTGAAATGAGCACAGATAAAGTTCCTTAAGCCAAATATGGAATAGACAAGAGCTACTCCTTGCTCAACGAAATGGATTCAACACCCCATATTAAACGCCTAAGAATATACCTGACTAGTAAGTATCTTAAAACCTATGGATTGCTATGTCTCCGAAAGAGAATCAAGCGTGTGTACAGGGGCATAAACGCAGCAGTGATAGGATTGGAGAGGTTCGGTGAGCAAATGAAGACCCTTTGAAGTCATATTGCATGGTACCCATTACACGGGTATCAACTCTCCAGGTTTAAGGTATTCTTCCTTCAGCTAAAACATGCATGTGGAACCCAGAGTATGATCAACCATGTGATCGGGACACGTGTTCAAATATGTCTCAGTTTTCCTCCCCTGGTACTCGGGTGCAACATTCCAGACGCTTTACTAACACTCTCCCCACTTGGAGAGTCAGCGCCTTTAACCTCCTGTTTGGCCCAGTTTGCAATTTCTGCGGAAGATGAACAGGAATAGGGAGAACCAATGAGAGACTAGCTGGAGGTGTCTGGACGGGCAAATTTAACTCTCATTTCCCACCAGGAAGAGGAAATAACCAAAGGCTCAGCGTGCCGTGCCGGAAACAGATTAGGGCCTGAAGCCATCCTGTGGTGTTGCGGCCAGCTCACAAGAAAGCGAGTTGAAGAAAGGAGCTCAGGGGCACTGTAATTCACAAAACTGTAGAGTTATAAATGACAGCTATCGTCCAAAAATATACTGAAGTAAGGCTGCCAAGAGGACTTGAAAGCGGGGCAGAATTGCAGGAAACCGATTTCAGGAGGTAGACTGGAATTGCATTGAAAGCATAGGAAAAGAGGCAGAACGTCCACAATGATGCACTTGGCCAAAAAGGGCGTATGCGTTTTTTCCTGAATATATTCAGGAAAAAACGGATATGCCCTTTTTGGCCAACCAAGCAAACTTGCAAAGGAAATCTGCACTACAATGAAGTCTCACTTCCCCCCGGTCAAAAGGGCCATCTGAAAAATGTGTAAAATCCAGAAAGGCAGGAAGGGCCATGGAGAACTGGGAGCCTTGTTATGCTGATGGGCGGGATGTAAATTGCCAACAGCCACTCGGGAGAAGTGTATGGTGTTTCCTGAAACATCTAAAAAATAAAGCAACAGAGCCTAGGGCACTTCCACTTATGGTCCTATAGCTTAGGGAAATTAAAATCAAAAAGACACAGCCACCCCAAAGTTTGGGACGCCTCTGTTTACAAGAACCTCGTTTACAGTACAAGTTCAACATCGCAGAAAGTGAAAATGGATAAAGAAGTTGTGGTATTTACTTACAAAGCAATATCACTCAGCAATGAAATCTATGTCATCAGGCCCTTAGCAGCACAATGAGTGGATTCAGGTATGATGATTCTAACTGAAATAAGTCACACAGAAAAAGAAACATCATAAGATATCACTAATACAAGGAATGTAAACTTGGCTACACAGGAACTGAATTACAGAACAGAACAGGGTCTCAAATTTAGAAAACCAACTTATGCTTGCTTAAGGGTAAAGGTGAGTTGGGGTGCTGCATAAAACCAGAGATTGAAATGAGCACAGATAAAGTTCCTTAAGCCAAATATGGAATAGACAAGAGCTACTCCTTGCTCAACGAAATGGACTCAACACCGCATATTAAACGCCTAAGAATGTACCTGACTAGTAAGTATCTTAAAACCTATGGATTGCTATGTCTCCGAAAGAGAATCAAGCATGTGTACAGGGGCATAAACGCAGCAGTGATAGGATTGGAGAGATTCGGTGAGCAAATGAAGACCCTTTGAAGTCATATTGCATGGTACCCATTCCACGGGTTTCAACTACCCAGGTTTAAGGTATCCTTCCTTCAGCTAAAATATGCATGTGGAACCTAGAGTATGATCAACCATGTGATCGGGAGACGTGTTCATATATGTCTCAGTTTTCGTACCCTGGTACTCGGGTGCAACATTCCAGACGCTTTACTAACACCCTCCCGACTTGGAGAGTCAGTCCCTTTAACCTCGTGTTTGGCCCAGTTTGCAATTTCTGCGGAAGATGAACAGGAATAGCGAGAACCAATGAGAGACTAGCTGGAGGTGTCTGGACGGGCAAATTTAACTCTCATTTCCCACCAGGAAGAGGAAATAACCAAAGGCTCAGCGAGCCGTGCCGGAACCAGATTAGGGGCTGAAGCCATCCTGCGGTGTTACGGCCAGGTCACAAGAAAGCGAGATGAAGAAAGGAGCTCAGGGGCAATGTAATTCACAAACCTGCAGAGTTATAAATGACAGCTATCGTCCAAAAGTATACTGAAGTAAGGCTGCCAAGAGGACTTGAAAGCAGGGCAGAATTGCAGGAAACCGATTTCAGGAGGTAGACTGGAATTGCATTGAAAGCATAGGAAAAGAGGCAGAACGTCCACAATGATGCACTTGGCCAAAAAGGGCGTATGCGTTTTTTCCTGAATATATTCAGGAAAAAACACATACGCCCTTTTTGGCCAACCAAGCAAACTTGCAAAGGAAATCTGCACTACAATGAAGTCTCACTTCCCCCCGGTCAAAAGGGCCATCTGAGAAAAGTGTAAAATCCAGAAAGGCAGGAAGGGCCATGGAGAACTGGGAGCCTTGTTATGCTGATGGACGGGATGTAAATTGCCAACAGACACTCGGGAGAAGTGTATGGTGTTTCCTGAAACATCTAATAAACAAAGCAACAGAGCCTAGGGCACTTCCACTTATGGTCCTATAGCTTAGGGAAATTAAAATCAAAAAGACACAGCCACCCCAAAGTTTGGGACGCCTCTGTTTACAAGAACCTCGTTTACAGTACAAGTTCAATATCACAGAAAGTGAAAAATGGATAAAGAACTTGTGGTACTTACGTACAATGCAGTATCACTCAGCAATGAAATCTATGTCATCAGGCCCGTAGCAGCATAATGAGTGGATTCAGGTATGATGATTCTAACTAAAATAAGTCACACAGAAAAAGAAACATCATAAGATAACACTAATACACGGAATGTAAACTTGGCTACACAGGAACTGAATTACAGAACAGAACAGGGTCTCAAATTTAGAAAACCAACTTATGCTTGCTTAAGGGTAAAGGTGAGTTGGGGTGCTGCATAAAACCAGAGATTGAAATGAGCACAGATAAAGTTCCTTAAGCCAAATATGGAATAGACAAGAGCTACTCCTTGCTCAACGAAATGGACTCAACACCGCATATTAAACGCCTAAGAATGTACCTGACTAGTAAGTATCTTAAAACCTATGGATTGCTATGTCTCCGAAAGAGAATCAAGCATGTGTACAGGGGCATAAACGCAGCAGTGATAGGATTGGAGAGATTCGGTGAGCAAATGAAGACCCTTTGAAGTCATATTGCATGGTACCCATTCCACGGGTTTCAACTACCCAGGTTTAAGGTATCCTTCCTTCAGCTAAAATATGCATGTGGAACCTAGAGTATGATCAACCATGTGATCGGGAGACGTGTTCATATATGTCTCAGTTTTCGTACCCTGGTACTCGGGTGCAACATTCCAGACGCTTTACTAACACCCTCCCGACTTGGAGAGTCAGTCCCTTTAACCTCGTGTTTGGCCCAGTTTGCAATTTCTGCGGAAGATGAACAGGAATAGCGAGAACCAATGAGAGACTAGCTGGAGGTGTCTGGACGGGCAAATTTAACTCTCATTTCCCACCAGGAAGAGGAAATAACCAAAGGCTCAGCGAACCGTGCCGGAACCAGATTAGGGGCTGAAGCCATCCTGCGGTGTTGCGGCCAGGTCACAAGAAAGCGAGTTGAAGAAAGGAGCTCAGGGGCAATGTAATTCACAAACCTGCAGAGTTATACATGACAGCTATCGTCCAAAAATATACTGAAGTAAGGCTGCCAAGAGGACTTGAAAGCAGGGCAGAATTGCAGGAAACCGATTTCAGGAGGTAGACTGGAATTGCATTGAAAGCATAGGAAAAGAGGCAGAACGTCCACAATGATGCACTTGGCCAAAAAGGGCGTATGCGTTTTTTCCTGAATATATTCAGGAAAAAACACATACGCCCTTTTGGCCAACCAAGCAAACTTGCAAAGGAAATCTGCACTACAATGAAGTCTCACTTCCCCCCGGTCAAAAGGGCCATCTGAGAAAAGTGTAAAATCCAGAAAGGCAGGAAGGGCCATGGAGAACTGGGAGCCTTGTTATGCTGATGGGCGGGATGTAAATTGCCAACAGACACTCGGGAGAAGTGTATGGTGTTTCCTGAAACATCTAAAAAACAAAGCAACAGAGCCTAGGGCACTTCCACTTATGGTCCTATAGCTTAGGGAAATTAAAATCAAAAAGACACAGCCACCCCAAAGTTTGGGACGCCTCTGTTTACAAGAACCTCGTTTACAGTACAAGTTCAATATCACAGAAAGTGAAAAATGGATAAAGAACTTGTGGTACTTACGTACAATGCAGTATCACTCAGCAATGAAATCTATGTCATCAGGCCCGTAGCAGCATAATGAGTGGATTCAGGTATGATGATTCTAACTGAAATAAGTCACACAGAAAAAGAAACATCATAAGATATCACTAATACACGGAATGTAAACTTGGCTACACAGGAACTGAATTCCAAAACAGAACAGGGTCTCAAATTTAGAAAACCAACTTATGCTTGCTTAAGGGGAAAGGTGAGTTGGGGTGCTGCATAAAACAAGGATTGAAATGAGCACAGATAAAGTTCCTTAAGCCAAATATGGAATAGACAAGAGCTACTCCTTGCTCAATGAAATGGACTCAACACAGCATATTAAACGCCTAAGAATGTACCTGACTAGTAAGTATCTTAAAACCTATGGATTGCTATGTCTCCAAAAGAGAATCAAGCGTGTGTACAGGGGCATAAACGCAGCATGATAGGATTGGAGAGGTTCGGTGAGCAAATGAAGACCCTTTGAAGTCATATTGCATGGTACCCATTCCACGGGTTTTAACTACCCAGGTTTAAGGTATTCTTCCTTCAGCTAAAACATGCATGTGGAACCCAGAGTATGATCAACCGTGTGAACGGGAGACGTGTTCAAATATGTCTCAGTTTTCCTCCCCTGGTACTCGGGTGCAACATTCCAGACACTTTACTAACACTCTCCCCACTTGGAGAGTCAGCGCCTTTAACCTCCTGTTTGGCCCAGTTTGCAATTTCTGCGGAAGATGAACAGGAATAGGGAGAACCAATGAGAGACTAGCTGGAGGTGTCTGGACGGGCAAATTTAACTCTCATTTCCCACCAGGAAGAGGAATTAAGCAAAGGCTCAGCGTGCCATGCCGGAACCAGATTAGGGCCTGAAGCCATCCTGCGGTGTTGCGGCCAGCTCACAAGAAAGCGAGTTGAAGAAAGGAGCTCAGGGGCACTGTAATTCACAAACCTGCAGAGTTATAAATGACAGCTATCGTCCAAAAATATACTGAAGTAAGGCTGCCAAGAAGACTTGAAAGCGGGGCAGAATTGCAGGAAACCGATTTCAGGAGGTAGACAGGAATTGCATTAAAAGCATAGGAAAAGAGGCAGAACGTCCACAATGATGCACTTAGCCAAAAGGGCGTATGCGTTTTTTCCTGAATATATTCAGGAAAAGACGCATACGCCCTCTTTGGCCAACCAAGCAAGCTTGCAAAGGAAATCTGCACTACAATGAAGTCTCACTTCCCCCCGGTCAAAAGGGCCATCTGAAAAAAGTGTAAAATCCAGAAAGGCAGGACAGGCCATGGAGAACTGGGAGCCTTGTTATGCTGATGGGCGGGATGTAAATTGCCAACAGACACTCGGGAGAAGTGTATGGTGTTTCCTGAAACATCTAAAAAACAAAGCAACAGAGCCTAGGGCACTTCCACTTATGGTCCTATAGCTTAGGAAAATTTAAATAAAAAAGACACAGCCACCCCAAAGTTTGGGACGCCTCTGTTTACAAGAACCTCGTTTACATTACAAGTTCAACATCACAGAAAGTGAAAAATGGATAAAGAAGTTGTGGTATTTACTTACAAAGCAATATCACTCAGCAATGAAATCTATGTCATCAGGCCCTTAGCAGCACAATGAGTGGATTCAGGTATGATGATTCTAACTGAAATAAGTCACACAGAAAAAGAAACATCATAAGATATCAGTAATACACGGAATGTAAACTTGGCTACACAGGAACTGAATTCCAAAACAGAACAGGGTCTCAAATTTAGAAAATCAACTTATGCTTGCTTAAGGGGAAAGGTGAGTTGGGGTGCTACATAAAACCAGAGATTGAAATGAGCACAGATAAAGTTCCTTAAGCCAAATATGGAATAGACAAGAGCTACTCCTTGCTCAACGAAATGGACTCAACACCCCATATTAAACGCCAAAGAATGTACCTGACTAGTAAGTATCTTAAAACCTATGGATTGCTATGTCTCCAAAAGAGAATCAAGCGTGTGTACAGGGGCATAAACGCAGCACTGATAGGATTGGAGAGGTTCGGTGAGCAAATGAAGACCCTTTGAAGTCATATTGCATGGTACCCATTCCACGGGTCTCAACTCTCCAGGTTTAAGGTATTCTTCCTTCAGCTAAAACATGCATGTGGAACCCAGAGTATGATCAACCATGTGAATAGCAGACGTGTTCAAATATGTCTCAGTTTTCGTACCCTGGTACTCGGGTGTAACATTCCAGACGCTTTACTAACACTCTCCCCACTTAGAGAGTCAGCGCCTTTAACCTCCTGTTTGGCCCAGTTTGCAATTTCTGCGGAAGATGAACAGGAATAGGGAGAACCAATGACAGACTAGCTGGAGGTGTCTCGACGGGCAAATTTAACTCTCATTTCCCACCAGGAAGAGGAAATAACCAAAGGCTCAGCGTGCCGTGCCGGAAACAGATTAGGGCCTGAAGCCATCCTGCGGTGTTGCGGCCAGCTCACCAGAAAGCGAGTTGAAGAAAGGAGCTCAGGGGCACTGTAATTCACAAACCTGCAGAGTTATAAATGACAGCTATCGTCCAAAAATATACTGAAGTAAGGCTGCCAAGAGGACTTGAAAGCGGGGCAGAATTGCAGGAAACCGATTTCAGGAGGTAGACTGGAATTGCATTGAAAGCATAGGAAAAGAAGCAGAACGTCCACAATGATGCACTTGGCCAAAAAGGGCGTATGCGTTTTTTCCTGAATATATTCAGGAAAAAACGCATACGCCCTTTTTGGCCAACCAAGCAAGCTTGCAAAGGAAATCTGCACTACAATGTAGTCTCACTTCCCCCCGGTCAAAAGGGCCATCTGAAAAAAGTGTAAAATCCAGAAAGGCAGGACAGGCCATGGAGAACTGGGAGCCTTGTTATGCTGATGGGCGGGATGTAAATTGCCAACAGACACTCAGGAGAAGTGTATGGTGTTTCCTGAAACATCTAAAAAACAAAGCAACAGAGCCTAGGGCACTTCCACTTATGGTCCTATAGCTTAGGAAAATTTAAATAAAAAAGACACAGCCACCCCAAAGTTTGGGACGCCTCTGTTTACAAGAACCTCGTTTACATTACAAGTTCAACATCACAGAAAGTGAAAAATGGATAAAGAAGTTGTGGTATTTACTTACAAAGCAATATCACTCAGCAATGAAATCTATGTCATCAGGCCCTTAGCAGCACAATGAGTGGATTCAGGTATGATGATTCTAACTGAAATAAGTCACACAGAAAAAGAAACATCATAAGATATCAGTAATACACGGAATGTAAACTTGGCTACACAGGAACTGAATTCCAAAACAGAACAGGGTCTCAAATTTAGAAAATCAACTTATGCTTGCTTAAGGGGAAAGGTGAGTTGGGGTGCTACATAAAACCAGAGATTGAAATGAGCACAGATAAAGTTCCTTAAGCCAAATATGGAATAGACAAGAGCTACTCCTTGCTCAACGAAATGGACTCAACACCCCATATTAAACGCCAAAGAATGTACCTGACTAGTAAGTATCTTAAAACCTATGGATTGCTATGTCTCCAAAAGAGAATCAAGCGTGTGTACAGGGGCATAAACGCAGCACTGATAGGATTGGAGAGGTTCGGTGAGCAAATGAAGACCCTTTGAAGTCATATTGCATGGTACCCATTCCACGGGTCTCAACTCTCCAGGTTTAAGGTATTCTTCCTTCAGCTAAAACATGCATGTGGAACCCAGAGTATGATCAACCATGTGAATAGCAGACGTGTTCAAATATGTCTCAGTTTTCGTACCCTGGTACTCGGGTGTAACATTCCAGACGCTTTACTAACACTCTCCCCACTTAGAGAGTCAGCGCCTTTAACCTCCTGTTTGGCCCAGTTTGCAATTTCTGCGGAAGATGAACAGGAATAGGGAGAACCAATGACAGACTAGCTGGAGGTGTCTCGACGGGCAAATTTAACTCTCATTTCCCACCAGGAAGAGGAAATAACCAAAGGCTCAGCGTGCCGTGCCGGAAACAGATTAGGGCCTGAAGCCATCCTGCGGTGTTGCGGCCAGCTCACCAGAAAGCGAGTTGAAGAAAGGAGCTCAGGGGCACTGTAATTCACAAACCTGCAGAGTTATAAATGACAGCTATCGTCCAAAAATATACTGAAGTAAGGCTGCCAAGAGGACTTGAAAGCGGGGCAGAATTGCAGGAAACCGATTTCAGGAGGTAGACTGGAATTGCATTGAAAGCATAGGAAAAGAAGCAGAACGTCCACAATGATGCACTTGGCCAAAAAGGGCGTATGCGTTTTTTCCTGAATATATTCAGGAAAAAACGCATACGCCCTTTTTGGCCAACCAAGCAAGCTTGCAAAGGAAATCTGCACTACAATGTAGTCTCACTTCCCCCCGGTCAAAAGGGCCATCTGAAAAAAGTGTAAAATCCAGAAAGGCAGGACAGGCCATGGAGAACTGGGAGCCTTGTTATGCTGATGGGCGGGATGTAAATTGCCAACAGACACTCAGGAGAAGTGTATGGTGTTTCCTGAAACATCTAAAAAACAAAGCAACAGAGCCTAGGGCACTTCCACTTATGGTCCTATAGCTTAGGGAAATTAAAATCAAAAAGACACAGCCACCCCAAAGTTTGGGACGCCTCTGTTTGCAAGAACCTCGTTTACCGTACAAGTTCAATGTCACAGAAAGTGAAAAATGGATAAAGAACTTGTGGTACTTACGTACAATGCAGTATCACTCAGCAATGAAATCTATGTCATCAGGCCCGTAGCAGCATAATAAGTGGATTCAGGTATGATGATTCTAACTGAAATAAGACACACAGAAAAAGAAACATCATAAGATATCAGTAATACACGGAATGTAAACTTGGCTACACAGGAACTGAATTACAGAACAGAACAGGGTCTCAAATTTAGAAAACCAACTTATGCTTGCTTAAGGGTAAAGGTGAGTTGGGGTGCTGCATAAAACCAGAGATTGAAATGAGCACAGATAAAGTTCCTTAAGCCAAATATGGAATAGACAAGAGCTACTCCTTGCTCAACGAAATGGACTCAACACCGCATATTAAACGCCTAAGAATGTACCTGACTAGTAAGTATCTTAAAACCTATGGATTGCTATGTCTCCGAAAGAGAAGCAAGCATGTGTACAGGGGCATAAACGCAGCAGTGATAGGATTGGAGAGGTTCGGTGAGCAAATGAAGACCCTTTGAAGTCATATTGCATGGTACCCATTCCACGGGTTTCAACTACCCAGGTTTAAGGTATTCTTCCTTCAGCTAAAACATGCATGTGGAACCTAGAGTATGATCAACCATGTGATCGGGAGACGTGTTCAAATATGTCTCAGTTTTCGTACCCTGGTACTCGGGTGCAACATTCCAGACGCTTTACTAACACTCTCCCGACTTGGAGAGTCAGTCCCTTTAACCTCCTGTTTGGCCCAGTTTGCAATTTCTGTGGAAGATGAACAGGAATAGGGAGAACCAATGAGAGACTAGCTGGAGGTGTCTGGACGGGCAAATTTAACTCTCATTTCCCACCAGGAAGAGGAAATAACCAAAGGGTCAGCGTGCCGTGCCGGAACCAGATTAGGGCCTGAAGCCATCCTGCGGTGTTGCGGCCAGCTCACAAGAAAGAGAGTTGAAGAAAGGAGCTCAGGGGCACTGTAATTCACAAACCTGCAGAGTTATAAATGACAGCTATCGTCCAAAAATATACTGAAGTAAGGCTGCCAAGAGGACTTGAAAGCGGGGCAGAATTGCAGGAAACCGATTTCAGGAGGTAGACTGGAATTGCATTGAAAGCATAGGAAAAGAGGCAGAACGTCCACAATGATGCACTTGGCCAAAAAGGGCGTATGCGTTTTTTCCTGAATATATTCAGGAAAAAAGGCATACGCCCTTTTTGGCCAACCAAGCAAACTTGCAAAGGAAATCTGCACTACAATGAAGTCTCACTTCCCCCCGGTCAAAAGGGCCATCGGAAAAAAGTGTAAAATCCAGAAAGGCAGGACAGGCCATGGAGAACTGGGAGCCTTGTTATGCTGATGGGCGGGATGTCAATTGCCAACAGACACTCGGGAGAAGTGTATGGTGTTTCCTGAAACATCTAAAAAACAAAGCAACAGAGCCTAGGGCACTTCCACTTATCGTCCTATAGCTTAGGGAAATTAAAATCAAAAAGACACAGCCACCCCAAAGTTTGGGACGCCTCTGTTTACAAGAACCTCATTTACAGTACAAGTTCAACATCGCAGAAAGTGAAAAATTGATAAAGAACTTGTGGTACTTACGTACAATGCAGTATCACTCAGCAATGAAATCTATGTCATCTGACCCGTAGCAGCATAATGAGTGGATTCAGGTACGATGATTCTAACTGAAATAAGTCACACAGAAAAAGAAACATCATAAGATATCACTAATACACGGAATGTAAACTTGGCTACACAGGAACTGAATTCCAAAACAGAACAGGGTCTCAAATTTAGAAAACCAACTTATGCTTGCTTAAGGGGAAAGGTGAGTTGGGGTGCTGCATAAAACCAGAGATTGAAATGAGCACAGATAAAGTTCCTTAAGCCAAATATGGAATAGACAAGAGCTACTCCTTGCTCAACGAAATGGACTCAACACCCCATATTAAACGCCTAAGAATGTACCTGACTAGTAAGTACCTTAAAACCTATGGATTGCTATGTCTCCAAAAGAGAATCAAGCGTGTGTACAGGGGCATAAACGCAGCAGTGATAGGATTGGAGAGGTTCGGTGAGCAAATGAAGACCCTTTGAAGTCATATTGCATGGTACCCATTCCACGGGTTTCAACTATCCAGGTTAAAGGTATTCTTCCTTCAGCTAAAACAAGCATGTGGAACCTAGAGTATGATCAACCATGTGATCGGGAGACGTGTTCAAATATGTCTCAGTTTTCGTATCCTGGTACTCGGGTGCAACATTCCAGACGCTTTACTAACACTCTCCCCACTTGGAGAGTCAGTCCCTTTAACCTCCTGTTTGGCCCAGTTTGCAATTCCTGCGGAAGATGAACAGGAATAGGGAGAACCAATGAGAGACTAGCTGGAGGTGTCTGGACGGGCAAATTTAACTCTCATTTCCCACCAGGAAGAGGAAATAACCAAAGGCTCAGCGTGCCGTGCCGGAACCAGATTAGGGCCTGAAGCCATCCTGCGGTGTTGCGGCCACCTCACAAGAAAGCGAGTTGAAGAAAGGACCTCAGGGGCACTGTAATTCACAAACCTGCAGAGTTATAAATGACAGCTATCGTCCAAAAATATACTGAAGTAAGGCTGCCAAGAGGACTTCAAATCGGGACAGAATTGCAGGAAACCGATTTCAGGAGGTAGACTGGAATTGCATTGAAAGCATAGGAAAAGAGGCAGAACGTCCACAATGATGCACTTGACCAAAAAGGGCGTATGCGTTTTTTCCTGAATATATTCAGGAAAAAAGGCATACGCCCTTTTTGGCCAACCAAGCAAGCTTGCAATGGAAATCTGCACTACAATGAAGTCTCACTTCCCCCCGGTCAAAAGGGCCATCTGAAAAAAGTGTAAAATCCAGAAAGGCAGGACAGGCCATGGAGAACTGGGAGCCTTGTTATGCTGATGGGCAGGATGTAAGTTGCCAACAGACACTCGGGAGAAGTGTATGGTGTTTCCTGAAACATCTAAAAAACAAAGCAACAGAGCCTAGGGCACTTCCACTTATGGTCCTATAGCTTAGGGAAATTAAAATCAAAAAGACACAGCCACCCCAAAGTTTGGGACGCCTCTGTTTACAAGAACTTCATTTACAGTACAAGTTCAACATCGCAGAAAGTGAAAAATGGATAAAGAACTTGTGGTACTTACGTACAATGCAGTATCACTCAGCAATGAAATCTATGTCATCTGGCCCGTAGCAGCATAATGAGTGGATTCAGGTACGATGATTCTAACTGAAATAAGTCACACAGAAAAAGAAACTTCATAAGATATCACTAATACACGGAATGTAAACTTGGCTACACAGGAACTGAATTCCAAAACAGAACAGGGTCTCAAATTTAGAAAACCAACTTATGCTTGCTTAAGGGGAAAGGTGAGTTGGGGTGCTGCATAAAACCAGAGATTGAAATGAGCACAGATAAAGTTCCTTAAGCCAAATATGGAATAGACAAGAGCTACTCCTTGCTCAACGAAATGGACTCAACACCCCATATTAAACGCCTAAGAATGTACCTGACTAGTAAGTATCTTAAAACCTATGGATTGCTATGTCTCCAAAAGAGAATCAAGCGTGTGTACAGGGGCATAAACGCAGCAGTGATAGGATTGGAGAGGTTCGGTGAGCAAATGAAGACCCTTTGAAGTCATATTGCATGGTACCCATTCCACGGGTCTCAACTCTCCAGGTTTAAGGTATTCTTCCTTCAGCTAAAACATGCATGTGGAACCCAGAGTATGATCAACCATGTGAATGGCAGACGTGTTCAAATATGTCTCAGTTTTCGTACCCTGGTACTCGGGTGTAACATTCCAGACGCTTTACTAACACTCTCCCCACTTAGAGAGTCAGCGCCTTTAACCTCCTGTTTGGCCCAGTTTGCAATTTCTGCGGAAGATGAACAGGAATAGGGAGAACCAATGAGAGACTAGCTGGAGGTGTCTCGACGGGCAAATTTAACTCTCATTTCCCACCAGGAAGAGGAAATAACCAAAGGCTCAGCGTGCCGTGCCGGAAACAGATTAGGGCCTGAAGCCATCCTGCGGTGTTGCGGCCAGCTCACCAGAAAGCGAGTTGAAGAAAGGAGCTCAGGGGCACTGTAATTCACAAACCTGCAGAGTTATAAATGACAGCTATCGTCCAAAAATATACTGAAGTAAGGCTGCCAAGAGGACTTGAAAGCGGGGCAGAATTGCAGGAAACCGATTTCAGGAGGTAGACTGGAATTGCATTGAAAGCATAGGAAAAGAAGCAGAACGTCCACAATGATGCACTTGGCCAAAAAGGGCGTATGCGTTTTTTCCTGAATATATTCAGGAAAAAACGCATACGCCCTTTTTGGCC
This sequence comes from Globicephala melas, assembly GCF_963455315.2. Classification (NCBI taxonomy): domain Eukaryota; kingdom Metazoa; phylum Chordata; class Mammalia; order Artiodactyla; family Delphinidae; genus Globicephala; species Globicephala melas. The sequence continues at coordinate 81,065 of NW_027207463.1, read as the reverse complement.
AACCAAGCAAGCTTGCAAAGGAAATCTGCACTACAATGTAGTCTCACTTCCCCCCGGTCAAAAGGGCCATCTGAAAAAAGTGTAAAATCCAGAAAGGCAGGACAGGCCATGGAGAACTGGGAGCCTTGTTATGCTGATGGGCGGGATGTAAATTGCCAACAGACACTCAGGAGAAGTGTATGGTGTTTCCTGAAACATCTAAAAAACAAAGCAACAGAGCCTAGGGCACTTCCACTTATGGTCCTATAGCTTAGGGAAATTAAAATCAAAAAGACACAGCCACCCCAAAGTTTGGGACGCCTCTGTTTGCAAGAACCTCGTTTACCGTACAAGTTCAATGTCACAGAAAGTGAAAAATGGATAAAGAACTTGTGGTACTTACGTACAATGCAGTATCACTCAGCAATGAAATCTATGTCATCAGGCCCGTAGCAGCATAATAAGTGGATTCAGGTATGATGATTCTAACTGAAATAAGACACACAGAAAAAGAAACATCATAAGATATCAGTAATACACGGAATGTAAACTTGGCTACACAGGAACTGAATTACAGAACAGAACAGGGTCTCAAATTTAGAAAACCAACTTATGCTTGCTTAAGGGTAAAGGTGAGTTGGGGTGCTGCATAAAACCAGAGATTGAAATGAGCACAGATAAAGTTCCTTAAGCCAAATATGGAATAGACAAGAGCTACTCCTTGCTCAACGAAATGGACTCAACACCGCATATTAAACGCCTAAGAATGTACCTGACTAGTAAGTATCTTAAAACCTATGGATTGCTATGTCTCCGAAAGAGAAGCAAGCATGTGTACAGGGGCATAAACGCAGCAGTGATAGGATTGGAGAGGTTCGGTGAGCAAATGAAGACCCTTTGAAGTCATATTGCATGGTACCCATTCCACGGGTTTCAACTACCCAGGTTTAAGGTATTCTTCCTTCAGCTAAAACATGCATGTGGAACCTAGAGTATGATCAACCATGTGATCGGGAGACGTGTTCAAATATGTCTCAGTTTTCGTACCCTGGTACTCGGGTGCAACATTCCAGACGCTTTACTAACACTCTCCCGACTTGGAGAGTCAGTCCCTTTAACCTCCTGTTTGGCCCAGTTTGCAATTTCTGTGGAAGATGAACAGGAATAGGGAGAACCAATGAGAGACTAGCTGGAGGTGTCTGGACGGGCAAATTTAACTCTCATTTCCCACCAGGAAGAGGAAATAACCAAAGGGTCAGCGTGCCGTGCCGGAACCAGATTAGGGCCTGAAGCCATCCTGCGGTGTTGCGGCCAGCTCACAAGAAAGAGAGTTGAAGAAAGGAGCTCAGGGGCACTGTAATTCACAAACCTGCAGAGTTATAAATGACAGCTATCGTCCAAAAATATACTGAAGTAAGGCTGCCAAGAGGACTTGAAAGCGGGGCAGAATTGCAGGAAACCGATTTCAGGAGGTAGACTGGAATTGCATTGAAAGCATAGGAAAAGAGGCAGAACGTCCACAATGATGCACTTGGCCAAAAAGGGCGTATGCGTTTTTTCCTGAATATATTCAGGAAAAAAGGCATACGCCCTTTTTGGCCAACCAAGCAAACTTGCAAAGGAAATCTGCACTACAATGAAGTCTCACTTCCCCCCGGTCAAAAGGGCCATCGGAAAAAAGTGTAAAATCCAGAAAGGCAGGACAGGCCATGGAGAACTGGGAGCCTTGTTATGCTGATGGGCGGGATGTCAATTGCCAACAGACACTCGGGAGAAGTGTATGGTGTTTCCTGAAACATCTAAAAAACAAAGCAACAGAGCCTAGGGCACTTCCACTTATCGTCCTATAGCTTAGGGAAATTAAAATCAAAAAGACACAGCCACCCCAAAGTTTGGGACGCCTCTGTTTACAAGAACCTCATTTACAGTACAAGTTCAACATCGCAGAAAGTGAAAAATTGATAAAGAACTTGTGGTACTTACGTACAATGCAGTATCACTCAGCAATGAAATCTATGTCATCTGACCCGTAGCAGCATAATGAGTGGATTCAGGTACGATGATTCTAACTGAAATAAGTCACACAGAAAAAGAAACATCATAAGATATCACTAATACACGGAATGTAAACTTGGCTACACAGGAACTGAATTCCAAAACAGAACAGGGTCTCAAATTTAGAAAACCAACTTATGCTTGCTTAAGGGGAAAGGTGAGTTGGGGTGCTGCATAAAACCAGAGATTGAAATGAGCACAGATAAAGTTCCTTAAGCCAAATATGGAATAGACAAGAGCTACTCCTTGCTCAACGAAATGGACTCAACACCCCATATTAAACGCCTAAGAATGTACCTGACTAGTAAGTACCTTAAAACCTATGGATTGCTATGTCTCCAAAAGAGAATCAAGCGTGTGTACAGGGGCATAAACGCAGCAGTGATAGGATTGGAGAGGTTCGGTGAGCAAATGAAGACCCTTTGAAGTCATATTGCATGGTACCCATTCCACGGGTTTCAACTATCCAGGTTAAAGGTATTCTTCCTTCAGCTAAAACAAGCATGTGGAACCTAGAGTATGATCAACCATGTGATCGGGAGACGTGTTCAAATATGTCTCAGTTTTCGTATCCTGGTACTCGGGTGCAACATTCCAGACGCTTTACTAACACTCTCCCCACTTGGAGAGTCAGTCCCTTTAACCTCCTGTTTGGCCCAGTTTGCAATTCCTGCGGAAGATGAACAGGAATAGGGAGAACCAATGAGAGACTAGCTGGAGGTGTCTGGACGGGCAAATTTAACTCTCATTTCCCACCAGGAAGAGGAAATAACCAAAGGCTCAGCGTGCCGTGCCGGAACCAGATTAGGGCCTGAAGCCATCCTGCGGTGTTGCGGCCACCTCACAAGAAAGCGAGTTGAAGAAAGGACCTCAGGGGCACTGTAATTCACAAACCTGCAGAGTTATAAATGACAGCTATCGTCCAAAAATATACTGAAGTAAGGCTGCCAAGAGGACTTCAAATCGGGACAGAATTGCAGGAAACCGATTTCAGGAGGTAGACTGGAATTGCATTGAAAGCATAGGAAAAGAGGCAGAACGTCCACAATGATGCACTTGACCAAAAAGGGCGTATGCGTTTTTTCCTGAATATATTCAGGAAAAAAGGCATACGCCCTTTTTGGCCAACCAAGCAAGCTTGCAATGGAAATCTGCACTACAATGAAGTCTCACTTCCCCCCGGTCAAAAGGGCCATCTGAAAAAAGTGTAAAATCCAGAAAGGCAGGACAGGCCATGGAGAACTGGGAGCCTTGTTATGCTGATGGGCAGGATGTAAGTTGCCAACAGACACTCGGGAGAAGTGTATGGTGTTTCCTGAAACATCTAAAAAACAAAGCAACAGAGCCTAGGGCACTTCCACTTATGGTCCTATAGCTTAGGGAAATTAAAATCAAAAAGACACAGCCACCCCAAAGTTTGGGACGCCTCTGTTTACAAGAACTTCATTTACAGTACAAGTTCAACATCGCAGAAAGTGAAAAATGGATAAAGAACTTGTGGTACTTACGTACAATGCAGTATCACTCAGCAATGAAATCTATGTCATCTGGCCCGTAGCAGCATAATGAGTGGATTCAGGTACGATGATTCTAACTGAAATAAGTCACACAGAAAAAGAAACTTCATAAGACATCACTAATACACGGAATGTAAACTTGGCTACACAGGAACTGAATTCCAAAACAGAACAGGGTCTCAAATTTAGAAAACCAACTTATGCTTGCTTAAGGGGAAAGGTGAGTTGGGGTGCTGCATAAAACCAGAGATTGAAATGAGCACAGATAAAGTTCCTTAAGCCAAATATGGAATAGACAAGAGCTACTCCTTGCTCAACGAAATGGACTCAACACCCCATATTAAACGCCTAAGAATGTACCTGACTAGTAAGTATCTTAAAACCTATGGATTGCTATGTCTCCAAAAGAGAATCAAGCGTGTGTACAGGGGCATAAACGCAGCAGTGATAGGATTGGAGATGTTCGGTGAGCAAATGAAGACCCTTTGAAGTCATATTGCATGGTACCCATTACACGGGTCTCAACTCTCCAGGTTTAAGGTATTCTTCCTTCAGCTAAAACATGCATGTGGAACCCAGAGTATGATCAACCGTGTGAACGGGAGACGTGTTCAAATATGTCTCAGTTTTCCTCCCCTGGTAGTCGGGTGCAACATTCAAGATGCTTTTCTAACACTCTCCCCACTTGGAGAATCAGCGCCTTTAACCTCCTGTTTGGCCCAATTTGCAATTTCTGCGGAAGATGAACAGGAATAGCCAGAACCAATGAGAGACTAGCTGGAGGTGTCTGGACGGGCAAATTTAACTCTCATTTCCCACCAGGAAGAGGAAATAACCAAAGGCTCAGCGTGCTGTGCCGGAACCAGATTAGGGCCTGAAGCCATCCTGTGGTGTTGCGGCCAGCTCAAAAGAAAGCGAATTGAAGAAAGGAGCTCAGGGGCACTGTAATTCACAAACCTGCAGAGTTATAAATGACAGCTATCGTCCAAAAATATACTGAAGTAAGGCTGCCAAGAGGACTTGAAAGCGGGGCAGAATTGCAGGAAACCGATTTCAGGAGGTAGACTGGAATTGCATTGAAAGCATAGGAAAAGAGGCAGAACGTCCACAATGATGCACTTGGCCAAAAAGTGCATATGCGTTTTTTCCTGAATATATTCAGGAAAAAACGCATACGTCCTTTTTGGCCAACCAAGCAAGCTTGCAAAGGAAATCTGCACTACAATGAAGTCTCACTTCCCCCCGGTCAAAAGGACCATCGGAAAAAAGTGTAAAATCCAGAAAGGCAGGACAGGCCATGGAGAACTGGGAGCCTTGTTATGCTGATGGGTGGGATGTAAACTGCCAACAGACACTTGGGAGAAGTGTATGGTGTTTCCTGAAACATCTAAAAAACAAAGCAACAGAGCCTAGGGCACTTCCACTTATGGTCCTATAGCTTAGGGAAATTAAAACAAAAAAGACACAGCCAACCCAAAGTTTGGGACGCCTCTGTTTACAAGAACCTCGTTTACCGTACAAGTTCAATATCACAGAAATTGAAAAATGGATAAAGAAGTTGTGGTACTTACGTACAATGCAGTATCACTCAGCAATGAAATCTATGTCATCAGGCCCGTAGCAGCATAATGAGTGGATTCAGGTACGATGATTCTAACTGAAATAAGTCACACAGAAAAAGAAACATCATAAGATATCAGTAATACACGGAATGTAAACTTGTCTACACAGGAACTGAATTCCAAAACAGAACAGGGTCTCAAATTTAGAAAACCAACTTATGCTTGCTTAAGGGGAAAGGTGAGTTGGGGTGCTGCATAAAACCAGAGATTGAAATGAGCACAGATAAATTTCCTTAAGCCAAATATGGAATAGGCAAGAGCTACTCCTTGCTCAATGAAATGGACTCAACATCCCATATTAAACGCCTAAGAATGTACCTGACTAGTAAGCATCTTAAAACCTATGGATTGCTATGTCTCCAAAAGAGAATCAAGCGTGTGTACAGGGGCATAAACGCAGCAGTGATAGGATTGGAGAGGTTCGGTGAGCAAATGAAGACCCTTTGAAGTCATATTGCATGGTACCCATTACACGGGTTTCAGCTACCCAGGTTTAAGGTATTCTTCCTTCAGCTAAAACATGCATGTGGAACCCAGAGTATGATCAACCATGTGATCGGGAGACGTGTTCAAATATGTCTCAGTTTTCCTCCCCTGGTACTCGGGTGCAACATTCCAGACGCTTTACTAACACTCTCCCCACTTGGAGAGTCAGCGCCTTTAACCTCCTGTTTGGCCCAGTTTGCAATTTCTGCGGAAGATGAACAGCAATAGGGAGAACCAATGAGAGACTAGCTGGAGGTGTCTGGACGGGCAAATTTAACTCTCATTTCCCACCAGGAAGAGGAAATAACCAAAGGCTCAGCGTGCCGTGCCGGAATGAGATTAGGGCCTGAAGCCATCCTGCGGTGTTGCGGCCAGCTCAAAAGAAAGCGAGTTGAAGAAAGGAGCTCAGGGGCACTGTAATTCACAAACCTGCAGAGTTATAAATGACAGCTATCGTCCAAAAATATACTGAAGTAAGGCTGCCAAGAGGACTTGAAAGCGGGGCAGAATTGCAGGAAACCGATTTCAGGAGGTAGACTGGAATTGCATTGAAAGCATAGGAAAAGAGGCAGAACGTCCACAATGATGCACTTGGCCAAAAAGGGCGTATGCGTTTTTTCCTGAATATATTCAGGAAAAAACGCATACGCCCTTTTTGGCCAACCAAGCAAACTTGCAAAGGAAATCTGCACTACAATGAAGTCTCACTTCCCCCCGGTCAAAAGGGCCATCTGAAAAAAGTGTAAAATCCAGAAAGGCAGGACAGGCCATGGAGAACTGGGAGCCTTGTTATGCTGATGGGCGGGATGTAAATTGCCAACAGCCACTCCGGAGAAGTGTATGGTGTTTCCTGAAACATCTAAGAAACAAAGCAACAGAGCCTAGGGCACTTCCACTTATGGTCCTATAGCTTAGGGAAATTAAAATCAAAAAGACACAGCCACCCCAAAGTTTGGGACGCCTCTGTTTACAAGAACCTCGTTTACCGTACAAGTTCAATATCACAGAAAGTGAAAAATGGATAAAGAACTTGTGGTACTTACGTACAATGCAGTATCACTCAGCAATGAAATCTATGTCATCAGGCCCGTAGCAGCATAATGAGTGGATTCAGGTACGATGATTCTAACTGAAATAAGTCACACAGAAAAAGAAACATCATAAGATATCACTAATACACGGAATGTAAACTTGGCTACACAGGAACTGAATTCCAAAACAGAACAGGGTCTCAAATTTAGAAAACCAACTTATGCTTGCTTAAGGGGAAAGGTGAGTTGGGGTGCTGCATAAAACCAGAGATTGAAATGAGCACAGATAAAGTTCCTTAAGCCAAATATGGAATAGACAAGAGCTACTCCTTGCTCAACGAAATGGACTCAACACCGCATATTAAACGCCTAAGAATGTACCTGACTCTTAAGTATCTTAAAACCTATGGATTGCTATGTCTCCGAAAGAGAATCAAGCATGTGTACAGGGACATAAACGCAGCAGTGATAGGATTGGAGAGGTTCGGTGAGCAAATGAAGACCCTTTGAAGTCATATTGCATGGTACCCATTCCACGGGTTTCAACTACCCAGGTTTAAGGTATTCTTCCTTCAGCTAAAACATGCATGTGGAACCTAGAGTATGATCAACCATGTGATCGGGAGACGTGTTCAAATATGTCTCAGTTTTCGTACCCTGGTACTCGGGTGCAACATTCCAGACGCTTTACTAACACTCTCCCGACTTGGAGAGTCAGTCCCTTTAACCTCCTGTTTGGCCCAGTTTGCAATTTCTGCGGAAGATGAACAGGAATAGCGAGAACCAATGAGAGACTAGCTGGAGGTGTCTGGACGGGCAAATTTAACTCTCATTTCCCACCAGGAAGAGGAAATAACCAAAGGCTCAGCGTGCCGTGCCGGAACCAGATTAGGGCCTGAAGCCATCCTGCGGTGTTGCGGCCAGCTCACAAGAAAACGAGTTGAAGAAAGGAGCTCAGGGGTACTGTAATTCACAAACCTGCAGAGTTATAAAATACAACTATCGTCCAAAAATATACTGAAGTAAGGCTGCCAAGAGGACTTGAAAGCGGGGCAGAATTGCAGGAAACCGATTTCAGGAGGTAGACTGGAATTGCATTGAAAGCATAGGAAAAGAGGCAGAACGTCCACAATGATGCACTTGGCCAAAAAGGGCGTATGCGTTTTTTCCTGAATATATTCAGGAAAAAACGCATACGCCCTTTTTGGCCAACCAAGCAAGCTTGCAAAGGAAATCTGCACTACAATGAAGTCTCACTTCCCCCCGGTCAAAAGGGCCATCTGAAAAAAGTGTAAAATCCAGAAAGGCAGGACAGGCCATGGAGAACTGGGAGCCTTGTTATGCTGATGGGCGGGATGTAAATTGCCAACAGACACTCGGGAGAAGTGTATGGTGTTTCCTGAAACATCTAAAAAACAAAGCAACAGAGCCTAGGGCACTTCCACTTATGGTCCTATAGCTTAGGGAAATTAAAATCAAAAAGATACAGCCACCCCAATGTTTGGGACGCCTCTGTTTACAAGAACCTCGTTTACCGTACAAGTTCAATATCACAGAAAGTGAAAAATGGATAAAGAACTTGTGGTACTTACGTACAATGCAGTATCACTCAGCAGTGAAATCTATGTCATCAGGCCCGTAGCAGCACAATGAGTGGATTCAGGTACGATGATTCTAACTGAAATAAGTCACACAGAAAAAGAAACATCATAAGATATCAGTAATACACGGAATGTAAACTTGGCTACACAGGAACTGAATTACAGAACAGAACAGGGTCTCAAATTTAGAAAACCAACTTATGCTTGTTTAAGGGTAAAGGTGAGTTGGGGTGCTGCATAAAACCAGAGATTGAAATGAGCACAGATAAAGTTCCTTAAGCCAAATATGGAATAGACAAGAGCTACTCCTTGCTCAACGAAATGGACTCAACACCGCATATTAAACGCCTAAGAATGTACCTGACTCTTAAGTATCTTAGAACCTATGGATTGCTATGTCTCCAAAAGAGAATCAAGCATGTGTACAGGGACATAAACGCAGCAGTGATAGGATTGGAGAGGTTCGGTGAGCAAATGAAGACCCTTTGAAGTCATATTGCATGGTACCCATTCCACGGGTTTCAACTACCCAGGTTTAAGGTATTCTTCCTTCAGCTAAAACATGCATGTGGAACCTAGAGTATGATCAACCATGTGATCGGGAGACGTGTTCAAATATGTCTCAGTTTTCGTACCCTGGTACTCGGGTGCAACATTCCAGACGCTTTACTAACACTCTCCCGACTTGGAGAGTCAGTCCCTTTAACCTCCTGTTTGGCCCAGTTTGCAATTTCTGCGGAAGATGAACAGGAATAGCGAGAACCAATGAGAGACTAGCTGGAGGTGTCTGGACGGGCAAATTTAACTCTCATTTCCCACCAGGAAGAGGAAATAACCAAAGGCTCAGCGTGCCGTGCCGGAACCAGATTAGGGCCTGAAGCCATCCTGCGGTGTTGCGGCCAGCTCACAAGAAAGCGAGTTGAAGAAAGGAGCTCAGGGGCACTGTAATTCACAAACCTGCAGAGTTATAAATGACAACTATCGTCCAAAAATATACTGAAGTAAGGCTGCCAAGAGGACTTGAAAGCGGGGCAGAATTGCAGGAAACCGATTTCAGGAGGTAGACTGGAATTGCATTGAAAGCATAGGAAAAGAGGCAGAACGTCCACAATGATGCACTTGGCCAAAAAGGGCGTATGCGTTTTTTCCTGAATATATTCAGGAAAAAACGCATACGCCCTTTTTGGCCAACCAAGCAAGCTTGCAAAGGAAATCTGCACTACAATGAAGTCTCACTTCCCCCCGGTCAAAAGGGCCATCTGAAAAAAGTGTAAAATCCAGAAAGGCAGGACAGGCCATGGAGAACTGGGAGCCTTGTTATGCTGATGGGCGGGATGTACATTGCCAACAGACACTCGGGAGAAGTGTATGGTGTTTCCTGAAACATCTAAAAAACAAAGCAACAGAGCCTAGGGCACTTCCACTTATGGTCCTATAGCTTAGGGAAATTAAAATCAAAAAGATACAGCCACCCCAATGTTTGGGACGCCTCTGTTTACAAGAACCTCGTTTACCGTACAAGTTCAATATCACAGAAAGTGAAAAATGGATAAAGAACTTGTGGTACTTACGTACAATGCAGTATCACTCAGCAGTGAAATCTATGTCATCAGGCCCGTAGCAGCACAATGAGTGGATTCAGGTACGATGATTCTAACTGAAATAAGTCACACAGAAAAAGAAACATCATAAGATATCAGTAATACACGGAATGTAAACTTGGCTACACAGGAACTGAATTACAGAACAGAACAGGGTCTCAAATTTAGAAAACCAACTTATGCTTGTTTAAGGGGAAAGGTGAGTTGGGGTGCTGCATAAAAGCAGAGATTGAAATGAGCACAGATAAAGTTCCTTAAGCCAAATATGGAATAGACAAGAGCTACTCCTTGCTCAACGAAATGGACTCAACACCGCATATTAAACGCCTAAGAATGTACCTGACTCTTAAGTATCTTAAAACCTATGGATTGCTATGTCTCCGAAAGAGAATCAAGCATGTGTACAGGGACATAAACGCAGCAGTGATAGGATTGGAGAGGTTCGGTGAGCAAATGAAGACCCTTTGAAGTCACATTGCATGATACCCATTCCACGGGTTTTAACTACCCAGGTTTAAGGTATTCTTCCTTCAGCTAAAACATGCATGTGGAACCTAGAGTATGATCAACCATGTGATCGGGAGACGTGTTCAAATATGTCTCAGTTTTCGTACCCTGGTACTCGGGTGCAACATTCCAGACGCTTTACTAACACTCTCCCGACTTGGAGAGTCAGTCCCTTTAACCTCCTGTTTGGCCCAGTTTGCAATTTCTGCGGAAGATGAACAGGAATAGCGAGAACCAATGAGAGACTAGCTGGAGGTGTCTGGACGGGCAAATTTAACTCTCATTTCCCACCAGGAAGAGGAAATAACCAAAGGCTCAGCGTGCCATGCCGGAACCAGATTAGGGCCTGAAGCCATCCTGCGGTGTTGCGGCCAGGTCACAAGAAAGCGAGTTGAAGAAAGGAGCTCAGGGGCACTGTAATTCACAAACCTGCAGAGTTATAAATGACAGCTATCGTACAAAAATATACTGAAGTAAGGCTGCCAAGAGGACTTGAAAGCGGGGCAGAATTGCAGGAAACCGATTTCAGGAGGTAGACTGGAATTGCATTGAAAGCATAGGAAAAGAGGCAGAACGTCCACAATGATGCACTTGGCCAAAAAGGGCGTATGCGTTTTTTCCTGAATATATTCAGGAAAAAACGCATACGCCCTTTTTGGCCAACCAAGCAAGCTTGCAAAGGAAATCTGCACTACAATGAAGTCTCACTTCCCCCCGGTCAAAAGGGCCATCTGAAAAAAGTGTAAAATCCAGAAAGGCAGGACAGGCCATGGAGAACTGGGAGCCTTGTTATACTGATGGGCGGGATGTACATTGCCAACAGACACTCGGGAGAAGTGTATGGTGTTTCCTGAAACATCTAAAAAACAAAGCAACAGAGCCTAGGGCACTTCCACTTATGGTCCTATAGCTTAGGGAAATTAAAATCAAAAAGATACAGCCACCCCAATGTTTGGGATGCCTCTGTTTACAAGAACCTCGTTTACCGTACAAGTTCAATATCACAGAAAGTGAAAAATGGATAAAGAACTTGTGGTACTTACGTACAATGCAGTATCACTCAGCAGTGAAATCTATGTCATCAGGCCCGTAGCAGCACAATGAGTGGATTCAGGTACGATGATTCTAACTGAAATAAGTCACACAGAAAAAGAAACATCATAAGATATCAGTAATACACGGAATGTAAACTTGGCTACACAGGAACTGAATTACAGAACAGAACAGGGTCTCAAATTTAGAAAACCAACTTATGCTTGTTTAAGGGTAAAGGTGAGTTGGGGTGCTGCATAAAACCAGAGATTGAAATGAGCACAGATAAAGTTCCTTAAGCCAAATATGGAATAGACAAGAGCTACTCCTTGCTCAACGAAATGGACTCAACACCGCATATTAAACGCCTAAGAATGTACCTGACTCTTAAGTATCTTAAAACCTATAGATTGCTATGTCTCCGAAAGAGAATCAAGCATGTGTACAGGGACATAAACGCAGCAGTGATAGGATTGGAGAGGTTCGGTGAGCAAATGAAGACCCTTTGAAGTCATATTGCATGGTACCCATTCCAAGGGTTTCAACTACACAGGTTTAAGGTATTCTTCCTTCAGCTAAAACATGCATGTGGAACCTAGAGTATGATCAACCATGTGATCGGGAGACGTGTTCAAATATGTCTCAGTTTTCGTACCCTGGTACTCGGGTGCAACATTCCAGACGCTTTACTAACACTCTCCCGACTTAGAGAGTCAGTCCCTTTAACCTCCTGTTTGGTCCAGTTTGCAATTTCTGCGGAAGATGAACAGGAATAGCGAGAACCAATGAGAGACTAGCTGGAGGTGTCTGGACGGGCAAATTTAACTCTCATTTCCCACCAGGAAGAGGAAATAACCAAAGGCTCAGCGTGCCGTGCCGGAACCAGATTAGGGCCTGAAGCCATCCTGCGGTGTTGCGGCCAGCTCACAAGAAAACGAGTTGAAGAAAGGAGCTCAGGGGCACTGTAATTCACAAACCTGCAGAGTTATAAATGACAACTATCGTCCAAAAATATACTGAAGTAAGGCTGCCAAGAGGACTTGAAAGCGGGGCAGAATTGCAGGAAACCGATTTCAGGAGGTAGACTGGAATTGCATTGAAAGCATAGGAAAAGAGGCAGAACGTCCACAATGATGCACTTGGCCAAAAAGGGCGTATGCGTTTTTTCCTGAATATATTCAGGAAAAAACGCATACGCCCTTTTTGGCCAACCAAGCAAGCTTGCAAAGGAAATCTGCACTACAATGAAGTCTCACTTCCCCCCGGTCAAAAGGGCCATCTGCAAAAAGTGTAAAATCCAGAAAGGCAGGACAGGCCATGGAGAACTGGGAGCCTTGTTATGCTGATGGGCGGGATGTAAATTGCCAACAGACACTTGGGAGAAGTGTATGGTGTTTCCTGAAACATCTAAAAAACAAAGCAACAGAGCCTAGGGCACTTCCACTTATGGTCCTATAGCTTAGGGAAATTAAAATCAAAAAGATACAGCCACCCCAATGTTTGGGACGCCTCTGTTTACAAGAACCTCGTTTACCGTACAAGTTCAATATCACAGAAAGTGAAAAATGGATAAAGAACTTGTGGTACTTACGTACAATGCAGTATCACTCAGCAGTGAAATCTATGTCATCAGGCCCGTAGCAGCACAATGAGTGGATTCAGGTACGATGATTCTAACTGAAATAAGTCACACAGAAAAAGAAACATCATAAGATATCAGTAATACACGGAATGTAAACTTGGCTACACAGGAACTGAATTACAGAACAGAACAGGGTCTCAAATTTAGAAAACCAACTTATGCTTGTTTAAGGGTAAAGGTGAGTTGGGGTGCTGCATAAAACCAGAGATTGAAATGAGCACAGATAAAGTTCCTTAAGCCAAATATGGAATAGACAAGAGCTACTCCTTGCTCAACGAAATGGACTCAACACCGCATATTAAACGCCTAAGAATGTACCTGACTCTTAAGTATCTTAAAACCTATGGATTGCTATGTCTCCGAAAGAGAATCAAGCATGTGTACAGGGACATAAACGCAGCAGTGATAGGATTGGAGAGGTTCGGTGAGCAAATGAAGACCCTTTGAAGTCATATTGCATGGTACCCATTACACGGGTCTCAACTCTCCAGGTTTAAGGTATTCTTCCTTCAGCTAAAACATGCATGTGGAACCTAGAGTATAATCAACCATGTGATCGGGAGACGTTTTCAAATATGTCTCAGTTTTCGTACCCTGGTACTCGGGTGCAACATTCCAGACGCTTTACTAACACTCTCCCGACTTGGAGAGTCAGTCCCTTTAACCTCCTGTTTGGCCCAGTTTGCAATTTCTGCGGAAGATGAACAGGAATAGCGAGAACCAATGAGAGACTAGCTGGAGGTGTCTGGACGGGCAAATTTAACTCTCATTTCCCACCAGGAAGAGGAAATAACCAAAGGCTCAGCGTGCCGTGCCGGAACCAGATTAGGGCCTGAAGCCATCCTGCGGTGTTGCGGCCAGCTCACAAGAAAGCGAGTTGAAGAAAGGAGCTCAGGGGCACTGTAATTCACAAACCTGCAGAGTTATAAATGACAACTATCGTCCAAAAATATACTGAAGTAAGGCTGCCAAGAGGACTTGAAAGCGGGGCAGAATTGCAGGAAACCGATTTCAGGAGGTAGACTGGAATTGCATTGAAAGCATAGGAAAAGAGGCAGAACGTCCACAATGATGCACTTGGCCAAAAAGGGCGTATGCGTTTTTTCCTGAATATATTCAGGAAAAAACGCATACGCCCTTTTTGGCCAACCAAGCAAGCTTGCAAAGGAAATCTGCACTACAATGAAGTCTCACTTCCCCCCGGTCAAAAGGGCCATCTGAAAAAAGTGTAAAATCCAGAAAGGCAGGACAGGCCATGGAGAACTGGGAGCCTTGTTATGCTGATGGGCGGGATGTAAATTGCCAACAGACACTCGGGAGAAGTGTATGGTGTTTCCTGAAACGTCTAAAAAACAAAGCAACAGAGCCTAGGGCACTTCCACTTATGGTCCTATAGCTTTGGGAAATTAAAATCAAAAAGATACAGCCACCCCAATGTTTGGGACGCCTCTGTTTACAAGAACCTCGTTTACCGTACAAGTTCAATATCACAGAAAGTGAAAAATGGATAAAGAACTTGTGGTACTTACGTACAATGCAGTATCACTCAGCAGTGAAATCTATGTCATCAGGCCCGTAGCAGCACAATGAGTGGATTCAGGTACGATGATTCTAACTGAAATAAGTCACACAGAAAAAGAAACATCATAAGATATCAGTAATACACGGAATGTAAACTTGGCTACACAGGAACTGAATTACAGAACAGAACAGGGACTCAAATTTAGAAAACCAACTTATGCTTGTTTAAGGGTAAAGGTGAGTTGGGGTGCTGCATAAAACCAGAGATTGAAATGAGCACAGATAAAGTTCCTTAAGCCAAATATGGAATAGACAAGAGCTACTCCTTGCTCAACGAAATGGACTCAACACCGCATATTAAACGCCTAAGAATGTACCTGACTCTTAAGTATCTTAAAACCTATGGATTGCTATGTCTCCGAAAGAGAATCAAGCATGTGTACAGGGACATAAACGCAGCAGTGATAGGATTGGAGAGGTTCGGTGAGCAAATGAAGACCCTTTGAAGTCATATTGCATGGTACCCATTCCACGGGTTTCAACTACCCAGGTTTAAGGTATTCTTCCTTCAGCTAAAACATGCATGTGGAACCTAGAGTATGATCAACCATGAGATCGGGAGACGTGTTCAAATATGTCTCAGTTTTCGTACCCTGGTACTCGGGTGCAACATTCCAGACGCTTTACTAACACTCTCCCGACTTGGAGAGTCAGTCCCTTTAACCTCCTGTTTGGCCCAGTTTGCAATTTCTGCGGAAGATGAACAGGAATAGCGAGAACCAATGAGAGACTAGCTGGAGGTGTCTGGACGGGCAAATTTAACTCTCATTTCCCACCAGGAAGAGGAAATAACCAAAGGCTCAGCGTGCCGTGCCGGAACCAGATTAGGGCCTGAAGCCATCCTGCGGTGTTGCGGCCAGCTCACAAGAAAGCGAGTTGAAGAAAGGAGCTCAGGGGCACTGTAATTCACAAACCTGCAGAGTTATAAATGACAACTATCGTCCAAAAATATACTGAAGTAAGGCTGCCAAGAGGACTTGAAAGCGGGGCAGAATTGCAGGAAACCGATTTCAGGAGGTAGACTGGAATTGCATTGAAAGCATAGGAAAAGAGGCAGAACGTCCACAATGATGCACTTGGCCAAAAAGGGCGTATGCGTTTTTTCCTGAATATATTCAGGAAAAAACGCATACGCCCTTTTTGGCCAACCAAGCAAGCTTGCAAAGGAAATCTGCACTACAATGAAGTCTCACTTCCCCCCGGTCAAAAGGGCCATCTGAAAAAAGTGTAAAATCCAGAAAGGCAGGACAGGCCATGGAGAACTGGGAGCCTTGTTATACTGATGGGCGGGATGTACATTGCCAACAGACACTCGGGAGAAGTGTATGGTGTTTCCTGAAACGTCTAAAAAACGAAGCAACAGAGCCTAGGGCACTTCCACTTATGGTCCTATAGCTTAGGGAAATTAAAATCAAAAAGATACAGCCACCCCAATGTTTGGGACGCCTCTGTTTACAAGAACCTCGTTTACCGTACAAGTTCAATATCACAGAAAGTGAAAAATGGATAAAGAACTTGTGGTACTTACGTACAATGCAGTATCACTCAGCAGTGAAATCTATGTCATCAGGCCCGTAGCAGCACAATGAGTGGATTCAGGTACGATGATTCTAACTGAAATAAGTCACACAGAAAAAGAAACATCATAAGATATCAGTAATACACGGAATGTAAACTTGGCTACACAGGAACTGAATTACAGAACAGAAAAGGGTCTCAAATTTAGAAAACCAACTTATGCTTGTTTAAGGGTAAAGGTGAGTTGGGGTGCTGCATAAAACCAGAGATTGAAATGAGCACAGATAAAGTTCCTTAAGCCAAATATGGAATAGACAAGAGCTACTCCTTGCTCAACGAAATGGACTCAACACCGCATATTAAACGCCTAAGAATGTACCTGACTCTTAAGTATCTTAAAACCTATGGATTGCTATGTCTCCGAAAGAGAATCAAGCATGTGTACAGGGACATAAACGCAGCAGTGATAGGATTGGAGAGGTTCGGTGAGCAAATGAAGACCCTTTGAAGTCATATTGCATGGTACCCATTCCACGGGTTTCAACTACCCAGGTTTAAGGTATTCTTCCTTCAGCTAAAACATGCATGTGGAACCTAGAGTATGATCAACCATGTGATCGGGAGACGTGTTCAAATATGTCTCAGTTTTCGTACCCTGGTACTCGGGTGCAACATTCCAGACGCTTTACTAACACTCTCCCGACTTGGAGAGTCAGTCCCTTTAACCTCCTGTTTGGCCCAGTTTGCAATTTCTGCGGAAGATGAACAGGAATAGCGAGAACCAATGAGAGACTAGCTGGAGGTGTCTGGACGGGCAAATTTAACTCTCATTTCCCACCAGGAAGAGGAAATAACCAAAGGCTCAGCGTGCCGTGCCGGAACCAGATTAGGGCCTGAAGCCATCCTGCGGTGTTGCGGCCAGCTCACAAGAAAGCGAGTTGAAGAAAGGAGCTCAGGGGCACTGTAATTCACAAACCTGCAGAGTTATAAATGACAACTATCGTCCAAAAATATACTGAAGTAAGGCTGCCAAGAGGACTTGAAAGCGGGACAGAATTGCAGGAAACCGATTTCAGGAGGTAGACTGGAATTGCATTGAAAGCATAGGAAAAGAGGCAGAACGTCCACAATGATGCACTTGGCCAAAAAGGGCGTATGCGTTTTTTCCTGAATATATTCAGGAAAAAACGCATACGCCCTTTTTGGCCAACCAAGCAAGCTTGCAAAGGAAATCTGCACTACAATGAAGTCTCACTTCCCCCCGGTCAAAAGGGCCATCTGAAAAAAGTGTAAAATCCAGAAAGGCAGGACAGGCCATGGAGAACTGGGAGCCTTGTTATGCTGATGGGCGGGATGTAAATTGCCAACAGACACTCGGGAGAAGTGTATGGTGTTTCCTGAAACGTCTAAAAAACAAAGCAACAGAGCCTAGGGCACTTCCACTTATGGTCCTATAGCTTTGGGAAATTAAAATCAAAAAGATACAGCCACCCCAATGTTTGGGACGCCTCTGTTTACAAGAACCTCGTTTACCGTACAAGTTCAATATCACAGAAAGTGAAAAATGGATAAAGAACTTGTGGTACTTACGTACAATGCAGTATCACTCAGCAGTGAAATCTATGTCATCAGGCCCGTAGCAGCACAATGAGTGGATTCAGGTACGATGATTCTAACTGAAATAAGTCACACAGAAAAAGAAACATCATAAGATATCAGTAATACACGGAATGTAAACTTGGCTACACAGGAACTGAATTACAGAACAGAACAGGGACTCAAATTTAGAAAACCAACTTATGCTTGTTTAAGGGTAAAGGTGAGTTGGGGTGCTGCATAAAACCAGAGATTGAAATGAGCACAGATAAAGTTCCTTAAGCCAAATATGGAATAGACAAGAGCTACTCCTTGCTCAACGAAATGGACTCAACACCGCATATTAAACGCCTAAGAATGTACCTGACTCTTAAGTATCTTAAAACCTATGGATTGCTATGTCTCCGAAAGAGAATCAAGCATGTGTACAGGGACATAAACGCAGCAGTGATAGGATTGGAGAGGTTCGGTGAGCAAATGAAGACCCTTTGAAGTCATATTGCATGGTACCCATTCCACGGGTTTCAACTACCCAGGTTTAAGGTATTCTTCCTTCAGCTAAAACATGCATGTGGAACCTAGAGTATGATCAACCATGTGATCGGGAGACGTGTTCAAATATGTCTCAGTTTTCGTACCCTGGTACTCGGGTGCAACATTCCAGACGCTTTACTAACACTCTCCCGACTTGGAGAGTCAGTCCCTTTAACCTCCTGTTTGGCCCAGTTTGCAATTTCTGCGGAAGATGAACAGGAATAGCGAGAACCAATGAGAGACTAGCTGGAGGTGTCTGGACGGGCAAATTTAACTCTCATTTCCCAGCAGGAAGAGGAAATAACCAAAGGCTCAGCGTGCCGTGCCGGAACCAGATTAGGGCCTGAAGCCATCCTGCGGTGTTGCGGCCAGCTCACAAGAAAGCGAGTTGAAGAAAGGAGCTCAGGGGCACTGTAATTCACAAACCTGCAGAGTTATAAATGACAACTATCGTCCAAAAATATACTGAAGTAAGGCTGCCAAGAGGACTTGAAAGCGGGGCAGAATTGCAGGAAACCGATTTCAGGAGGTAGACTGGAATTGCATTGAAAGCATAGGAAAAGAGGCAGAACGTCCACAATGATGCACTTGGCCAAAAAGGGCGTATGCGTTTTTTCCTGAATATATTCAGGAAAAAACGCATACGCCCTTTTTGGCCAACCAAGCAAGCTTGCAAAGGAAATCTGCACTACAATGAAGTCTCACTTCCCCCCGGTCAAAAGGGCCATCTGAAAAAAGTGTAAAATCCAGAAAGGCAGGACAGGCCATGGAGAACTGGGAGCCTTGTTATACTGATGGGCGGGATGTACATTGCCAACAGACACTCGGGAGAAGTGTATGGTGTTTCCTGAAACGTCTAAAAAACGAAGCAACAGAGCCTAGGGCACTTCCACTTATGGTCCTATAGCTTAGGGAAATTAAAATCAAAAAGATACAGCCACCCCAATGTTTGGGACGCCTCTGTTTACAAGAACCTCGTTTACCGTACAAGTTCAATATCACAGAAAGTGAAAAATGGATAAAGAACTTGTGGTACTTACGTACAATGCAGTATCACTCAGCAGTGAAATCTATGTCATCAGGCCCGTAGCAGCACAATGAGTGGATTCAGGTACGATGATTCTAACTGAAATAAGTCACACAGAAAAAGAAACATCATAAGATATCAGTAATACACGGAATGTAAACTTGGCTACACAGGAACTGAATTACAGAACAGAAAAGGGTCTCAAATTTAGAAAACCAACTTATGCTTGTTTAAGGGTAAAGGTGAGTTGGGGTGCTGCATAAAACCAGAGATTGAAATGAGCACAGATAAAGTTCCTTAAGCCAAATATGGAATAGACAAGAGCTACTCCTTGCTCAACGAAATGGACTCAACACCGCATATTAAACGCCTAAGAATGTACCTGACTCTTAAGTATCTTAAAACCTATGGATTGCTATGTCTCCGAAAGAGAATCAAGCATGTGTACAGGGACATAAACGCAGCAGTGATAGGATTGGAGAGGTTCGGTGAGCAAATGAAGACCCTTTGAAGTCATATTGCATGGTACCCATTCCACGGGTTTCAACTACCCAGGTTTAAGGTATTCTTCCTTCAGCTAAAACATGCATGTGGAACCTAGAGTATGATCAACCATGTGATCGGGAGACGTGTTCAAATATGTCTCAGTTTTCGTACCCTGGTACTCGGGTGCAACATTCCAGACGCTTTACTAACACTCTCCCGACTTGGAGAGTCAGTCCCTTTAACCTCCTGTTTGGCCCAGTTTGCAATTTCTGCGGAAGATGAACAGGAATAGCGAGAACCAATGAGAGACTAGCTGGAGGTGTCTGGACGGGCAAATTTAACTCTCATTTCCCACCAGGAAGAGGAAATAACCAAAGGCTCAGCGTGCCGTGCCGGAACCAGATTAGGGCCTGAAGCCATCCTGCGGTGTTGCGGCCAGCTCACAAGAAAGCGAGTTGAAGAAAGGAGCTCAGGGGCACTGTAATTCACAAACCTGCAGAGTTATAAATGACAACTATCGTCCAAAAATATACTGAAGTAAGGCTGCCAAGAGGACTTGAAAGCGGGACAGAATTGCAGGAAACCGATTTCAGGAGGTAGACTGGAATTGCATTGAAAGCATAGGAAAAGAGGCAGAACGTCCACAATGATGCACTTGGCCAAAAAGGGCGTATGCGTTTTTTCCTGAATATATTCAGGAAAAAACGCATACGCCCTTTTTGGCCAACCAAGCAAGCTTGCAAAGGAAATCTGCACTACAATGAAGTCTCACTTCCCCCCGGTCAAAAGGGCCATCTGAAAAAAGTGTAAAATCCAGAAAGGCAGGACAGGCCATGGAGAACTGGGAGCCTTGTTATGCTGATGGGCGGGATGTACATTGCCAACAGACACTCGGGAGAAGTGTATGGTGTTTCCTGAAACGTCTAAAAAACAAAGCAACAGAGCCTAGGGCACTTCCACTTATGGTCCTATAGCTTAGGGAAATTAAAATCCAAAAGATACAGCCACCCCAATGTTTGGGACGCCTCTGTTTACAAGAACCTCGTTTACCGTACAAGTTCAATATCACAGAAAGTGAAAAATGGATAAAGAACTTGTGGTACTTACGTACAATGCAGTATCACTCAGCAGTGAAATCTATGTCATCAGGCCCGTAGCAGCACAATGAGTGGATTCAGGTACGATGATTCTAACTGAAATAAGTCACACAGAAAAAGATACATCATAAGATATCAGTAATACACGGAATGTAAACTTGGCTACACAGGAACTGAATTACAGAACAGAACAGGGTCTCAAATTTAGAAAACCAACTTAAGCTTGTTTAAGGGTAAAGGTGAGTTGGGGTGCTGCATAAAACCAGAGATTGAAATGAGCACAGATAAAGTTCCTTAAGCCAAATATGGAATAGACAAGAGCTACTCCTTGCTCAACGAAATGGACTCAACACCGCATATTAAACGCCTAAGAATGTACCTGACTCTTAAGTATCTTAAAACCTATGGATTGCTATGTCTCCGAAAGAGAATCAAGCATGTGTACAGGGACATAAACGCAGCAGTGATAGGATTGGAGAGGTTCGGTGAGCAAATGAAGACCCTTTGAAGTCATATTGCATGGTACCCATAACACGGGTCTCAACTCTCCAGGTTTAAGGTATTCTTCCTTCAGCTAAAACATGCATGTGGAACCTAGAGTATGATCAACCATGTGATCGGGAGACGTTTTCAAATATGTCTCAGTTTTCGTACCCTGGTACTCGGGTGCAACATTCCAGACGCTTTACTAACACTCTCCCGACTTGGAGAGTCAGTCCCTTTAACCTCCTGTTTGGCCCAGTTTGCAATTTCTGCGGAAGATGAACAGGAATAGCGAGAACCAATGAGAGACTAGCTGGAGGTGTCTGGACGGGCAAATTTAACTCTCATTTCCCAGCAGGAAGAGGAAATAACCAAAGGCTCAGCGTGCCGTGCCGGAACCAGATTAGGGCCTGAAGCCATCCTGCGGTGTTGCGGCCAGCTCACAAGAAAGCGAGTTGAAGAAAGGAGCTCAGGGGCACTGTAATTCACAAACCTGCAGAGTTATAAATGACAACTATCGTCCAAAAATATACTGAAGTAAGGCTGCCAAGAGGACTTGAAAGCGGGGCAGAATTGCAGGAAACCGATTTCAGGAGGTAGACTGGAATTGCATTGAAAGCATAGGAAAAGAGGCAGAACGTCCACAATGATGCACTTGGCCAAAAAGGGCGTATGCGTTTTTTCCTGAATATATTCAGGAAAAAACGCATACGCCCTTTTTGGCCAACCAAGCAAGCTTGCAAAGGAAATCTGCACTACAATGAAGTCTCACTTCCCCCCGGTCAAAAGGGCCATCTGAAAAAAGTGTAAAATCCAGAAAGGCAGGACAGGCCATGGAGAACTGGGAGCCTTGTTATGCTGATGGGCGGGATGTACATTGCCAACAGACACTCGGGAGAAGTGTATGGTGTTTCCTGAAACGTCTAAAAAACAAAGCAACAGAGCCTAGGGCACTTCCACTTATGGTCCTATAGCTTTGGGAAATTAAAATCAAAAAGATACAGCCACCCCAAATTTTGGGACGCCTCTGTTTACAAGAACCTCGTTTACCGTACAAGTTCAATATCACAGAAAGTGAAAAATGGATAAAGAACTTGTGGTACTTACGTACAATGCAGTATCACTCAGCAGTGAAATCTATGTCATCAGGCCCGTAGCAGCACAATGAGTGGATTCAGGTACGATGATTCTAACTGAAATAAGTCACACAGAAAAAGAAACATCATAAGATATCAGTAATACACGGAATGTAAACTTGGCTACACAGGAACTGAATTACAGAACAGAACAGGGACTCAAATTTAGAAAACCAACTTATGCTTGTTTAAGGGTAAAGGCGAGTTGGGGTGCTGCATAAAACCAGAGATTGAAATGAGCACAGATAAAGTTCCTTAAGCCAAATATGGAATAGACAAGAGCTACTCCTTGCTCAACGAAATGGAATCAACACCGCATATTAAACGCCTAAGAATGTACCTGACTCTTAAGTATCTTAAAACCTATGGATTGCTATGTCTCCGAAAGAGAATCAAGCATGTGTACAGGGACATAAACGCAGCAGTGATAGGATTGGAGAGGTTCGGTGAGCAAATGAAGACCCTTTGAAGTCATATTGCATGGTACCCATTCCACGGGTTTCAACTACCCAGGTTTAAGGTATTCTTCCTTCAGCTAAAACATGCATGTGGAACCTAGAGTATGATCAACCATGTGATCGGGAGACGTGTTCAAATATGTCTCAGTTTTCGTACCCTGGTACTCGGGTGCAACATTCCAGACGATTTACTAACACTCTCCCGACTTGGAGAGTCAGTCCCTTTAACCTCCTGTTTGGCCCAGTTTGCAATTTCTGCGGAAGATGAACAGGAATAGCGAGAACCAATGAGAGACTAGCTGGAGGTGTCTGGACGGGCAAATTTAACTCTCATTTCCCAGCAGGAAGAGGAAATAACCAAAGGCTCAGCGTGCCGTGCCGGAACCAGATTAGGGCCTGAAGCCATCCTGCGGTGTTGCGGCCAGCTCACAAGAAAACGAGTTGAAGAAAGGAGCTCAGGGGCACTGTAATTCACAAACCTGCAGAGTTATAAATGACAACTATCGTCCAAAAATATACTGAAGTAAGGCTGCCAAGAGGACTTGAAAGCGGGGCAGAATTGCAGGAAACCGATTTCAGGAGGTAGACTGGAATTGCATTGAAAGCATAGGAAAAGAGGCAGAACGTCCACAATGATGCACTTGGCCAAAAAGGGCGTATGCGTTTTTTCCTGAATATATTCAGGAAAAAACGCATACGCCCTTTTTGGCCAACCAAGCAAGCTTGCAAAGGAAATCTGCACTACAATGAAGTCTCACTTCCCCCCGGTCAAAAGGGCCATCTGAAAAAAGTGTAAAATCCAGAAAGGCAGGACAGGCCATGGAGAACTGGGAGCCTTGTTATGCTGATGGGCGGGATGTACATTGCCAACAGACACTCGGGAGAAGTGTATGGTGTTTCCTGAGACGTCTAAAAAACAAAGCAACAGAGCCTAGGGCACTTCCACTTATGGTCCTATAGCTTAGGGAAATTAAAATCCAAAAGATACAGCCACCCCAATGTTTGGGACGCCTCTGTTTACAAGAACCTCGTTTACCGTACAAGTTCAATATCACAGAAAGTGAAAAATGGATAAAGAACTTGTGGTACTTACGTACAATGCAGTATCACTCAGCAGTGAAATCTATGTCATCAGGCCCGTAGCAGCACAATGAGTGGATTCAGGTACGATGATTCTAACTGAAATAAGTCACACAGAAAAAGAAACATCATAAGATATCAGTAATACACGGAATGTAAACTTGGCTACACAGGAACTGAATTACAGAACAGAACAGGGTCTCAAATTTAGAAAACCAACTTATGCTTGTTTAAGGGTAAAGGTGAGTTGGGGTGCTGCATAAAACCAGAGATTGAAATGAGCACAGATAAAGTTCCTTAAGCCAAATATGGAATAGACAAGAGCTACTCCTTGCTCAACGAAATGGACTCAACACCGCATATTAAACGCCTAAGAATGTACCTGACTCTTAAGTATCTTAAAACCTATGGATTGCTATGTCTCCGAAAGAGAATCAAGCATGTGTACAGGGACATAAACGCAGCAGTGATAGGATTGGAGAGGTTCGGTGAGCAAATGAAGACCCTTTGAAGTCATATTGCATGGTACCCATTACACGGGTCTCAACTCTCCAGGTTTAAGGTATTCTTCCTTCAGCTAAAACATGCATGTGGAACCTAGAGTATGATCAACCATGTGATCGGGAGACGTTTTCAAATATGTCTCAGTTTTCGTACCCTGGTACTCGGGTGCAACATTCCAGACGCTTTACTAACACTCTCCCGACTTGGAGAGTCAGTCCCTTTAACCTCCTGTTTGGCCCAGTTTGCAATTTCTGCGGAAGATGAACAGGAATAGTGAGAACCAATGAGAGACTAGCTGGAGGTGTCTGGACGGGCAAATTTAACTCTCATTTCCCACCAGGAAGAGGAAATAACCAAAGGCTCAGCGTGCCGTGCCGGAACCAGATTAGGGCCTGAAGCCATCCTGCGGTGTTGCGGCCAGCTCACAAGAAAGCGAGTTGAAGAAAGGAGCTCAGGGGCACTGTAATTCACAAACCTGCAGAGTTATAAATGACAACTATCGTCCAAAAATATACTGAAGTAAGGCTGCCAAGAGGACTTGAAAGCGGGGCAGAATTGCAGGAAACCGATTTCAGGAGGTAGACTGGAATTGCATTGAAAGCATAGGAAAAGAGGCAGAACGTCCACAATGATGCACTTGGCCAAAAAGGGCGTATGCGTTTTTTCCTGAATATATTCAGGAAAAAACGCATACGCCCTTTTTGGCCAACCAAGCAAGCTTGCAAAGGAAATCTGCACTACAATGAAGTCTCACTTCCCCCCGGTCAAAAGGGCCATCTGAAAAAAGTGTAAAATCCAGAAAGGCAGGACAGGCCATGGAGAACTGGGAGCCTTGTTATGCTGATGGGCGGGATGTAAATTGCCAACAGACACTCGGGAGAAGTGTATGGTGTTTCCTGAAACGTCTAAAAAACAAAGCAACAGAGCCTAGGGCACTTCCACTTATGGTCCTATAGCTTTGGGAAATTAAAATCAAAAAGATACAGCCACCCCAATGTTTGGGACGCCTCTGTTTACAAGAACCTCGTTTACCGTACAAGTTCAATATCACAGAAAGTGAAAAATGGATAAAGAACTTGTGGTACTTACGTACAATGCAGTATCACTCAGCAGTGAAATCTATGTCATCAGGCCCGTAGCAGCACAATGAGTGGATTCAGGTACGATGATTCTAACTGAAATAAGTCACACAGAAAAAGAAACATCATAAGATATCAGTAATACACGGAATGTAAACTTGGCTACACAGGAACTGAATTACAGAACAGAACAGGGACTCAAATTTAGAAAACCAACTTATGCTTGTTTAAGGGTAAAGGTGAGTTGGGGTGCTGCATAAAACCAGAGATTGAAATGAGCACAGATAAAGTTCCTTAAGCCAAATATGGAATAGACAAGAGCTACTCCTTGCTCAACGAAATGGACTCAACACCGCATATTAAACGCCTAAGAATGTACCTGACTCTTAAGTATCTTAAAACCTATGGATTGCTATGTCTCCGAAAGAGAATCAAGCATGTGTACAGGGACATAAACGCAGCAGTGATAGGATTGGAGAGGTTCGGTGAGCAAATGAAGACCCTTTGAAGTCATATTGCATGGTACCCATTACACGGGTCTCAACTCTCCAGGTTTAAGGTATTCTTCCTTCAGCTAAAACATGCATGTGGAACCTAGAGTATGATCAACCATGTGATCGGGAGACGTTTTCAAATATGTCTCAGTTTTCGTACCCTGGTACTCGGGTGCAACATTCCAGACGCTTTACTAACACTCTCCCGACTTGGAGAGTCAGTCCCTTTAACCTCCTGTTTGGCCCAGTTTGCAATTTCTGCGGAAGATGAACAGGAATAGCGAGAACCAATGAGAGACTAGCTGGAGGTGTCTGGACGGGCAAATTTAACTCTCATTTCC
This sequence comes from Globicephala melas, assembly GCF_963455315.2. Lineage (NCBI taxonomy): Eukaryota > Metazoa > Chordata > Mammalia > Artiodactyla > Delphinidae > Globicephala > Globicephala melas. The sequence goes on along the minus strand of NW_027207463.1, from coordinate 54,578 downwards.
CACCAGGAAGAGGAAATAACCAAAGGCTCAGCGTGCCGTGCCGGAACCAGATTAGGGCCTGAAGCCATCCTGCGGTGTTGCGGCCAGCTCACAAGAAAGCGAGTTGAAGAAAGGAGCTCAGGGGCACTGTAATTCACAAACCTGCAGAGTTATAAATGACAACTATCGTCCAAAAATATACTGAAGTAAGGCTGCCAAGAGGACTTGAAAGCGGGGCAGAATTGCAGGAAACCGATTTCAGGAGGTAGACTGGAATTGCATTGAAAGCATAGGAAAAGAGGCAGAACGTCCACAATGATGCACTTGGCCAAAAAGGGCGTATGCGTTTTTTCCTGAATATATTCAGGAAAAAACGCATACGCCCTTTTTGGCCAACCAAGCAAGCTTGCAAAGGAAATCTGCACTACAATGAAGTCTCACTTCCCCCCGGTCAAAAGGGCCATCTGAAAAAAGTGTAAAATCCAGAAAGGCAGGACAGGCCATGGAGAACTGGGAGCCTTGTTATGCTGATGGGCGGGATGTACATTGCCAACAGACACTCGGGAGAAGTGTATGGTGTTTCCTGAAACGTCTAAAAAACAAAGCAACAGAGCCTAGGGCACTTCCACTTATGGTCCTATAGCTTAGGGAAATTAAAATCAAAAAGATACAGCCACCCCAATGTTTGGGACGCCTCTGTTTACAAGAACCTCGTTTACCGTACAAGTTCAATATCACAGAAAGTGAAAAATGGATAAAGAACTTGTGGTACTTATGTACAATGCAGTATCACTCAGCAGTGAAATCTATGTCATCAGGCCCGTAGCAGCACAATGAGTGGATTCAGGTACGATGATTCTAACTGAAATAAGTCACACAGAAAAAGAAACATCATAAGATATCAGTAATACACGGAATGTAAACTTGGCTACACAGGAACTGAATTACAGAACAGAACAGGGACTCAAATTTAGAAAACCAACTTATGCTTGTTTAAGGGTAAAGGTGAGTTGGGGTGCTGCATAAAACCAGAGATTGAAATGAGCACAGATAAAGTTCCTTAAGCCAAATATGGAATAGACAAGAGCTACTCCTTGCTCAACGAAATGGACTCAACACCGCATATTAAACGCCTAAGAATGTACCTGACTCTTAAGTATCTTAAAACCTATGGATTGCTATGTCTCCGAAAGAGAATCAAGCATGTGTACAGGGACATAAACGCAGCAGTGATAGGATTGGAGAGGTTCGGTGAGCAAATGAAGACCCTTTGAAGTCATATTGCATGGTACCCATTCCACGGGTTTCAACTACCCAGGTTTAAGGTATTCTTCCTTCAGCTAAAACATGCATGTGGAACCTAGAGTATGATCAACCATGTGATCGGGAGACGTGTTCAAATATGTCTCAGTTTTCGTACCCTGGTACTCGGGTGCAACATTCCAGACGCTTTACTAACACTCTCCCGACTTGGAGAGTCAGTCCCTTTAACCTCCTGTTTGGCCCAGTTTGCAATTTCTGCGGAAGATGAACAGGAATAGCGAGAACCAATGAGAGACTAGCTGGAGGTGTCTGGACGGGCAAATTTAACTCTCATTTCCCACCAGGAAGAGGAAATAACCAAAGGCTCAGCGTGCCGTGCCGGAACCAGATTAGGGCCTGAAGCCATCCTGCGGTGTTGCGGCCAGCTCACAAGAAAGCGAGTTGAAGAAAGGAGCTCAGGGGCACTGTAATTCACAAACCTGCAGAGTTATAAATGACAACTATCGTCCAAAAATATACTGAAGTAAGGCTGCCAAGAGGACTTGAAAGCGGGGCAGAATTGCAGGAAACCGATTTCAGGAGGTAGACTGGAATTGCATTGAAAGCATAGGAAAAGAGGCAGAACGTCCACAATGATGCACTTGGCCAAAAAGGGCGTATGCGTTTTTTCCTGAATATATTCAGGAAAAAACGCATACGCCCTTTTTGGCCAACCAAGCAAGCTTGCAAAGGAAATCTGCACTACAATGAAGTCTCACTTCCCCCCGGTCAAAAGGGCCATCTGAAAAAAGTGTAAAATCCAGAAAGGCAGGACAGGCCATGGAGAACTGGGAGCCTTGTTATGCTGATGGGCGGGATGTAAATTGCCAACAGACACTCGGGAGAAGTGTATGGTGTTTCCTGAAACGTCTAAAAAACAAAGCAACAGAGCCTAGGGCACTTCCACTTATGGTCCTATAGCTTTGGGAAATTAAAATCAAAAAGATACAGCCACCCCAATGTTTGGGACGCCTCTGTTTACAAGAACCTCGTTTACCGTACAAGTTCAATATCACAGAAAGTGAAAAATGGATAAAGAACTTGTGGTACTTACGTACAATGCAGTATCACTCAGCAGTGAAATCTATGTCATCAGGCCCGTAGCAGCACAATGAGTGGATTCAGGTACGATGATTCTAACTGAAATAAGTCACACAGAAAAAGAAACATCATAAGATATCAGTAATACACGGAATGTAAACTTGGCTACACAGGAACTGAATTACAGAACAGAACAGGGACTCAAATTTAGAAAACCAACTTATGCTTGTTTAAGGGTAAAGGTGAGTTGGGGTGCTGCATAAAACCAGAGATTGAAATGAGCACAGATAAAGTTCCTTAAGCCAAATATGGAATAGACAAGAGCTACTCCTTGCTCAACGAAATGGACTCAACACCGCATATTAAACGCCTAAGAATGTACCTGACTCTTAAGTATCTTAAAACCTATGGATTGCTATGTCTCCGAAAGAGAATCAAGCATGTGTACAGGGACATAAACGCAGCAGTGATAGGATTGGAGAGGTTCGGTGAGCAAATGAAGACCCTTTGAAGTCATATTGCATGGTACCCATTCCACGGGTTTCAACTACCCAGGTTTAAGGTATTCTTCCTTCAGCTAAAACATGCATGTGGAACCTAGAGTATGATCAACCATGAGATCGGGAGACGTGTTCAAATATGTCTCAGTTTTCGTACCCTGGTACTCGGGTGCAACATTCCAGACGCTTTACTAACACTCTCCCGACTTGGAGAGTCAGTCCCTTTAACCTCCTGTTTGGCCCAGTTTGCAATTTCTGCGGAAGATGAACAGGAATAGCGAGAACCAATGAGAGACTAGCTGGAGGTGTCTGGACGGGCAAATTTAACTCTCATTTCCCACCAGGAAGAGGAAATAACCAAAGGCTCAGCGTGCCGTGCCGGAACCAGATTAGGGCCTGAAGCCATCCTGCGGTGTTGCGGCCAGCTCACAAGAAAGCGAGTTGAAGAAAGGAGCTCAGGGGCACTGTAATTCACAAACCTGCAGAGTTATAAATGACAACTATCGTCCAAAAATATACTGAAGTAAGGCTGCCAAGAGGACTTGAAAGCGGGGCAGAATTGCAGGAAACCGATTTCAGGAGGTAGACTGGAATTGCATTGAAAGCATAGGAAAAGAGGCAGAACGTCCACAATGATGCACTTGGCCAAAAAGGGCGTATGCGTTTTTTCCTGAATATATTCAGGAAAAAACGCATACGCCCTTTTTGGCCAACCAAGCAAGCTTGCAAAGGAAATCTGCACTACAATGAAGTCTCACTTCCCCCCGGTCAAAAGGGCCATCTGAAAAAAGTGTAAAATCCAGAAAGGCAGGACAGGCCATGGAGAACTGGGAGCCTTGTTATACTGATGGGCGGGATGTACATTGCCAACAGACACTCGGGAGAAGTGTATGGTGTTTCCTGAAACGTCTAAAAAACGAAGCAACAGAGCCTAGGGCACTTCCACTTATGGTCCTATAGCTTAGGGAAATTAAAATCAAAAAGATACAGCCACCCCAATGTTTGGGACGCCTCTGTTTACAAGAACCTCGTTTACCGTACAAGTTCAATATCACAGAAAGTGAAAAATGGATAAAGAACTTGTGGTACTTACGTACAATGCAGTATCACTCAGCAGTGAAATCTATGTCATCAGGCCCGTAGCAGCACAATGAGTGGATTCAGGTACGATGATTCTAACTGAAATAAGTCACACAGAAAAAGAAACATCATAAGATATCAGTAATACACGGAATGTAAACTTGGCTACACAGGAACTGAATTACAGAACAGAAAAGGGTCTCAAATTTAGAAAACCAACTTATGCTTGTTTAAGGGTAAAGGTGAGTTGGGGTGCTGCATAAAACCAGAGATTGAAATGAGCACAGATAAAGTTCCTTAAGCCAAATATGGAATAGACAAGAGCTACTCCTTGCTCAACGAAATGGACTCAACACCGCATATTAAACGCCTAAGAATGTACCTGACTCTTAAGTATCTTAAAACCTATGGATTGCTATGTCTCCGAAAGAGAATCAAGCATGTGTACAGGGACATAAACGCAGCAGTGATAGGATTGGAGAGGTTCGGTGAGCAAATGAAGACCCTTTGAAGTCATATTGCATGGTACCCATTCCACGGGTTTCAACTACCCAGGTTTAAGGTATTCTTCCTTCAGCTAAAACATGCATGTGGAACCTAGAGTATGATCAACCATGTGATCGGGAGACGTGTTCAAATATGTCTCAGTTTTCGTACCCTGGTACTCGGGTGCAACATTCCAGACGCTTTACTAACACTCTCCCGACTTGGAGAGTCAGTCCCTTTAACCTCCTGTTTGGCCCAGTTTGCAATTTCTGCGGAAGATGAACAGGAATAGCGAGAACCAATGAGAGACTAGCTGGAGGTGTCTGGACGGGCAAATTTAACTCTCATTTCCCACCAGGAAGAGGAAATAACCAAAGGCTCAGCGTGCCGTGCCGGAACCAGATTAGGGCCTGAAGCCATCCTGCGGTGTTGCGGCCAGCTCACAAGAAAGCGAGTTGAAGAAAGGAGCTCAGGGGCACTGTAATTCACAAACCTGCAGAGTTATAAATGACAACTATCGTCCAAAAATATACTGAAGTAAGGCTGCCAAGAGGACTTGAAAGCGGGACAGAATTGCAGGAAACCGATTTCAGGAGGTAGACTGGAATTGCATTGAAAGCATAGGAAAAGAGGCAGAACGTCCACAATGATGCACTTGGCCAAAAAGGGCGTATGCGTTTTTTCCTGAATATATTCAGGAAAAAACGCATACGCCCTTTTTGGCCAACCAAGCAAGCTTGCAAAGGAAATCTGCACTACAATGAAGTCTCACTTCCCCCCGGTCAAAAGGGCCATCTGAAAAAAGTGTAAAATCCAGAAAGGCAGGACAGGCCATGGAGAACTGGGAGCCTTGTTATGCTGATGGGCGGGATGTAAATTGCCAACAGACACTCGGGAGAAGTGTATGGTGTTTCCTGAAACGTCTAAAAAACAAAGCAACAGAGCCTAGGGCACTTCCACTTATGGTCCTATAGCTTTGGGAAATTAAAATCAAAAAGATACAGCCACCCCAATGTTTGGGACGCCTCTGTTTACAAGAACCTCGTTTACCGTACAAGTTCAATATCACAGAAAGTGAAAAATGGATAAAGAACTTGTGGTACTTACGTACAATGCAGTATCACTCAGCAGTGAAATCTATGTCATCAGGCCCGTAGCAGCACAATGAGTGGATTCAGGTACGATGATTCTAACTGAAATAAGTCACACAGAAAAAGAAACATCATAAGATATCAGTAATACACGGAATGTAAACTTGGCTACACAGGAACTGAATTACAGAACAGAACAGGGACTCAAATTTAGAAAACCAACTTATGCTTGTTTAAGGGTAAAGGTGAGTTGGGGTGCTGCATAAAACCAGAGATTGAAATGAGCACAGATAAAGTTCCTTAAGCCAAATATGGAATAGACAAGAGCTACTCCTTGCTCAACGAAATGGACTCAACACCGCATATTAAACGCCTAAGAATGTACCTGACTCTTAAGTATCTTAAAACCTATGGATTGCTATGTCTCCGAAAGAGAATCAAGCATGTGTACAGGGACATAAACGCAGCAGTGATAGGATTGGAGAGGTTCGGTGAGCAAATGAAGACCCTTTGAAGTCATATTGCATGGTACCCATTCCACGGGTTTCAACTACCCAGGTTTAAGGTATTCTTCCTTCAGCTAAAACATGCATGTGGAACCTAGAGTATGATCAACCATGTGATCGGGAGACGTGTTCAAATATGTCTCAGTTTTCGTACCCTGGTACTCGGGTGCAACATTCCAGACGCTTTACTAACACTCTCCCGACTTGGAGAGTCAGTCCCTTTAACCTCCTGTTTGGCCCAGTTTGCAATTTCTGCGGAAGATGAACAGGAATAGCGAGAACCAATGAGAGACTAGCTGGAGGTGTCTGGACGGGCAAATTTAACTCTCATTTCCCAGCAGGAAGAGGAAATAACCAAAGGCTCAGCGTGCCGTGCCGGAACCAGATTAGGGCCTGAAGCCATCCTGCGGTGTTGCGGCCAGCTCACAAGAAAGCGAGTTGAAGAAAGGAGCTCAGGGGCACTGTAATTCACAAACCTGCAGAGTTATAAATGACAACTATCGTCCAAAAATATACTGAAGTAAGGCTGCCAAGAGGACTTGAAAGCGGGGCAGAATTGCAGGAAACCGATTTCAGGAGGTAGACTGGAATTGCATTGAAAGCATAGGAAAAGAGGCAGAACGTCCACAATGATGCACTTGGCCAAAAAGGGCGTATGCGTTTTTTCCTGAATATATTCAGGAAAAAACGCATACGCCCTTTTTGGCCAACCAAGCAAGCTTGCAAAGGAAATCTGCACTACAATGAAGTCTCACTTCCCCCCGGTCAAAAGGGCCATCTGAAAAAAGTGTAAAATCCAGAAAGGCAGGACAGGCCATGGAGAACTGGGAGCCTTGTTATACTGATGGGCGGGATGTACATTGCCAACAGACACTCGGGAGAAGTGTATGGTGTTTCCTGAAACGTCTAAAAAACGAAGCAACAGAGCCTAGGGCACTTCCACTTATGGTCCTATAGCTTAGGGAAATTAAAATCAAAAAGATACAGCCACCCCAATGTTTGGGACGCCTCTGTTTACAAGAACCTCGTTTACCGTACAAGTTCAATATCACAGAAAGTGAAAAATGGATAAAGAACTTGTGGTACTTACGTACAATGCAGTATCACTCAGCAGTGAAATCTATGTCATCAGGCCCGTAGCAGCACAATGAGTGGATTCAGGTACGATGATTCTAACTGAAATAAGTCACACAGAAAAAGAAACATCATAAGATATCAGTAATACACGGAATGTAAACTTGGCTACACAGGAACTGAATTACAGAACAGAAAAGGGTCTCAAATTTAGAAAACCAACTTATGCTTGTTTAAGGGTAAAGGTGAGTTGGGGTGCTGCATAAAACCAGAGATTGAAATGAGCACAGATAAAGTTCCTTAAGCCAAATATGGAATAGACAAGAGCTACTCCTTGCTCAACGAAATGGACTCAACACCGCATATTAAACGCCTAAGAATGTACCTGACTCTTAAGTATCTTAAAACCTATGGATTGCTATGTCTCCGAAAGAGAATCAAGCATGTGTACAGGGACATAAACGCAGCAGTGATAGGATTGGAGAGGTTCGGTGAGCAAATGAAGACCCTTTGAAGTCATATTGCATGGTACCCATTCCACGGGTTTCAACTACCCAGGTTTAAGGTATTCTTCCTTCAGCTAAAACATGCATGTGGAACCTAGAGTATGATCAACCATGTGATCGGGAGACGTGTTCAAATATGTCTCAGTTTTCGTACCCTGGTACTCGGGTGCAACATTCCAGACGCTTTACTAACACTCTCCCGACTTGGAGAGTCAGTCCCTTTAACCTCCTGTTTGGCCCAGTTTGCAATTTCTGCGGAAGATGAACAGGAATAGCGAGAACCAATGAGAGACTAGCTGGAGGTGTCTGGACGGGCAAATTTAACTCTCATTTCCCACCAGGAAGAGGAAATAACCAAAGGCTCAGCGTGCCGTGCCGGAACCAGATTAGGGCCTGAAGCCATCCTGCGGTGTTGCGGCCAGCTCACAAGAAAGCGAGTTGAAGAAAGGAGCTCAGGGGCACTGTAATTCACAAACCTGCAGAGTTATAAATGACAACTATCGTCCAAAAATATACTGAAGTAAGGCTGCCAAGAGGACTTGAAAGCGGGACAGAATTGCAGGAAACCGATTTCAGGAGGTAGACTGGAATTGCATTGAAAGCATAGGAAAAGAGGCAGAACGTCCACAATGATGCACTTGGCCAAAAAGGGCGTATGCGTTTTTTCCTGAATATATTCAGGAAAAAACGCATACGCCCTTTTTGGCCAACCAAGCAAGCTTGCAAAGGAAATCTGCACTACAATGAAGTCTCACTTCCCCCCGGTCAAAAGGGCCATCTGAAAAAAGTGTAAAATCCAGAAAGGCAGGACAGGCCATGGAGAACTGGGAGCCTTGTTATGCTGATGGGCGGGATGTACATTGCCAACAGACACTCGGGAGAAGTGTATGGTGTTTCCTGAAACGTCTAAAAAACAAAGCAACAGAGCCTAGGGCACTTCCACTTATGGTCCTATAGCTTAGGGAAATTAAAATCCAAAAGATACAGCCACCCCAATGTTTGGGACGCCTCTGTTTACAAGAACCTCGTTTACCGTACAAGTTCAATATCACAGAAAGTGAAAAATGGATAAAGAACTTGTGGTACTTACGTACAATGCAGTATCACTCAGCAGTGAAATCTATGTCATCAGGCCCGTAGCAGCACAATGAGTGGATTCAGGTACGATGATTCTAACTGAAATAAGTCACACAGAAAAAGATACATCATAAGATATCAGTAATACACGGAATGTAAACTTGGCTACACAGGAACTGAATTACAGAACAGAACAGGGTCTCAAATTTAGAAAACCAACTTAAGCTTGTTTAAGGGTAAAGGTGAGTTGGGGTGCTGCATAAAACCAGAGATTGAAATGAGCACAGATAAAGTTCCTTAAGCCAAATATGGAATAGACAAGAGCTACTCCTTGCTCAACGAAATGGACTCAACACCGCATATTAAACGCCTAAGAATGTACCTGACTCTTAAGTATCTTAAAACCTATGGATTGCTATGTCTCCGAAAGAGAATCAAGCATGTGTACAGGGACATAAACGCAGCAGTGATAGGATTGGAGAGGTTCGGTGAGCAAATGAAGACCCTTTGAAGTCATATTGCATGGTACCCATAACACGGGTCTCAACTCTCCAGGTTTAAGGTATTCTTCCTTCAGCTAAAACATGCATGTGGAACCTAGAGTATGATCAACCATGTGATCGGGAGACGTTTTCAAATATGTCTCAGTTTTCGTACCCTGGTACTCGGGTGCAACATTCCAGACGCTTTACTAACACTCTCCCGACTTGGAGAGTCAGTCCCTTTAACCTCCTGTTTGGCCCAGTTTGCAATTTCTGCGGAAGATGAACAGGAATAGCGAGAACCAATGAGAGACTAGCTGGAGGTGTCTGGACGGGCAAATTTAACTCTCATTTCCCAGCAGGAAGAGGAAATAACCAAAGGCTCAGCGTGCCGTGCCGGAACCAGATTAGGGCCTGAAGCCATCCTGCGGTGTTGCGGCCAGCTCACAAGAAAGCGAGTTGAAGAAAGGAGCTCAGGGGCACTGTAATTCACAAACCTGCAGAGTTATAAATGACAACTATCGTCCAAAAATATACTGAAGTAAGGCTGCCAAGAGGACTTGAAAGCGGGGCAGAATTGCAGGAAACCGATTTCAGGAGGTAGACTGGAATTGCATTGAAAGCATAGGAAAAGAGGCAGAACGTCCACAATGATGCACTTGGCCAAAAAGGGCGTATGCGTTTTTTCCTGAATATATTCAGGAAAAAACGCATACGCCCTTTTTGGCCAACCAAGCAAGCTTGCAAAGGAAATCTGCACTACAATGAAGTCTCACTTCCCCCCGGTCAAAAGGGCCATCTGAAAAAAGTGTAAAATCCAGAAAGGCAGGACAGGCCATGGAGAACTGGGAGCCTTGTTATGCTGATGGGCGGGATGTACATTGCCAACAGACACTCGGGAGAAGTGTATGGTGTTTCCTGAAACGTCTAAAAAACAAAGCAACAGAGCCTAGGGCACTTCCACTTATGGTCCTATAGCTTTGGGAAATTAAAATCAAAAAGATACAGCCACCCCAAATTTTGGGACGCCTCTGTTTACAAGAACCTCGTTTACCGTACAAGTTCAATATCACAGAAAGTGAAAAATGGATAAAGAACTTGTGGTACTTACGTACAATGCAGTATCACTCAGCAGTGAAATCTATGTCATCAGGCCCGTAGCAGCACAATGAGTGGATTCAGGTACGATGATTCTAACTGAAATAAGTCACACAGAAAAAGAAACATCATAAGATATCAGTAATACACGGAATGTAAACTTGGCTACACAGGAACTGAATTACAGAACAGAACAGGGACTCAAATTTAGAAAACCAACTTATGCTTGTTTAAGGGTAAAGGCGAGTTGGGGTGCTGCATAAAACCAGAGATTGAAATGAGCACAGATAAAGTTCCTTAAGCCAAATATGGAATAGACAAGAGCTACTCCTTGCTCAACGAAATGGAATCAACACCGCATATTAAACGCCTAAGAATGTACCTGACTCTTAAGTATCTTAAAACCTATGGATTGCTATGTCTCCGAAAGAGAATCAAGCATGTGTACAGGGACATAAACGCAGCAGTGATAGGATTGGAGAGGTTCGGTGAGCAAATGAAGACCCTTTGAAGTCATATTGCATGGTACCCATTCCACGGGTTTCAACTACCCAGGTTTAAGGTATTCTTCCTTCAGCTAAAACATGCATGTGGAACCTAGAGTATGATCAACCATGTGATCGGGAGACGTGTTCAAATATGTCTCAGTTTTCGTACCCTGGTACTCGGGTGCAACATTCCAGACGATTTACTAACACTCTCCCGACTTGGAGAGTCAGTCCCTTTAACCTCCTGTTTGGCCCAGTTTGCAATTTCTGCGGAAGATGAACAGGAATAGCGAGAACCAATGAGAGACTAGCTGGAGGTGTCTGGACGGGCAAATTTAACTCTCATTTCCCAGCAGGAAGAGGAAATAACCAAAGGCTCAGCGTGCCGTGCCGGAACCAGATTAGGGCCTGAAGCCATCCTGCGGTGTTGCGGCCAGCTCACAAGAAAACGAGTTGAAGAAAGGAGCTCAGGGGCACTGTAATTCACAAACCTGCAGAGTTATAAATGACAACTATCGTCCAAAAATATACTGAAGTAAGGCTGCCAAGAGGACTTGAAAGCGGGGCAGAATTGCAGGAAACCGATTTCAGGAGGTAGACTGGAATTGCATTGAAAGCATAGGAAAAGAGGCAGAACGTCCACAATGATGCACTTGGCCAAAAAGGGCGTATGCGTTTTTTCCTGAATATATTCAGGAAAAAACGCATACGCCCTTTTTGGCCAACCAAGCAAGCTTGCAAAGGAAATCTGCACTACAATGAAGTCTCACTTCCCCCCGGTCAAAAGGGCCATCTGAAAAAAGTGTAAAATCCAGAAAGGCAGGACAGGCCATGGAGAACTGGGAGCCTTGTTATGCTGATGGGCGGGATGTACATTGCCAACAGACACTCGGGAGAAGTGTATGGTGTTTCCTGAGACGTCTAAAAAACAAAGCAACAGAGCCTAGGGCACTTCCACTTATGGTCCTATAGCTTAGGGAAATTAAAATCCAAAAGATACAGCCACCCCAATGTTTGGGACGCCTCTGTTTACAAGAACCTCGTTTACCGTACAAGTTCAATATCACAGAAAGTGAAAAATGGATAAAGAACTTGTGGTACTTACGTACAATGCAGTATCACTCAGCAGTGAAATCTATGTCATCAGGCCCGTAGCAGCACAATGAGTGGATTCAGGTACGATGATTCTAACTGAAATAAGTCACACAGAAAAAGAAACATCATAAGATATCAGTAATACACGGAATGTAAACTTGGCTACACAGGAACTGAATTACAGAACAGAACAGGGTCTCAAATTTAGAAAACCAACTTATGCTTGTTTAAGGGTAAAGGTGAGTTGGGGTGCTGCATAAAACCAGAGATTGAAATGAGCACAGATAAAGTTCCTTAAGCCAAATATGGAATAGACAAGAGCTACTCCTTGCTCAACGAAATGGACTCAACACCGCATATTAAACGCCTAAGAATGTACCTGACTCTTAAGTATCTTAAAACCTATGGATTGCTATGTCTCCGAAAGAGAATCAAGCATGTGTACAGGGACATAAACGCAGCAGTGATAGGATTGGAGAGGTTCGGTGAGCAAATGAAGACCCTTTGAAGTCATATTGCATGGTACCCATTACACGGGTCTCAACTCTCCAGGTTTAAGGTATTCTTCCTTCAGCTAAAACATGCATGTGGAACCTAGAGTATGATCAACCATGTGATCGGGAGACGTTTTCAAATATGTCTCAGTTTTCGTACCCTGGTACTCGGGTGCAACATTCCAGACGCTTTACTAACACTCTCCCGACTTGGAGAGTCAGTCCCTTTAACCTCCTGTTTGGCCCAGTTTGCAATTTCTGCGGAAGATGAACAGGAATAGTGAGAACCAATGAGAGACTAGCTGGAGGTGTCTGGACGGGCAAATTTAACTCTCATTTCCCACCAGGAAGAGGAAATAACCAAAGGCTCAGCGTGCCGTGCCGGAACCAGATTAGGGCCTGAAGCCATCCTGCGGTGTTGCGGCCAGCTCACAAGAAAGCGAGTTGAAGAAAGGAGCTCAGGGGCACTGTAATTCACAAACCTGCAGAGTTATAAATGACAACTATCGTCCAAAAATATACTGAAGTAAGGCTGCCAAGAGGACTTGAAAGCGGGGCAGAATTGCAGGAAACCGATTTCAGGAGGTAGACTGGAATTGCATTGAAAGCATAGGAAAAGAGGCAGAACGTCCACAATGATGCACTTGGCCAAAAAGGGCGTATGCGTTTTTTCCTGAATATATTCAGGAAAAAACGCATACGCCCTTTTTGGCCAACCAAGCAAGCTTGCAAAGGAAATCTGCACTACAATGAAGTCTCACTTCCCCCCGGTCAAAAGGGCCATCTGAAAAAAGTGTAAAATCCAGAAAGGCAGGACAGGCCATGGAGAACTGGGAGCCTTGTTATGCTGATGGGCGGGATGTAAATTGCCAACAGACACTCGGGAGAAGTGTATGGTGTTTCCTGAAACGTCTAAAAAACAAAGCAACAGAGCCTAGGGCACTTCCACTTATGGTCCTATAGCTTTGGGAAATTAAAATCAAAAAGATACAGCCACCCCAATGTTTGGGACGCCTCTGTTTACAAGAACCTCGTTTACCGTACAAGTTCAATATCACAGAAAGTGAAAAATGGATAAAGAACTTGTGGTACTTACGTACAATGCAGTATCACTCAGCAGTGAAATCTATGTCATCAGGCCCGTAGCAGCACAATGAGTGGATTCAGGTACGATGATTCTAACTGAAATAAGTCACACAGAAAAAGAAACATCATAAGATATCAGTAATACACGGAATGTAAACTTGGCTACACAGGAACTGAATTACAGAACAGAACAGGGACTCAAATTTAGAAAACCAACTTATGCTTGTTTAAGGGTAAAGGTGAGTTGGGGTGCTGCATAAAACCAGAGATTGAAATGAGCACAGATAAAGTTCCTTAAGCCAAATATGGAATAGACAAGAGCTACTCCTTGCTCAACGAAATGGACTCAACACCGCATATTAAACGCCTAAGAATGTACCTGACTCTTAAGTATCTTAAAACCTATGGATTGCTATGTCTCCGAAAGAGAATCAAGCATGTGTACAGGGACATAAACGCAGCAGTGATAGGATTGGAGAGGTTCGGTGAGCAAATGAAGACCCTTTGAAGTCATATTGCATGGTACCCATTACACGGGTCTCAACTCTCCAGGTTTAAGGTATTCTTCCTTCAGCTAAAACATGCATGTGGAACCTAGAGTATGATCAACCATGTGATCGGGAGACGTTTTCAAATATGTCTCAGTTTTCGTACCCTGGTACTCGGGTGCAACATTCCAGACGCTTTACTAACACTCTCCCGACTTGGAGAGTCAGTCCCTTTAACCTCCTGTTTGGCCCAGTTTGCAATTTCTGCGGAAGATGAACAGGAATAGCGAGAACCAATGAGAGACTAGCTGGAGGTGTCTGGACGGGCAAATTTAACTCTCATTTCCCACCAGGAAGAGGAAATAACCAAAGGCTCAGCGTGCCGTGCCGGAACCAGATTAGGGCCTGAAGCCATCCTGCGGTGTTGCGGCCAGCTCACAAGAAAGCGAGTTGAAGAAAGGAGCTCAGGGGCACTGTAATTCACAAACCTGCAGAGTTATAAATGACAACTATCGTCCAAAAATATACTGAAGTAAGGCTGCCAAGAGGACTTGAAAGCGGGGCAGAATTGCAGGAAACCGATTTCAGGAGGTAGACTGGAATTGCATTGAAAGCATAGGAAAAGAGGCAGAACGTCCACAATGATGCACTTGGCCAAAAAGGGCGTATGCGTTTTTTCCTGAATATATTCAGGAAAAAACGCATACGCCCTTTTTGGCCAACCAAGCAAGCTTGCAAAGGAAATCTGCACTACAATGAAGTCTCACTTCCCCCCGGTCAAAAGGGCCATCTGAAAAAAGTGTAAAATCCAGAAAGGCAGGACAGGCCATGGAGAACTGGGAGCCTTGTTATGCTGATGGGCGGGATGTACATTGCCAACAGACACTCGGGAGAAGTGTATGGTGTTTCCTGAAACGTCTAAAAAACAAAGCAACAGAGCCTAGGGCACTTCCACTTATGGTCCTATAGCTTAGGGAAATTAAAATCAAAAAGATACAGCCACCCCAATGTTTGGGACGCCTCTGTTTACAAGAACCTCGTTTACCGTACAAGTTCAATATCACAGAAAGTGAAAAATGGATAAAGAACTTGTGGTACTTATGTACAATGCAGTATCACTCAGCAGTGAAATCTATGTCATCAGGCCCGTAGCAGCACAATGAGTGGATTCAGGTACGATGATTCTAACTGAAATAAGTCACACAGAAAAAGAAACATCATAAGATATCAGTAATACACGGAATGTAAACTTGGCTACACAGGAACTGAATTACAGAACAGAACAGGGACTCAAATTTAGAAAACCAACTTATGCTTGTTTAAGGGTAAAGGTGAGTTGGGGTGCTGCATAAAACCAGAGATTGAAATGAGCACAGATAAAGTTCCTTAAGCCAAATATGGAATAGACAAGAGCTACTCCTTGCTCAACGAAATGGACTCAACACCGCATATTAAACGCCTAAGAATGTACCTGACTCTTAAGTATCTTAAAACCTATGGATTGCTATGTCTCCGAAAGAGAATCAAGCATGTGTACAGGGACATAAACGCAGCAGTGATAGGATTGGAGAGGTTCGGTGAGCAAATGAAGACCCTTTGAAGTCATATTGCATGGTACCCATTCCACGGGTTTCAACTACCCAGGTTTAAGGTATTCTTCCTTCAGCTAAAACATGCATGTGGAACCTAGAGTATGATCAACCATGTGATCGGGAGACGTGTTCAAATATGTCTCAGTTTTCGTACCCTGGTACTCGGGTGCAACATTCCAGACGCTTTACTAACACTCTCCCGACTTGGAGAGTCAGTCCCTTTAACCTCCTGTTTGGCCCAGTTTGCAATTTCTGCGGAAGATGAACAGGAATAGCGAGAACCAATGAGAGACTAGCTGGAGGTGTCTGGACGGGCAAATTTAACTCTCATTTCCCACCAGGAAGAGGAAATAACCAAAGGCTCAGCGTGCCGTGCCGGAACCAGATTAGGGCCTGAAGCCATCCTGCGGTGTTGCGGCCAGCTCACAAGAAAACGAGTTGAAGAAAGGAGCTCAGGGGCACTGTAATTCACAAACCTGCAGAGTTATAAATGACAACTATCGTCCAAAAATATACTGAAGTAAGGCTGCCAAGAGGACTTGAAAGCGGGGCAGAATTGCAGGAAACCGATTTCAGGAGGTAGACTGGAATTGCATTGAAAGCATAGGAAAAGAGGCAGAACGTCCACAATGATGCACTTGGCCAAAAAGGGCGTATGCGTTTTTTCCTGAATATATTCAGGAAAAAACGCATACGCCCTTTTTGGCCAACCAAGCAAGCTTGCAAAGGAAATCTGCACTACAATGAAGTCTCACTTCCCCCCGGTCAAAAGGGCCATCTGAAAAAAGTGTAAAATCCAGAAAGGCAGGACAGGCCATGGAGAACTGGGAGCCTTGTTATGCTGATGGGCGGGATGTAAATTGCCAACAGACACTCGGGAGAAGTGTATGGTGTTTCCTGAAACGTCTAAAAAACAAAGCAACAGAGCCTAGGGCACTTCCACTTATGGTCCTATAGCTTAGGGAAATTAAAATCAAAAAGATACAGCCACCCCAATGTTTGGGACGCCTCTGTTTACAAGAACCTCGTTTACCGTACAAGTTCAATATCACAGAAAGTGAAAAATGGATAAAGAACTTGTGGTACTTACGTACAATGCAGTATCACTCAGCAGTGAAATCTATGTCATCAGGCCCGTAGCAGCACAATGAGTGGATTCAGGTACGATGATTCTAACTGAAATAAGTCACACAGAAAAAGAAACATCATAAGATATCAGTAATACACGGAATGTAAACTTGGCTACACAGGAACTGAATTACAGAACAGAACAGGGTCTCAATTTTAGAAAACCAACTTATGCTTGTTTAAGGGTAAAGGTGAGTTGGGGTGCTGCATAAAACCAGAGATTGAAATGAGCACAGATAAAGTTCCTTAAGCCAAATATGGAATAGACAAGAGCTACTCCTTGCTCAACGAAATGGACTCAACACAGCATATTAAACGCCTAAGAATGTACCTGACTCTTAAGTATCTTAAAACCTATGGATTGCTATGTCTCCGAAAGAGAATCAAGCATGTGTACAGGGACATAAACGCAGCAGTGATAGGATTGGAGAGGTTCGGTGAGCAAATGAAGACTCTTTGAAGTCATATTGCATGGTACCCATTCCACGGGTTTCAACTACCCAGGTTTAAGGTATTCTTCCTTCAGCTAAAACATGCATGTGGAACCTAGAGTATGATCAACCATGTGATCGGGAGACGAGTTCAAATATGTCTCAGTTTTCGTACCCTGGTACTCGGGTGCAATATTCCAGACGCTTTACTAACACTCTCCCGACTTGGAGAGTCAGTCCCTTTAACCTCCTGTTTGGCCCAGTTTGCAATTTCTGCGGAAGATGAACAGGAATAGCGAGAACCAATGAGAGACTAGCTGGAGGTGTCTGGACGGGCAAATTTAACTCTCATTTCCCACCAGGAAGAGGAAATAACCAAAGGCTCAGCGTGCCGTGCCGGAACCAGATTAGGGCCTGAAGCCATCCTGCGGTGTTGCGGCCAGCTCACAAGAAAACGAGTTGAAGAAAGGAGCTCAGGGGCACTGTAATTCACAAACCTGCAGAGTTATAAATGACAACTATCGTCCAAAAATATACTGAAGTAAGGCTGCCAAGAGGACTTGAAAGCGGGGCAGAATTGCAGGAAACCGATTTCAGGAGGTAGACTGGAATTGCATTGAAAGCATAGGAAAAGAGGCAGAACGTCCACAATGATGCACTTGGCCAAAAAGGGCGTATGCGTTTTTTCCTGAATATATTCAGGAAAAAACGCATACGCCCTTTTTGGCCAACCAAGCAAGCTTGCAAAGGAAATCTGCACTACAATGAAGTCTCACTTCCCCCCGGTCAAAAGGGCCATCTGAAAAAAGTGTAAAATCCAGAAAGGCAGGACAGGCCATGGAGAACTGGGAGCCTTGTTATGCTGATGGGCGGGATGTAAATTGCCAACAGACACTCGGGAGAAGTGTATGGTGTTTCCTGAAACGTCTAAAAAACAAAGCAACAGAGCCTAGGGCACTTCCACTTATGGTCCTATAGCTTAGGGAAATTAAAATCAAAAAGATACAGCCACCCCAATGTTTGGGACGCCTCTGTTTACAAGAACCTCGTTTACCGTACAAGTTCAATATCACAGAAAGTGAAAAATGGATAAAGAACTTGTGGTACTTACGTACAATGCAGTATCACTCAGCAGTGAAATCTATGTCATCAGGCCCGTAGCAGCACAATGAGTGGATTCAGGTACGATGATTCTAACTGAAATAAGTCACACAGAAAAAGAAACATCATAAGATATCAGTAATACACGGAATGTAAACTTGGCTACACAGGAACTGAATTACAGAACAGAACAGGGTCTCAAATTTAGAAAACCAACTTATGCTTGTTTAAGGGGAAAGGTGAGTTGGGGTGCTGCATAAAACCAGAGATTGAAATGAGCACAGATAAAGTTCCTTAAGCCAAATATGGAATAGACAAGAGCTACTCCTTGCTCAACGAAATGGACTCAACACCGCATATTAAACGCCTAAGAATGTACCTGACTCTTAAGTATCTTAAAACCTATGGATTGCTATGTCTCCGAAAGAGAATCAAGCATGTGTACAGGGACATAAACGCAGCAGTGATAGGATTGGAGAGGTTCGGTGAGCAAATGAAGACCCTTTGAAGTCATATTGCATGGTACCCATTCCACGGGTCTCAACTCTCCAGGTTTAAGGTATTCTTCCTTCAGCTAAAACATGCATGTGGAACCCAGATTATGATCAATCGTGTGAACGGGAGACGTGTTCAAATATGTCTCAGTTTTCCTCCCCTGGTACTCGGGTGCAACATTCCAGACGCTTTACTAACACTCTCCCCACTTGGAGAGTCAGCGCCTTTAACCTCCTGTTTGGCCCAGTTTGCAATTTCTGCGGAAGATGAACAGGAATAGCGAGAACCAATGAGAGACTAGCTGGAGGTGTCTGGACGGGCAAATTTAACTCTCATTTCCCACCAGGAAGAGGAAATAACCAAAGGCTCAGCGTGCCGTGCCGGAACCAGAATAGGGCCTGAAGCCATCCTGCGGTGTTGCGGCCAGCTCACAGGAAAGCAAGTTGAAGAAAGGAGCTCAGGGGCACTGTAATTCACAAACCTGCAGAGTTATAAATGACAGCTATCGTCCAAAAATATACTGAAGTAAGGCTGCCAAGAGGACTCGAAAGCGGGGCAGAATTGCAGGAAACCGATTTCAGGAGGTAGACTGGAATTGCATTGAAAGCATAGGAAAAGAGGCAGAACGTCCACAATGATGCACTTGGCCAAAAAGGGCGTATGCGTTTTTTCCTGAATATATTCAGGAAAAAACGCATACGCCCTTTTTGGCCAACCAAGCAAACTTGCAAAGGAAATCTGCACTACAATGAAGTCTCACTTCCCCCCGGTCAAAAGGGCCATCTGAAAAAGGTGTAAAATCCAGAAAGGCAGGACAGGCCATGGAGAACTGGGAGCCTTGTTATGCTGATGGGCGGGATGTAAATTGCCAACAGACACTTGGGAGAAGTGTATGGTGTTTCCTGAAACATCTAAGAAACAAAGCAACAGAGCCTAGGGCACTTTCACTTATGGTCCTATAGCTTAGGGAAATTAAAATCAAAAAGACACAGCTACCCCAAAGTTTGGGACGCCTCTGTTTACAAGAACCTCGTTTACCGTACAAGTTCAATATCACAGAAAGTGAAAAATGGATAAAGAACTTGTGGTACTTACGTACAATGCAGTATCACTCAGCAATGAAATCTATGTCATCAGGCCCCTAGCAGCATAATGAGTGGATTCAGGTATGATGATTCTAACTGAAATAAGTCACACAGAAAAAGAAACATCATAAGATATCACTAATACACGGAATGTAAACTTGGCTACACAGGAACTGAATTCCAAAACAGAACAGGGTCTCAAATTTAGAAAACCAACTTATGCTTGCTTAAGGGGAAAGGTGAGTTGGGGTGCTGCATAAAACCAGAGATTGAAATGAGCACAGATAAAGTT
Organism: Globicephala melas; assembly: GCF_963455315.2. Lineage (NCBI taxonomy): Eukaryota > Metazoa > Chordata > Mammalia > Artiodactyla > Delphinidae > Globicephala > Globicephala melas. The sequence continues at coordinate 34,581 of NW_027207463.1, read as the reverse complement.
CCTTAAGCCAAATATGGAATAGACAAGAGCTACTCCTTGCTCAACGAAATGGACTCAACACCCCATATTAAACGCCTAAGAATGTACCTTACTAGTAAGTATCTTAAAACCTATGGATTGCTATGTCTCCAAAAGAGAATCAAGCGTGTGTACAGGGGCAGAAACGCAGCAGTGATAGGATTGGAGAGGTTCGGTGAGCAAATGAAGACCCTTTGAAGTCATATTGCATGGTACCCATTCCACGGGTTTCAACTACCCACGTTTAAGGTATTCTTCCTTCAGCTAAAACATGCATGTGGAACCCAGAGTATGATCAACCGTGTGATCGGGAGACCTCTTCAAATATGTCTCAGTTTTCGTACCCTGGTACACGGGTGCAACATTCCAGATGCTTTACTAACACTCTCCCGACTTGGAGAGTCAGTCCCTTTAACCTCCTGTTTGGCCCAGTTTGCAATTTCTGCGGAAGATGAACAGGAATAGCGAGAACCAATGAGAGACTAGCTGGAGGTGTCTGGACGGGCAAATTTAACTCTCATTTCCCACCAGGAAGAGGAATTAACCAAAGGCTCGGCGTGCCGTGCCGGAACCAGATTAGGGCCTGAAGCCATCCTGCGGTGTTGCGGCCAGCTCACAAGAAAGCAAGTTGAAGAAAGGCGCTCAGGGGCACTGTAATTCACAAACCTGCAGAGTTATAAATGACAGCTATCGTCCAAAAATATACTGAAGTAAGGCTGCCAAGAGGACTTGAAAGCGGGGCAGAATTGCAGGAAACCGATTTCAGGAGGTAGACTGGAATTGCATTGAAAGCATAGGAAAAGAGGCAGAACGTCCACAATGATGCACTTGGCCAAAAAGGGCGTATGCGTTTTTTCCTGAATATATTCAGGAAAAAACGCATACGCCCTTTTTGGCCAACCAAGCAAACTTGCAAAGGAAATCTGCACTACAATGAAGTCTCACTTCCCCCCGGTCAAAAGGGCCATCTGAAAAAGGTGTAAAATCCAGAAAGGCAGGACAGGCCATGGAGAACTGGGAGCCTTGTTATGCTGATGGGCGGGATGTAAATTGCCAACAGACACTTGGGAGAAGTGTATGGTGTTTCCTGAAACATCTAAGAAACAAAGCAACAGAGCCTAGGGCACTTTCACTTATGGTCCTATAGCTTAGGGAAATTAAAATCAAAAAGACACAGCCACCCCAAAATTTGGGACGCCTCTGTTTACAAGAACCTCGTTTACCGTACAAGTTCAATATCACAGAAAGTGAAAAATGGATAAAGAACTTGTGGTACTTACGTACAATGCAGTATCACTCAGCAATGAAATCTATGTCATCAGGCCCATAGCAGCATAATGAGTGGATTCAGGTATGATGATTCTAACTGAAATAAGTCACACAGAAAAAGAAACATCATAAGATATCACTAATACACGGAATGTAAACTTGGCTACACAGGAACTGAATTCCAAAACACAACAGGGTCTCAAATTTAGAAAACCAACTTATGCTTGCTTAAGGGGAAACGTGAGTTGGGGTGCTGCATAAAACCAGAGATTGAAATGAGCACAGATAAAGTTCCTTAAGCCAAATATGGAATAGACAAGAGCTACTCCTTGCTCAACGAAATGGACTCAACACCCCATATTAAACGCCTAAGAATGTACCTTACTAGTAAGTATCTTAAAACCTATGGATTGCTATGTCTCCAAAAGAGAATCAAGCGTGTGTACAGGGGCATAAACGCAGCAGTGATAGGATTGGAGAGGTTTGGTGAGCAAATGAAGACCCTTTGAAGTCATATTGCATGGTACCCATTCCACAGGTTTCAACTACCCAGGTTTAAGGTATTCTTCCTTCAGCTAAAACATGCATGTGGAACCTAGAGTATGATCAACCATGTGATCGGGAGACGTGTTCAAATATGTCTCAGTTTTCGTACCCTGGTACTCGGGTGCAACATTCCAGACGCTTTACTAACACTCTCCCGACTTGGAGAGTCAGTCCCTTTATACTCCTGTTTGGCCCAGTTTGCAATTTCTGCGGAAGATGAACAGGAATAGCGAGAACCAATGAGAGACTAGCTGGAGGTGTCTGGACGGGCAAATTTAACTCTCATTTCCCACCAGGAAGAGGAAATAATCAAAGGCTCAGCGTGCCGTGCCGGAACCAGATTAGGGCCTGAAGCCATCCTGCGGTGTTGCGGCCAGGTCACAAGAAAGCGAGTTGAAGAAAGGGACTCAAGGGCACTGTAATTCACAAACCTGCAGAGTTATAAATGACAGCTATCGTCCAAAAATATACTGAAGTAAGGCTTCCAAGAGGACTTGAAAGCGGGGCAGAATTGCAGGAAACCGATTTCAGGAGGTAGACTGGAATTGCATTGAAAGCATAGGAAAAGAGGCAGAACGTCCACAATGATGCACTTGGCCAAAAAGGGCGTATGCGTTTTTTCCTGAATATATTCAGGAAAAAACGCATACGCCCTTTTTGGCCAACCAAGCAAGCTTGCAAAGGAAATCTGCACTACAATGAAGTCTCACTTCCCCCCGGTCAAAAGGGCCATCTGCAAAAAGTGTAAAATCCAGAAAGGCAGGACAGGCCATGGAGAACTGGGAGCCTTGTTATGCTGATGGGCGGGATGTAAATTGCCAACAGACACTCGGGAGAATCGTATGGTGTTTCCTGAAACGTCTAAAAAACAAAGCAACAGAGCCTAGGGCACTTCCACTTATGGTCCTATAGCTTAGGGAAATTAAAATCAAAAAGATACAGCCACCCCAATGTTTGGGACGCCTCTGTTTACAAGAACCTCGTTTACCATACAAGTTCAATATCACAGAAAGTGAAAAATGGATAAAGAACTTGTGGTACTTACGTACAATGCAGTATCACTCAGCAGTGAAATCTATGTCATCAGGCCCGTAGCAGCACAATGAGTGGATTCAGGTACGATGATTCTAACTGAAATAAGTCACACAGAAAAAGAAACATCATAAGATATCACTAATACACGGAATGTAAACTTGGCTACACAGGAACTGAATTACAGAACAGAACAGGGTCTCAAATTTAGAAAACCAACTTATGCTTGTTTAAGGGTAAAGGTGAGTTGGGGTGCTGCATAAAACCAGAGATTGAAATGAGCACAGATAAAGTTCCTTAAGCCAAATATGGAATAGACAAGAGCTACTCCTTGCTCAACGAAATGGACTCAACACCGCATATTAAACGCCTAAGAATGTACCTGACTCTTAAGTATCTTAAAACCTATGGATTGCTATGTCTCCGAAAGAGAATCAATCATGTGTACAGGGACATAAACGCAGCAGTGATAGGATTGGAGAGGTTCGGTGAGCAAATGAAGACCCTTTGAAGTCATATTGCATGGTACCCATTCCACGGGTCTCAACTCTCCAGGTTTAAGGTATTCTTCCTTCAGCTAAAACATGCATGTGGAACCCAGAGTATGATCAATCGTGTGAACGGGAGACGTGTTCAAATATGTCTCAGTTTTCCTCCCCTGGTACTCGGGTGCAACATTCCAGACGCTTTACTAACACTCTCCCCACTTGGAGAGTCAGCGCCTTTAACCTCCTGTTTGGCCCAGTTTGCAATTTCTGCGGAAGATGAACAGGAATAGCGAGAACCAATGAGAGACTAGCTGGAGGTGTCTGGACGGGCAAATTTAACTCTCATTTCCCACCAGGAAGAGGAAATAACCAAAGGCTCAGCGTGCCGTGCCGGAACCAGAATAGGGCCTGAAGCCATCCTGCGGTGTTGCGGCCAGCTCACAAGAAAGCAAGTTGAAGAAAGGAGCTCAGGGGCACTGTAATTCACAAACCTGCAGAGTTATAAATGACAGCTATCGTCCAAAAATATACTGAAGTAAGGCTGCCAAGAGGACTTGAAAGCGGGGCAGAATTGCAGGAAACCGATTTCAGGAGGTAGACTGGAATTGCATTGAAAGCATAGGAAAAGAGGCAGAACGTCCACAATGATGCACTTGGCCAAAAAGGGCGTATGCGTTTTTTCCTGAATATATTCAGGAAAAAACGCATACGCCCTTTTTGGCCAACCAAGCAAACTTGCAAAGGAAATCTGCACTACAATGAAGTCTCACTTCCCCCCGGTCAAAAGGGCCATCTGAAAAAGGTGTAAAATCCAGAAAGGCAGGACAGGCCATGGAGAACTGGGAGCCTTGTTATGCTGATGGGCGGGATGTAAATTGCCAACAGACACTTGGGAGAAGTGTATGGTGTTTCCTGAAACATCTAAGAAACAAAGCAACAGAGCCTAGGGCACTTTCACTTATGGTCCTATAGCTTAGGGAAATTAAAATCAAAAAGACACAGCTACCCCAAAGTTTGGGACGCCTCTGTTTACAAGAACCTCGTTTACCGTACAAGTTCAATATCACAGAAAGTGAAAAATGGATAAAGAACTTGTGGTACTTACGTACAATGCAGTATCACTCAGCAATGAAATCTATGTCATCAGGCCCCTAGCAGCATAATGAGTGGATTCAGGTATGATGATTCTAACTGAAATAAGTCACACAGAAAAAGAAACATCATAAGATATCACTAATACACGGAATGTAAACTTGGCTACACAGGAACTGAATTCCAAAACACAACAGGGTCTCAAATTTAGAAAACCAACTTATGCTTGCTTAAGGGGAAAGGTGAGTTGGGGTGCTGCATAAAACCAGAGATTGAAATGAGCACAGATAAAGTTCCTTAAGCCAAATATGGAATAGACAAGAGCTACTCCTTGCTCAACGAAATGGACTCAACACCCCATATTAAACGCCTAAGAATGTACCTTACTAGTAAGTATCTTAAAACCTATGGATTGCTATGTCTCCAAAAGAGAATCAAGCGTGTGTACAGGGGCAGAAACGCAGCAGTGATAGGATTGGAGAGGTTCGGTGAGCAAATGAAGACCCTTTGAAGTCATATTGCATGGTACCCATTCCACGGGTTTCAACTACCCACGTTTAAGGTATTCTTCCTTCAGCTAAAACATGCATGTGGAACCCAGAGTATGATCAACCGTGTGATCGGGAGACCTCTTCAAATATGTCTCAGTTTTCGTACCCTGGTACACGGGTGCAACATTCCAGACGCTTTACTAACACTCTCCCGACTTGGAGAGTCAGTCCCTTTAACCTCCTGTTTGGCCCAGTTTGCAATTTCTGCGGAAGATGAACAGGAATAGCGAGAACCAATGAGAGACTAGCTGGAGGTCTCTGGACGGGCAAATTTAACTCTCATTTCCCACCAGGAAGAGGAATTAACCAAAGGCTCGGCGTGCCGTGCCGGAACCAGATTAGGGCCTGAAGCCATCCTGCGGTGTTGCGGCCAGCTCACAAGAAAGCGAGTTGAAGAAAGGAGCTCAGGGGCACTGTAATTCACAAACCTGCAGAGTTATAAATGACAATTATCGTCCAAAAATATACTGAAGTAAGGCTGCCAAGAGGACTTGAAAGCGGGGCAGAATTGCAGGAAACCGATTTCAGGAGGTACACTGGAATTGCATTGAAAGCATAGGAAAAGAGGCAGAACGTTCACAATGATGCACTTGGCCAAAAAGGACGTATGCGTTTTTTCCTGAATATATTCAGGAAAAAACGCATACGCCCTTTTTGGCCAACCAAGCAAACTTGCAAAGGAAATCTGCACTACAATGAAGTCTCACTTCCCCCCGGTCAAAAGGGCCATCTGAAAAAAGTGTAAAATCCAGAAAGGCAGGACAGGCCATGGAGAACTGGGAGCCTTGTTATGCTGATGGGCGGGATGTAAATTGCCAACAGACACTCGGGAGAAGTGTATGGTGTTTCCTGAAACATCTGAAAAACAAAGCAACAGAGCCTAGGGCACTTCCACTTATGGCCCTATAGCTTAGGGAAATTAAAATCAAAACGACACAGCCACCCCAAAGTTTGGGACGCCTCTGTTTACAAGAACCTCGTTTACCGTACAAGTTCAATATCACAGAAAGTGAAAAATCGATAAAGAACTTGTGGTACTTACGTACAATGCAGTATCACTCAGCAGTGAAATCTATGACATCAGGCCCGTAGCAGCACAATGAGTGGATTCAGGTACGATGATTCTAACTGAAATAAGTCACACAGAAAAAGAAACATCATAAGATATCAGTAATACACGGAATGTAAACTTGGCTACACAGGAACTGAATTACAGAACAGAACAGGCTCTCAAATTTAGAAAACCAACTTATGCTTGTTTAAGGGTAAAGGTGAGTTGGGGTGCTGCAAAAAACCAGAGATTGAAATGAGCACAGATAAAGTTCCTTAAGCCAAATATGGAATAGACAAGAGCTACTCCTTGCTCAACGAAATGGACTCAACACCGCATATTAAACGCCTAAGAATGTACCTGACTCTTAAGTATCTTAAAACCTATGGATTGCTATGTCTCCGAAAGAGAATCAAGCATGTGTACAGGGATATAAACAAAGCAGTGATAGGATTGGAGAGGTTCGGTGAGCAAATGAAGACCCTTTGAAGTCTTATTGCATGGTACCCATTCCACGGGTTTCAACTACCCAGGTTTAAGGTATTCCTCCTTCAGCTAAAACATGCATGTGGAACCTAGAGTATGATCAACCATGTGATCGGGAGACGTGTTCAAATATGTCTCAGTTTTCGTACCCTGGTACTCGGGTGCAACATTCCAGACGCTTTACTAACACTCTCCCGACTTGGAGAGTCAGTCCCTTTAACCTCCTGTTTGGCCCAGTTTGCAATTTCTGCGGAAGATGAACAGGAAGAGCGAGAACCAATGAGAGACTAGCTGGAGGTGTCTGCACGGGCAAATTTAACTCTCATTTCCCACCAGGAAGAGGAAATAACCAAAGGCTCAGCGTGCCGTGCCGGAACCAGATTAGGGCCTGAAGCCATCCTGCGGTGTTGCGGCCAGCTCACAAGAAAACGAGTTGAAGAAAGGAGCTCAGGGGCACTGTAATTCACAAACCTGCAGAGTTATAAATGACAACTATCGTCCAAAAATATACTGAAGTAAGGCTGCCAAGAGGACTTGAAAGCGGGGCAGAATTGCAGGAAACCGATTTCAGGAGGTAGACTGGAATTGCATTGAAAGCATAGGAAAAGAGGCAGAACGTCCACAATGATGCACTTGGCCAAAAAGGGCGTATGCGTTTTTTCCTGAATATATTCAGGAAAAAACGCATACGCCCTTTTTGGCCAACCAAGCAAGCTTGCAAAGGAAATCTGCACTACAATGAAGTCTCACTTCCCCCCGGTCAAAAGGGCCATCTGAAAAAAGTGTAAAATCCAGAAAGGCAGGACAGGCCATGGAGAACTGGGAGCCTTGTTATACTGATGGGCGGGATGTACATTGCCAACAGACACTCGGGAGAAGTGTATGGTGTTTCCTGAAACGTCTAAAAAACAAAGCAACAGAGCCTAGGGCACTTCCACTTATGGTCCTATAGCTTAGGGAAATTAAAATCAAAAAGATACAGCCACCCCAATGTTTGGGACGCCTCTGTTTACAAGAACCTCGTTTACCGTACAAGTTCAATATCACAGAAAGTGAAAAATGGATAAAGAACTTGTGGTACTTACGTACAATGCAGTATCACTCAGCAGTGAAATCTATGTCATCAGGCCCGTAGCAGCACAATGAGTGGATTCAGGTACGATGATTCTAACTGAAATAAGTCACACAGAAAAAGAAACATCATAAGATATCAGTAATACACGGAATGTAAACTTGGCTACACAGGAACTGAATTACAGAACAGAACAGGGTCTCAAATTTAGAAAACCAACTTATGCTTGTTTAAGGGTAAAGGTGAGTTGGGGTGCTGCAAAAAACCAGAGATTGAAATGAGCACAGATAAAGTTCCTTAAGCCAAATATGGAATAGACAAGAGCTACTCCTTGCTCAACGAAATGGACTCAACACCGCATATTAAACGCCTAAGAATGTACCTGACTCTTAAGTATCTTAAAACCTATGGATTGCTATGTCTCTGAAAGAGAATCAAGCATGTGTACAGGGACATAAACGCAGCAGTGATAGGATTGGAGAGGTTCGGTGAGCAAATGAAGACCCTTTGAAGTCATATTGCATGGTACCCATTCCACGGGTCTCAACTCTCCAGGTTTAAGGTATTCTTCCTTCAGCTAAAACATGCATGTGGAACCCAGAGTATGATCAATCGTGTGAACGGGAGACGTGTTCAAATATGTCTCAGTTTTCCTCCCCTGGTACTCGGTTGCAACATTCCAGACGCTTTACTAACACTCTCCCCACTTGGAGAGTCAGCGCCTTTAACCTCCTGTTTGGCCCAGTTTGCAATTTCTGCGGAAGATGAACAGGAATAGCGAGAACCAATGAGAGACTAGCTGGAGGTGTCTGGACGGGCAAATTTAACTCTCATTTCCCAACAGGAAGAGGAAATAACCAAAGGCTCAGCGTGCCGTGCCGGAACCAGAATAGGGCCTGAAGCCATCCTGCGGTGTTGCGGCCAGCTCACAAGAAAGCAAGTTGAAGAAAGGAGCTCAGGGGCACTGTAATTCACAAACCTGCAGAGTTATAAATGACAGCTATCGTCCAAAAATATACTGAAGTAAGGCTGCCAAGAGGACTCGAAAGTGGGGCAGAATTGCAGGAAACCGATTTCAGGAGGTAGACTGGAATTGCATTGAAAGCATAGGAAAAGAGGCAGAACGTCCACAATGATGCACTTGGCCAAAAAGGGCGTATGCGTTTTTTCCTGAATATATTCAGGAAAAAACGCATACGCCCTTTTTGGCCAACCAAGCAAACTTGCAAAGGAAATCTGCACTACAATGAAGTCTCACTTCCCCCCGGTCAAAAGGGCCATCTGAAAAAGGTGTAAAATCCAGAAAGGCAGGACAGGCCATGGAGAACTGGGAGCCTTGTTATGCTGATGGGCGGGATGTAAATTGCCAACAGACACTTGGGAGAAGTGTATGGTGTTTCCTGAAACATCTAAGAAACAAAGCAACAGAGCCTAGGGCACTTTCACTTATGGTCCTATAGCTTAGGGAAATTAAAATCAAAAAGACACAGCTACCCCAAAGTTTGGGACGCCTCTGTTTACAAGAACCTCGTTTACCGTACAAGTTCAATATCACAGAAAGTGAAAAATGGATAAAGAACTTGTGGTACTTACGTACAATGCAGTATCACTCAGCAATGAAATCTATGTCATCAGGCCCCTAGCAGCATAATGAGTGGATTCAGGTATGATGATTCTAACTGAAATAAGTCACACAGAAAAAGAAACATCATAAGATATCACTAATACACGGAATGTAAACTTGGCTACACAGGAACTGAATTCCAAAACACAACAGGGTCTCAAATTTAGAAAACCAACTTATGCTTGCTTAAGGGGAAAGGTGAGTTGGGGTGCTGCATAAAACCAGAGATTGAAATGAGCACAGATAAAGTTCCTTAAGCCAAATATGGAATAGACAAGAGCTACTCCTTGCTCAACGAAATGGACTCAACACCCCATATTAAACGCCTAAGAATGTACCTTACTAGTAAGTATCTTAAAACCTATGGATTGCTATGTCTCCAAAAGAGAATCAAGCGTGTGTACAGGGGCAGAAACGCAGCAGTGATAGGATTGGAGAGGTTCGGTGAGCAAATGAAGACCCTTTGAAGTCATATTGCATGGTACCCATTCCACGGGTTTCAACTACCCACGTTTAAGGTATTCTTCCTTCAGCTAAAACATGCATGTGGAACCCAGAGTATGATCAACCGTGTGATCGGGAGACCTCTTCAAATATGTCTCAGTTTTCGTACCCTGGTACACGGGTGCAACATTCCAGACGCTTTACTAACACTCTCCCGACTTGGAGAGTCAGTCCCTTTAACCTCCTGTTTGGCCCAGTTTGCAATTTCTGCGGAAGATGAACAGGAATAGCGAGAACCAATGAGAGACTAGCTGGAGGTCTCTGGACGGGCAAATTTAACTCTCATTTCCCACCAGGAAGAGGAATTAACCAAAGGCTCGGCGTGCCGTGCCGGAACCAGATTAGGGCCTGAAGCCATCCTGCGGTGTTGCGGCCAGCTCACAAGAAAGCGAGTTGAAGAAAGGAGCTCAGGGGCACTGTAATTCACAAACCTGCAGAGTTATAAATGACAATTATCGTCCAAAAATATACTGAAGTAAGGCTGCCAAGAGGACTTGAAAGCGGGGCAGAATTGCAGGAAACCGATTTCAGGAGGTACACTGGAATTGCATTGAAAGCATAGGAAAAGAGGCAGAACGTTCACAATGATGCACTTGGCCAAAAAGGACGTATGCGTTTTTTCCTGAATATATTCAGGAAAAAACGCATACGCCCTTTTTGGCCAACCAAGCAAACTTGCAAAGGAAATCTGCACTACAATGAAGTCTCACTTCCCCCCGGTCAAAAGGGCCATCTGAAAAAAGTGTAAAATCCAGAAAGGCAGGACAGGCCATGGAGAACTGGGAGCCTTGTTATGCTGATGGGCGGGATGTAAATTGCCAACAGACACTCGGGAGAAGTGTATGGTGTTTCCTGAAACATCTGAAAAACAAAGCAACAGAGCCTAGGGCACTTCCACTTATGGCCCTATAGCTTAGGGAAATTAAAATCAAAACGACACAGCCACCCCAAAGTTTGGGACGCCTCTGTTTACAAGAACCTCGTTTACCGTACAAGTTCAATATCACAGAAAGTGAAAAATGGATAAAGAACTTGTGGTACTTACGTACAATGCAGTATCACTCAGCAGTGAAATCTATGACATCAGGCCCGTAGCAGCACAATGAGTGGATTCAGGTACGATGATTCTAACTGAAATAAGTCACACAGAAAAAGAAACATCATAAGATATCAGTAATACACGGAATGTAAACTTGGCTACACAGGAACTGAATTACAGAACAGAACAGGCTCTCAAATTTAGAAAACCAACTTATGCTTGTTTAAGGGTAAAGGTGAGTTGGGGTGCTGCAAAAAACCAGAGATTGAAATGAGCACAGATAAAGTTCCTTAAGCCAAATATGGAATAGACAAGAGCTACTCCTTGCTCAACGAAATGGACTCAACACCGCATATTAAACGCCTAAGAATGTACCTGACTCTTAAGTATCTTAAAACCTATGGATTGCTATGTCTCCGAAAGAGAATCAAGCATGTGTACAGGGATATAAACAAAGCAGTGATAGGATTGGAGAGGTTCGGTGAGCAAATGAAGACCCTTTGAAGTCTTATTGCATGGTACCCATTCCACGGGTTTCAACTACCCAGGTTTAAGGTATTCCTCCTTCAGCTAAAACATGCATGTGGAACCTAGAGTATGATCAACCATGTGATCGGGAGACGTGTTCAAATATGTCTCAGTTTTCGTACCCTGGTACTCGGGTGCAACATTCCAGACGCTTTACTAACACTCTCCCGACTTGGAGAGTCAGTCCCTTTAACCTCCTGTTTGGCCCAGTTTGCAATTTCTGCGGAAGATGAACAGGAAGAGCGAGAACCAATGAGAGACTAGCTGGAGGTGTCTGCACGGGCAAATTTAACTCTCATTTCCCACCAGGAAGAGGAAATAACCAAAGGCTCAGCGTGCCGTGCCGGAACCAGATTAGGGCCTGAAGCCATCCTGCGGTGTTGCGGCCAGCTCACAAGAAAACGAGTTGAAGAAAGGAGCTCAGGGGCACTGTAATTCACAAACCTGCAGAGTTATAAATGACAACTATCGTCCAAAAATATACTGAAGTAAGGCTGCCAAGAGGACTTGAAAGCGGGGCAGAATTGCAGGAAACCGATTTCAGGAGGTAGACTGGAATTGCATTGAAAGCATAGGAAAAGAGGCAGAACGTCCACAATGATGCACTTGGCCAAAAAGGGCGTATGCGTTTTTTCCTGAATATATTCAGGAAAAAACGCATACGCCCTTTTTGGCCAACCAAGCAAGCTTGCAAAGGAAATCTGCACTACAATGAAGTCTCACTTCCCCCCGGTCAAAAGGGCCATCTGAAAAAAGTGTAAAATCCAGAAAGGCAGGACAGGCCATGGAGAACTGGGAGCCTTGTTATACTGATGGGCGGGATGTACATTGCCAACAGACACTCGGGAGAAGTGTATGGTGTTTCCTGAAACGTCTAAAAAACAAAGCAACAGAGCCTAGGGCACTTCCACTTATGGTCCTATAGCTTAGGGAAATTAAAATCAAAAAGATACAGCCACCCCAATGTTTGGGACGCCTCTGTTTACAAGAACCTCGTTTACCGTACAAGTTCAATATCACAGAAAGTGAAAAATGGATAAAGAACTTGTGGTACTTACGTACAATGCAGTATCACTCAGCAGTGAAATCTATGTCATCAGGCCCGTAGCAGCACAATGAGTGGATTCAGGTACGATGATTCTAACTGAAATAAGTCACACAGAAAAAGAAACATCATAAGATATCAGTAATACACGGAATGTAAACTTGGCTACACAGGAACTGAATTACAGAACAGAACAGGGTCTCAAATTTAGAAAACCAACTTATGCTTGTTTAAGGGTAAAGGTGAGTTGGGGTGCTGCAAAAAACCAGAGATTGAAATGAGCACAGATAAAGTTCCTTAAGCCAAATATGGAATAGACAAGAGCTACTCCTTGCTCAACGAAATGGACTCAACACCGCATATTAAACGCCTAAGAATGTACCTGACTCTTAAGTATCTTAAAACCTATGGATTGCTATGTCTCTGAAAGAGAATCAAGCATGTGTACAGGGACATAAACGCAGCAGTGATAGGATTGGAGAGGTTCGGTGAGCAAATGAAGACCCTTTGAAGTCATATTGCATGGTACCCATTCCACGGGTCTCAACTCTCCAGGTTTAAGGTATTCTTCCTTCAGCTAAAACATGCATGTGGAACCCAGAGTATGATCAATCGTGTGAACGGGAGACGTGTTCAAATATGTCTCAGTTTTCCTCCCCTGGTACTCGGTTGCAACATTCCAGACGCTTTACTAACACTCTCCCCACTTGGAGAGTCAGCGCCTTTAACCTCCTGTTTGGCCCAGTTTGCAATTTCTGCGGAAGATGAACAGGAATAGCGAGAACCAATGAGAGACTAGCTGGAGGTGTCTGGACGGGCAAATTTAACTCTCATTTCCCAACAGGAAGAGGAAATAACCAAAGGCTCAGCGTGCCGTGCCGGAACCAGAATAGGGCCTGAAGCCATCCTGCGGTGTTGCGGCCAGCTCACAAGAAAGCAAGTTGAAGAAAGGAGCTCAGGGGCACTGTAATTCACAAACCTGCAGAGTTATAAATGACAGCTATCGTCCAAAAATATACTGAAGTAAGGCTGCCAAGAGGACTCGAAAGTGGGGCAGAATTGCAGGAAACCGATTTCAGGAGGTAGACTGGAATTGCATTGAAAGCATAGGAAAAGAGGCAGAACGTCCACAATGATGCACTTGGCCAAAAAGGGCGTATGCGTTTTTTCCTGAATATATTCAGGAAAAAACGCATACGCCCTTTTTGGCCAACCAAGCAAACTTGCAAAGGAAATCTGCACTACAATGAAGTCTCACTTCCCCCCGGTCAAAAGGGCCATCTGAAAAAGGTGTAAAATCCAGAAAGGCAGGACAGGCCATGGAGAACTGGGAGCCTTGTTATGCTGATGGGCGGGATGTAAATTGCCAACAGACACTTGGGAGAAGTGTATGGTGTTTCCTGAAACATCTAAGAAACAAAGCAACAGAGCCTAGGGCACTTTCACTTATGGTCCTATAGCTTAGGGAAATTAAAATCAAAAAGACACAGCTACCCCAAAGTTTGGGACGCCTCTGTTTACAAGAACCTCGTTTACCGTACAAGTTCAATATCACAGAAAGTGAAAAATGGATAAAGAACTTGTGGTACTTACGTACAATGCAGTATCACTCAGCAATGAAATCTATGTCATCAGGCCCCTAGCAGCATAATGAGTGGATTCAGGTATGATGATTCTAACTGAAATAAGTCACACAGAAAAAGAAACATCATAAGATATCACTAATACACGGAATGTAAACTTGGCTACACAGGAACTGAATTCCAAAACACAACAGGGTCTCAAATTTAGAAAACCAACTTATGCTTGCTTAAGGGGAAAGGTGAGTTGGGGTGCTGCATAAAACCAGAGATTGAAATGAGCACAGATAAAGTTCCTTAAGCCAAATATGGAATAGACAAGAGCTACTCCTTGCTCAACGAAATGGACTCAACACCCCATATTAAACGCCTAAGAATGTACCTTACTAGTAAGTATCTTAAAACCTATGGATTGCTATGTCTCCAAAAGAGAATCAAGCGTGTGTACAGGGGCAGAAACGCAGCAGTGATAGGATTGGAGAGGTTCGGTGAGCAAATGAAGACCCTTTGAAGTCATATTGCATGGTACCCATTCCACGGGTTTCAACTACCCACGTTTAAGGTATTCTTCCTTCAGCTAAAACATGCATGTGGAACCCAGAGTATGATCAACCGTGTGATCGGGAGACCTCTTCAAATATGTCTCAGTTTTCGTACCCTGGTACACGGGTGCAACATTCCAGACGCTTTACTAACACTCTCCCGACTTGGAGAGTCAGTCCCTTTAACCTCCTGTTTGGCCCAGTTTGCAATTTCTGCGGAAGATGAACAGGAATAGCGAGAACCAATGAGAGACTAGCTGGAGGTCTCTGGACGGGGAAATTTAACTCTCATTTCCCACCAGGAAGAGGAATTAACCAAAGGCTCGGCGTGCCGTGCCGGAACCAGATTAGGGCCTGAAGCCATCCTGCGGTGTTGCGGCCAGCTCACAAGAAAGCGAGTTGAAGAAAGGAGCTCAGGGGCACTGTAATTCACAAACCTGCAGAGTTATAAATGACAATTATCGTCCAAAAATATACTGAAGTAAGGCTGCCAAGAGGACTTGAAAGCGGGGCAGAATTGCAGGAAACCGATTTCAGGAGGTACACTGGAATTGCATTGAAAGCATAGGAAAAGAGGCAGAACGTTCACAATGATGCACTTGGCCAAAAAGGACGTATGCGTTTTTTCCTGAATATATTCAGGAAAAAACGCATACGCCCTTTTTGGCCAACCAAGCAAACTTGCAAAGGAAATCTGCACTACAATGAAGTCTCACTTCCCCCCGGTCAAAAGGGCCATCTGAAAAAAGTGTAAAATCCAGAAAGGCAGGACAGGCCATGGAGAACTGGGAGCCTTGTTATGCTGATGGGCGGGATGTAAATTGCCAACAGACACTCGGGAGAAGTGTATGGTGTTTCCTGAAACATCTGAAAAACAAAGCAACAGAGCCTAGGGCACTTCCACTTATGGCCCTATAGCTTAGGGAAATTAAAATCAAAACGACACAGCCACCCCAAAGTTTGGGACGCCTCTGTTTACAAGAACCTCGTTTACCGTACAAGTTCAATATCACAGAAAGTGAAAAATGGATAAAGAACTTGTGGTACTTACGTACAATGCAGTATCACTCAGCAGTGAAATCTCTGTCATCAGGCCCGTAGCAGCACAATGAGTGGATTCAGGTACGATGATTCTAACTGAAATAAGTCACACAGAAAAAGAAACATCATAAGATATCAGTAATACACGGAATGTAAACTTGGCTACACAGGAACTGAATTACAGAACAGAACAGGGTCTCAAATTTAGAAAACCAACTTATGCTTGTTTAAGGGTAAAGGTGAGTTGGGGTGCTGCATAAAACCAGAGATTGAAATGAGCACAGATAAAGTTCCTTAAGCCAAATATGGAATAGACAAGAGCTACTCCTTGCTCAACGAAATGGACTCAACACCGCATATTAAACGCCTAAGAATGTACCTGACTCTTAAGTATCTTAAAACCTATGGATTGCTATGTCTCCGAAAGAGAATCAAGCATGTGTACAGGGACATAAACGCAGCAGTGATAGGATTGGAGAGGTTCGGTGAGCAAATGAAGACCCTTTGAAGTCATATTGCATGGTACCCATTCCACGGGTTTCAACTACCCAGGTTTAAGGTATTCTTCCTTCAGCTAAAACATGCATGTGGAACCTAGAGTATGATCAACCATGTGATCGGGAGACGTGTTCAAATATGTCTCAGTTTTCGTACCCTGGTACTCGGGTGCAACATTCCAGACGCTTTACTAACACTCTCCCGACTTGGAGAGTCAGTCCCTTTAACCTCCTGTTTGGCCCAGTTTGCAATTTCTGCGGAAGATGAACAGGAAGAGCGAGAACCAATGAGAGACTAGCTGGAGGTGTCTGCACGGGCAAATTTAACTCTCATTTCCCACCAGGAAGAGGAAATAACCAAAGGCTCAGCGTGCCGTGCCGGAACCAGATTAGGGCCTGAAGCCATCCTGCGGTGTTGCGGCCAGCTCACAAGAAAACGAGTTGAAGAAAGGAGCTCAGGGGCACTGTAATTCACAAACCTGCAGAGTTATAAATGACAACTATCGTCCAAAAATATACTGAAGTAAGGCTGCCAAGAGGACTTGAAAGCGGGGCAGAATTGCAGGAAACCGATTTCAGGAGGTAGACTGGAATTGCATTGAAAGCATAGGAAAAGAGGCAGAACGTCCACAATGATGCACTTGGCCAAAAAGGGCGTATGCGTTTTTTCCTGAATATATTCAGGAAAAAACGCATACGCCCTTTTTGGCCAACCAAGCAAGCTTGCAAAGGAAATCTGCACTACAATGAAGTCTCACTTCCCCCCGGTCAAAAGGGCCATCTGAAAAAAGTGTAAAATCCAGAAAGGCAGGACAGGCCATGGAGAACTGGGAGCCTTGTTATACTGATGGGCGGGATGTACATTGCCAACAGACACTCGGGAGAAGTGTATGGTGTTTCCTGAAACGTCTAAAAAACAAAGCAACAGAGCCTAGGGCACTTCCACTTATGGTCCTATAGCTTAGGGAAATTAAAATCAAAAAGATACAGCCACCCCAATGTTTGGGACGCCTCTGTTTACAAGAACCTCGTTTACCGTACAAGTTCAATATCACAGAAAGTGAAAAATGGATAAAGAACTTGTGGTACTTACGTACAATGCAGTATCACTCAGCAGTGAAATCTATGTCATCAGGCCCGTAGCAGCACAATGAGTGGATTCAGGTACGATGATTCTAACTGAAATAAGTCACACAGAAAAAGAAACATCATAAGATATCAGTAATACACGGAATGTAAACTTGGCTACACAGGAACTGAATTACAGAACAGAACAGGGTCTCAAATTTAGAAAACCAACTTATGCTTGTTTAAGGGTAAAGGTGAGTTGGGGTGCTGCAAAAAACCAGAGATTGAAATGAGCACAGATAAAGTTCCTTAAGCCAAATATGGAATAGACAAGAGCTACTCCTTGCTCAACGAAATGGACTCAACACCGCATATTAAACGCCTAAGAATGTACCTGACTCTTAAGTATCTTAAAACCTATGGATTGCTATGTCTCTGAAAGAGAATCAAGCATGTGTACAGGGACATAAACGCAGCAGTGATAGGATTGGAGAGGTTCGGTGAGCAAATGAAGACCCTTTGAAGTCATATTGCATGGTACCCATTCCACGGGTCTCAACTCTCCAGGTTTAAGGTATTCTTCCTTCAGCTAAAACATGCATGTGGAACCCAGAGTATGATCAATCGTGTGAACGGGAGACGTGTTCAAATATGTCTCAGTTTTCCTCCCCTGGTACTCGGTTGCAACATTCCAGACGCTTTACTAACACTCTCCCCACTTGGAGAGTCAGCGCCTTTAACCTCCTGTTTGGCCCAGTTTGCAATTTCTGCGGAAGATGAACAGGAATAGCGAGAACCAATGAGAGACTAGCTGGAGGTGTCTGGACGGGCAAATTTAACTCTCATTTCCCAACAGGAAGAGGAAATAACCAAAGGCTCAGCGTGCCGTGCCGGAACCAGAATAGGGCCTGAAGCCATCCTGCGGTGTTGCGGCCAGCTCACAAGAAAGCAAGTTGAAGAAAGGAGCTCAGGGGCACTGTAATTCACAAACCTGCAGAGTTATAAATGACAGCTATCGTCCAAAAATATACTGAAGTAAGGCTGCCAAGAGGACTCGAAAGTGGGGCAGAATTGCAGGAAACCGATTTCAGGAGGTAGACTGGAATTGCATTGAAAGCATAGGAAAAGAGGCAGAACGTCCACAATGATGCACTTGGCCAAAAAGGGCGTATGCGTTTTTTCCTGAATATATTCAGGAAAAAACGCATACGCCCTTTTTGGCCAACCAAGCAAACTTGCAAAGGAAATCTGCACTACAATGAAGTCTCACTTCCCCCCGGTCAAAAGGGCCATCTGAAAAAGGTGTAAAATCCAGAAAGGCAGGACAGGCCATGGAGAACTGGGAGCCTTGTTATGCTGATGGGCGGGATGTAAATTGCCAACAGACACTTGGGAGAAGTGTATGGTGTTTCCTGAAACATCTAAGAAACAAAGCAACAGAGCCTAGGGCACTTTCACTTATGGTCCTATAGCTTAGGGAAATTAAAATCAAAAAGACACAGCTACCCCAAAGTTTGGGACGCCTCTGTTTACAAGAACCTCGTTTACCGTACAAGTTCAATATCACAGAAAGTGAAAAATGGATAAAGAACTTGTGGTACTTACGTACAATGCAGTATCACTCAGCAATGAAATCTATGTCATCAGGCCCCTAGCAGCATAATGAGTGGATTCAGGTATGATGATTCTAACTGAAATAAGTCACACAGAAAAAGAAACATCATAAGATATCACTAATACACGGAATGTAAACTTGGCTACACAGGAACTGAATTCCAAAACACAACAGGGTCTCAAATTTAGAAAACCAACTTATGCTTGCTTAAGGGGAAAGGTGAGTTGGGGTGCTGCATAAAACCAGAGATTGAAATGAGCACAGATAAAGTTCCTTAAGCCAAATATGGAATAGACAAGAGCTACTCCTTGCTCAACGAAATGGACTCAACACCCCATATTAAACGCCTAAGAATGTACCTGACTCTTAAGTATCTTAAAACCTATGGTTTGCTATGTCTCCGAAAGAGAATCAATCATGTGTACAGGGACATAAACGCAGCAGTGATAGGATTGGAGAGGTTCGGTGAGCAAATGAAGACCCTTTGAAGTCATATTGCATGGTACCCATTCCACGGGTCTCAACTCTCCAGGTTTAAGGTATTCTTCCTTCAGCTAAAACATGCATGTGGAACCCAGAGTATGATCAATCGTGTGAACGGGAGACGTGTTCAAATATGTCTCAGTTTTCCTCCCCTGGTACTCGGGTGCAACATTCCAGACGCTTTACTAACACTCTCCCCACTTGGAGAGTCAGCGCCTTTAACCTCCTGTTTGGCCCAGTTTGCAATTTCTGCGGAAGATGAACAGGAATAGCGAGAACCAATGAGAGACTAGCTGGAGGTGTCTGGACGGGCAAATTTAACTCTCATTTCCCACCAGGAAGAGGAAATAACCAAAGGCTCAGCGTGCCGTGCCGGAACCAGAATAGGGCCTGAAGCCATCCTGCGGTGTTGCGGCAAGCTCACAAGAAAGCAAGTTGAAGAAAGGAGCTCAGGGGCACTGCAATTCACAAACCTGCAGAGTTATAAATGACAGCTATCGTCCAAAAATATACTGAAGTAAGGCTGCCAAGAGGACTTGAAAGCGGGGCAGAATTGCAGGAAACCGATTTCAGGAGGTAGACTGGAATTGCATTGAAAGCATAGGAAAAGAGGCAGAACGTCCACAATGATGCACTTGGCCAAAAAGGGCGTATGCGTTTTTTCCTGAATATATTCAGGAAAAAACGCATACGCCCTTTTTGGCCAACCAAGCAAACTTGCAAAGGAAATCTGCACTACAATGAAGTCTCACTTCCCCCCGGTCAAAAGGGCCATCTGAAAAAGGTGTAAAATCCAGAAAGGCAGGACAGGCCATGGAGAACTGGGAGCCTTGTTATGCTGATGGGCGGGATGTAAATTGCCAACAGACACTTGGGAGAAGTGTATGGTGTTTCCTGAAACATCTAAGAAACAAAGCAACAGAGCCTAGGGCACTTTCACTTATGGTCCTATAGCTTAGGGAAATTAAAATCAAAAAGACACAGCTACCCCAAAGTTTGGGACGCCTCTGTTTACAAGAACCTCGTTTACCGTACAAGTTCAATATCACAGAAAGTGAAAAATGGATAAAGAACTTGTGGTACTTACGTACAATGCAGTATCACTCAGCAATGAAATCTATGTCATCAGGCCCCTAGCAGCATAATGAGTGGATTCAGGTATGATGATTCTAACTGAAATAAGTCACACAGAAAAAGAAACATCATAAGATATCACTAATACACGGAATGTAAACTTGGCTACACAGGAACTGAATTCCAAAACACAACAGGGTCTCAAATTTAGAAAACCAACTTATGCTTGCTTAAGGGGAAAGGTGAGTTGGGGTGCTGCATAAAACCAGAGATTGAAATGAGCACAGATAAAGTTCCTTAAGCCAAATATGGAATAGACAAGAGCTACTCCTTGCTCAACGAAATGGACTCAACACCCCATATTAAACGCCTAAGAATGTACCTTACTAGTAAGTATCTTAAAACCTATGGATTGCTATGTCTCCAAAAGAGAATCAAGCGTGTGTACAGGGGCAGAAACGCAGCAGTGATAGGATTGGAGAGGTTCGGTGAGCAAATGAAGACCCTTTGAAGTCATATTGCATGGTACCCATTCCACGGGTTTCAACTACCCACGTTTAAGGTATTCTTCCTTCAGCTAAAACATGCATGTGGAACCCAGAGTATGATCAACCGTGTGATCGGGAGACCTCTTCAAATATGTCTCAGTTTTCGTACCCTGGTACACGGGTGCAACATTCCAGACGCTTTACTAACACTCTCCCGACTTGGAGAGTCAGTCCCTTTAACCTCCTGTTTGGCCCAGTTTGCAATTTCTGCGGAAGATGAACAGGAATAGCGAGAACCAATGAGAGACTAGCTGGAGGTCTCTGGACGGGGAAATTTAACTCTCATTTCCCACCAGGAAGAGGAATTAACCAAAGGCTCGGCGTGCCGTGCCAGAACCAGATTAGGGCCTGAAGCCATCCTGCGGTGTTGCGGCCAGCTCACAAGAAAGCGAGTTGAAGAAAGGAGCTCAGGGGCACTGTAATTCACAAACCTGCAGAGTTATAAATGACAATTATCGTCCAAAAATATACTGAAGTAAGGCTGCCAAGAGGACTTGAAAGCGGGGCAGAATTGCAGGAAACCGATTTCAGGAGGTACACTGGAATTGCATTGAAAGCATAGGAAAAGAGGCAGAACGTTCACAATGATGCACTTGGCCAAAAAGGACGTATGCGTTTTTTCCTGAATATATTCAGGAAAAAACGCATACGCCCTTTTTGGCCAACCAAGCAAACTTGCAAAGGAA
The DNA here is from genome assembly GCF_963455315.2 of Globicephala melas. Taxonomy (NCBI): domain Eukaryota; kingdom Metazoa; phylum Chordata; class Mammalia; order Artiodactyla; family Delphinidae; genus Globicephala; species Globicephala melas. The sequence goes on along the minus strand of NW_027207463.1, from coordinate 13,102 downwards.
ATCTGCACTACAATGAAGTCTCACTTCCCCCCGGTCAAAAGGGCCATCTGAAAAAAGTGTAAAATCCAGAAAGGCAGGACAGGCCATGGAGAACTGGGAGCCTTGTTATGCTGATGGGCGGGATGTAAATTGCCAACAGACACTCGGGAGAAGTGTATGGTGTTTCCTGAAACATCTGAAAAACAAAGCAACAGAGCCTAGGGCACTTCCACTTATGGCCCTATAGCTTAGGGAAATTAAAATCAAAACGACACAGCCACCCCAAAGTTTGGGACGCCTCTGTTTACAAGAACCTCGTTTACCGTACAAGTTCAATATCACAGAAAGTGAAAAATGGATAAAGAACTTGTGGTACTTACGTACAATGCAGTATCACTCAGCAGTGAAATCTCTGTCATCAGGCCCGTAGCAGCACAATGAGTGGATTCAGGTACGATGATTCTAACTGAAATAAGTCACACAGAAAAAGAAACATCATAAGATATCAGTAATACACGGAATGTAAACTTGGCTACACAGGAACTGAATTACAGAACAGAACAGGGTCTCAAATTTAGAAAACCAACTTATGCTTGTTTAAGGGTAAAGGTGAGTTGGGGTGCTGCATAAAACCAGAGATTGAAATGAGCACAGATAAAGTTCCTTAAGCCAAATATGGAATAGACAAGAGCTACTCCTTGCTCAACGAAATGGACTCAACACCGCATATTAAACGCCTAAGAATGTACCTGACTCTTAAGTATCTTAAAACCTATGGATTGCTATGTCTCCGAAAGAGAATCAAGCATGTGTACAGGGACATAAACGCAGCAGTGATAGGATTGGAGAGGTTCGGTGAGCAAATGAAGACCCTTTGAAGTCATATTGCATGGTACCCATTCCACGGGTTTCAACTACCCAGGTTTAAGGTATTCTTCCTTCAGCTAAAACATGCATGTGGAACCTAGAGTATGATCAACCATGTGATCGGGAGACGTGTTCAAATATGTCTCAGTTTTCGTACCCTGGTACTCGGGTGCAACATTCCAGATGCTTTACAAACACTCTCCCGACTTGGAGAGTCAGTCCCTTTAACCTCCTGTTTGGCCCAGTTTGCAATTTCTGCGGAAGATGAACAGGAATAGCGAGAACCAATGAGAGACTAGCTGGAGGTGTCTGGACGGGCAAATTTAACTCTCATTTCCCACCAGGAAGAGGAAATAACCAAAGGCTCAGCGTGCCGTGCCGGAACAAGATTAGGGCCTGAAGCCATCCTGCGGTGTTGAGGCCAGGTCACATGAAAGCGAGTTGAAGAAAGGGGCTCAGGGGCACTGTAATTCACAAACCTGCAGAGTTATAAATGACAGCTATCGTCCAAAAATATACTGAAGTAAGGCTGACAAGAGGACTTGAAAGCGGGGCAGAATTGCAGGAAACCGATTTCAGGAGGTAGACTGGAATTGCATTGAAAGCATAGGAAAAGAGGCAGAACGTCCACAATGATGCACTTGGCCGAAAAGGGCGTACGCGTTTTTTCCTGAATATATTCAGGAAGAAACGCATACGCCCTTTTTGGCCAACCAAGCAAACTTGCAAAGGAAATCTGCACTACAATGAAGTCTCACTTCCCCCCGGTCAAAAGGGCCATCTGAAAAAAGTGTAAAATGCAGAAAGGCAGGACAGGCCATGGAGAACTGGGAGCCTTGTTATGATGATGGGCGGGATGTAAATTGCCAACAGACACTCGGGAGAAGTGTATGGTGTTTCCTGAAACATTTAAAAAACAAAGCAACAGAGCCTAGGGCACTTCCACTTATGGTCCTATAGCTTAGGGAAATTAAAATCAAAAAGATACAGCCACCCCAATGTTTGGGACGCCTCTGTTTACAAGAACCTCGTTTACCGTACAAGTTCAACATCGCAGAAAGTGAAAAATGGATAAAGAATTTGTGGTATTTACTTACAAAGCAATATCACTCAGCAAATGAAATCTATGTCATCAGGCCCTTAGCAGCACAATGAGTGGATTCAGGTATGATGATTCAAACTGAAATAAGTCACACAGAAAAAAAACATCATAAGATATCACTAATACACGGAATGTAAACTTGGCTACACAGGAACTGAATTCCAAAACAGAACAGCGTCTCAAATTTAGAAAACCAAATTATGCTTGCTTAAGGGGAAAGGTGAGTTGGGGTGCTGCATAAAACCAGAGATTGAAATGATCACAGATAAAGTTCCTTAAGCCAAATATGGAATAGACAAGAGCTACTCCTTGCTCAACGAAATGGACTCAACACCCCATATTAAACGCCGAAGAATGTACCTGTTTCTTAAGTATCTTAAAACCTATGGATTGCTATGTCTCCGAAAGAGAATCAAGCATGTGTACAGGGACATAAACGCAGCAGTGATAGGATTGGAGAGGTTCGGTGAGCAAATGAAGACCCTTTGAAGTCATACTGCATGGTACCCATTCCACGGGTTTCAACTACCCAGGTTTAAGGTATTCTTCCTTCAGCTAAAACATGCATGTGGAACCTAGAGTATGATCAACCATGTGATCGGGAGACGTGTTCAAATATGTCTCAGTTTTCGTACCCTGGTACTCGGGTGCAACATTCCAGACGCTTTACTAACACTCTCCCGACTTGGAGAGTCAGTCCCTTTAACCTCCTGTTTGGCCCAGTTTGCAATTTCTGCGGAAGATGAACAGGAATAGCGAGAACCAATGAGAGACTAGCTGGAGGTGTCTGGACGGGCAAATTTAACTCTCATTTCCCACCAGGAAGAGGAAATAACCAAAGGCTCAGCGTGCCGTGCCGGAACCAGATTAGGGCCTGAAGCCATCCTGCGGTGTTGCGGCCAGCTCACAAGAAAACGAGTTGAAGAAAGGAGCTCAGGGGCACTGTAATTCACAAACCTGCAGAGTTATAAATGACAACTATCGTCCAAAAATATACTGAAGTAAGGCTACCAAGAGGACTTGAAAGCGGAGCAGAATTGCAGGAAACCGATTTCAGGAGGTAGACTGGAATTGCATTGAAAGCATAGGAAAAGAGGCAGAACGTCCACAATGATGCACTTGGCCAAAAAGGGCGTATGCGTTTTTTCCTGAATATATTCAGGAAAAAACGCATACGCCCTTTTTGGCCAACCAAGCAAGCTTGCAAAGGAAATCTGCACTACAATGAAGTCTCACTTCCCCCCGGTCAAAAGGGTCATCTGAAAAAAGTGTAAAATCCAGAAAGGCAGGACAGGCCATGGAGAACTGGGAGCCTTGTTATGCTGATGGGCGGGATGTAAATTGCCAACAGACACTCGGGAGAAGTGTATGGTGTTTCCTGAAACATCTAAAAAACAAAGCAACAGAGCCTAGGGCACTTCCACTTATGGTCCTATAGCTTAGGGAAATTAAAATCCAAAAGATACAGCCACCCCAATGTTTGGGACGCCTCTGTTTACAAGAACCTCGTTTACCGTACAAGTTCAATATCACAGAAAGTGAAAAATGGATAAAGAACTTGTGGTACTTACGTACAATGCAGTATCACTCAGCAGTGAAATCTATGTCATCAGGCCCGTAGAAGCACATTGAGTGGATTCAGGTACGATGATGCTAACTGAAATAAGTCACACAGAAAAAGAAACATCATAAGATATCAGTAATACACGGAATGTAAACTTGGCTACACAGGAACTGAATTACAGAACAGAACAGGGTCTCAAATTTAGAAAACCAACTTATGCTTGTTTAAGGGTAAAGGTGAGTTGGGATGCTGCATAAAACCAGAGATTGAAATGAGCACAGATAAAGTTCCTTAAGCCAAATATGGAATAGACAAGAGCTACTCCTTGCTCAACGAAATGGACTCAACACCGCATATTAAACGCCTAAGAATGTACCTGACACTTAAGTATCTTAAAACCTATGGATTGCTATGTCTCCGAAAGAGAATCAAGCATGTGTACAGGGACATAAACGCAGCAGTGATAGGATTGGAGAGGTTCGGTGAGCAAATGAAGACGCTTTGAAGTCATATTGCATGGTACCCATTCCACGGGTTTCAACTACCCAGTTTTAAGGTATTCTTCCTTCAGCTAAAACATGCATGTGGAACCTAGAGTATGATCAACCATGTGATCGGGAGACGTGTTCAAATATGTCTCAGTTTTCGTACCCTGGTACTCGGGTGCAACATTCCAGACGCTTTACTAACACTCTCCCGACTTGGAGAGTCAGTCCCTTTAACCTCCTGTTTGGCCCAGTTTGCAATTTCTGCGGAAGATGAACAGGAATAGCGAGAACCAATGAGAGACTAGCTGGAGGTGTCTGGACGGGCAAATTTAACTCTCATTTCCCACCAGGAAGAGGAAATAACCAAAGGCTCAGCGTGCCGTGCCGGAAACAGATTAGGGCCTGAAGCCATCCTGCGGTGTTGCGGCCAGCTCACAAGAAAGCGAGTTGAAGAAAGGAGCTCAGGGGCACTGTAATTCACAAACCTGCAGAGTTATAAATGACAGCTATCGTCCAAAAATATACTGAAGTAAGGCTGCCAAGAGGACTTGAAAGCGGGGCAGAATTGCAGGAAACCGATTTCAGGAGGTAGACTGGAATTGCATTGAAAGCATAGGAAAAGAGGCAGAACGTCCACAATGATGCACTTGGCCAAAAAGGGCGTATGCGTTTTTTCCTGAATATATTCAGGAAAAAACGCATACGCCCTTTTTGGCCAACCAAGCAAAATTGCAAAGGAAATCTGCACTACAATGAAGTCTCACTTCCCCCCGGTCAAAAGGGCCATCTGAAAAAAGTGTAAAATCCAGAAAGGCAGGACAGGCCATGGAGAACTGGGAGCCTTGTTATGCTGATGGGCGGGATGTAAATTGCCAACAGCCACTCGGGAGAAGTGTATGGTGTTTCCTGAAACATCTAAGAAACAAAGCAACAGAGCCTAGGGCACTTTCACTTATGGTCCTATAGCTTAGGGAAATTAAAATCAAAAAGACACAGCCACCCCAAAATTTGGGACGCCTCTGTTTACAAGAACCTCGTTTACCGTACAAGTTCTCTATCACAGAAAGTGAAAAATGGATAAAGAACTTGTGGTACTTACGTACAATGCAGTATCACTCAGCAATGAAATCTATGTCATCAGGCCCGTAGCAGCATAATGAGTGGATTCAGGTACGATGATTCTAACTGAAATAAGTCACACAGAAAAAGAAACATCATAAGATATCACTAATACACGGAATGTAAACTTGGCTACACAGGAACTGAATTCCAAAACAGAACAGGGTCTCAAATTTAGAAAACCAACTTATGCTTGATTAAGGGGAAAGGTGAGTTGGGGTGCTGCATAAAACCAGAGATTGAAATGAGCACAGATAAAGTTCCTTAAGCCAAATATGGAATAGACAAGAGCTACTCCTTGCTCAACGAAATGGACTCAACACCCCATATTAAACGCTTAAGAATGTACCTGACTAGTAAGTATCTTAAAACCTATGGATTGCTATGTCTCCATAAGAGAATCAAGCATGTGTACAGGGGCATAAACGCAGCAGTGATAGGATTGGAGAGGATCGGTGAGCAAATGAAGACCCTTTGAAGTCATATTGCATGGTACCCATTACACGGGTCTCAACTCTCCAGGTTTAAGGTATTCTTCCTTCAGCTAAAATATGCATGTGGAACCCAGAGTATGATCAACAGTGTGAACGGGAGACGTGTTCAAATATGTCTCAGTTTTCCTCCCCTGGTACTCGGGTGCAACATTCCAGACGCTTTACTAACACTCTCCCCACTTGGAGAGTCAGCGCCTTTAACCTCCTGTTTGGCCCAGTTTGCAATTTCTGCGGAAGATGAACAGGAATAGGGAGAACCAATGAGAAACTAGCTGGAGGTGTCTGGACGGGCAAATTTAACTCTCATTTCCAACCAGGAAGAGGAAATAACCAAAGGCTCAGCGTGCCATGCCGGAACCAGATTAGGGCCTGAAGCCATCCTGCGGTGTTGCGGCCAGCTCACAAGAAAGCGAGTTGAAGAAAGGAGCTCAGGGGCACTGTAATTCACAAACCTGCAGAGTTATAAATGACAGCTATCGTCCAAAAATATACTGAAGTAAGGCTGCCAAGAGGACTTGAAAGCGGGGCAGAATTGCAGGAAACCGATTTCAGGAGGTAGACTGGAATTGCATTGAAAGCATAGGAAAAGAGGCAGAACGTCCACAATGATGCACTTGGCCAAAAAGGGCGTATGCGTTTTTTCCTGAATATATTCAGGAAAAAACGCATACGCCCTTTTTGGCCAACCAAGCAAGCTTGCAAAGGAAATCTGCACTACAATGAAGTCTCACTTCCCCCCGGTCAAAAGGGCCATCTGAAAAAAGTGTAAAATCCAGAAAGGCAGGACAGGCCATGGAGAACTGGGAGCCTTGTTATACTGATGGGCGGGATGTACATTGCCAACAGACACTCGGGAGAAGTGTATGGTGTTTCCTGAAACGTCTAAAAAACAAAGCAACAGAGCCTAGGGCACTTCCACTTATGGTCCTATAGCTTAGGGAAATTAAAATCAAAAAGATACAGCCACCCCAATGTTTGGGACGCCTCTGTTTACAAGAACCTCGTTTACCGTACAAGTTCAATATCACAGAAAGTGAAAAATGGATAAAGAACTTGTGGTACTTACGTACAATGCAGTATCACTCAGCAGTGAAATCTATGTCATCAGGCCCGTAGCAGCACAATGAGTGGATTCAGGTACGATGATTCTAACTGAAATAAGTCACACAGAAAAAGAAACATCATAAGATATCAGTAATACACGGAATGTAAACTTGGCTACACAGGAACTGAATTACAGAACAGAACAGGGTCTCAAATTTAGAAAACCAACTTATGCTTGTTTAAGGGTAAAGGTGAGTTGGGGTGCTGCAAAAAACCAGAGATTGAAATGAGCACAGATAAAGTTCCTTAAGCCAAATATGGAATAGACAAGAGCTACTCCTTGCTCAACGAAATGGACTCAACACCGCATATTAAACGCCTAAGAATGTACCTGACTCTTAAGTATCTTAAAACCTATGGATTGCTATGTCTCTGAAAGAGAATCAAGCATGTGTACAGGGACATAAACGCAGCAGTGATAGGATTGGAGAGGTTCGGTGAGCAAATGAAGACCCTTTGAAGTCATATTGCATGGTACCCATTCCACGGGTCTCAACTCTCCAGGTTTAAGGTATTCTTCCTTCAGCTAAAACATGCATGTGGAACCCAGAGTATGATCAATCGTGTGAACGGGAGACGTGTTCAAATATGTCTCAGTTTTCCTCCCCTGGTACTCGGTTGCAACATTCCAGACGCTTTACTAACACTCTCCCCACTTGGAGAGTCAGCGCCTTTAACCTCCTGTTTGGCCCAGTTTGCAATTTCTGCGGAAGATGAACAGGAATAGCGAGAACCAATGAGAGACTAGCTGGAGGTGTCTGGACGGGCAAATTTAACTCTCATTTCCCAACAGGAAGAGGAAATAACCAAAGGCTCAGCGTGCCGTGCCGGAACCAGAATAGGGCCTGAAGCCATCCTGCGGTGTTGCGGCCAGCTCACAAGAAAGCAAGTTGAAGAAAGGAGCTCAGGGGCACTGTAATTCACAAACCTGCAGAGTTATAAATGACAGCTATCGTCCAAAAATATACTGAAGTAAGGCTGCCAAGAGGACTCGAAAGTGGGGCAGAATTGCAGGAAACCGATTTCAGGAGGTAGACTGGAATTGCATTGAAAGCATAGGAAAAGAGGCAGAACGTCCACAATGATGCACTTGGCCAAAAAGGGCGTATGCGTTTTTTCCTGAATATATTCAGGAAAAAACGCATACGCCCTTTTTGGCCAACCAAGCAAACTTGCAAAGGAAATCTGCACTACAATGAAGTCTCACTTCCCCCCGGTCAAAAGGGCCATCTGAAAAAGGTGTAAAATCCAGAAAGGCAGGACAGGCCATGGAGAACTGGGAGCCTTGTTATGCTGATGGGCGGGATGTAAATTGCCAACAGACACTTGGGAGAAGTGTATGGTGTTTCCTGAAACATCTAAGAAACAAAGCAACAGAGCCTAGGGCACTTTCACTTATGGTCCTATAGCTTAGGGAAATTAAAATCAAAAAGACACAGCTACCCCAAAGTTTGGGACGCCTCTGTTTACAAGAACCTCGTTTACCGTACAAGTTCAATATCACAGAAAGTGAAAAATGGATAAAGAACTTGTGGTACTTACGTACAATGCAGTATCACTCAGCAATGAAATCTATGTCATCAGGCCCCTAGCAGCATAATGAGTGGATTCAGGTATGATGATTCTAACTGAAATAAGTCACACAGAAAAAGAAACATCATAAGATATCACTAATACACGGAATGTAAACTTGGCTACACAGGAACTGAATTCCAAAACACAACAGGGTCTCAAATTTAGAAAACCAACTTATGCTTGCTTAAGGGGAAAGGTGAGTTGGGGTGCTGCATAAAACCAGAGATTGAAATGAGCACAGATAAAGTTCCTTAAGCCAAATATGGAATAGACAAGAGCTACTCCTTGCTCAACGAAATGGACTCAACACCCCATATTAAACGCCTAAGAATGTACCTGACTCTTAAGTATCTTAAAACCTATGGTTTGCTATGTCTCCGAAAGAGAATCAATCATGTGTACAGGGACATAAACGCAGCAGTGATAGGATTGGAGAGGTTCGGTGAGCAAATGAAGACCCTTTGAAGTCATATTGCATGGTACCCATTCCACGGGTCTCAACTCTCCAGGTTTAAGGTATTCTTCCTTCAGCTAAAACATGCATGTGGAACCCAGAGTATGATCAATCGTGTGAACGGGAGACGTGTTCAAATATGTCTCAGTTTTCCTCCCCTGGTACTCGGGTGCAACATTCCAGACGCTTTACTAACACTCTCCCCACTTGGAGAGTCAGCGCCTTTAACCTCCTGTTTGGCCCAGTTTGCAATTTCTGCGGAAGATGAACAGGAATAGCGAGAACCAATGAGAGACTAGCTGGAGGTGTCTGGACGGGCAAATTTAACTCTCATTTCCCACCAGGAAGAGGAAATAACCAAAGGCTCAGCGTGCCGTGCCGGAACCAGAATAGGGCCTGAAGCCATCCTGCGGTGTTGCGGCAAGCTCACAAGAAAGCAAGTTGAAGAAAGGAGCTCAGGGGCACTGCAATTCACAAACCTGCAGAGTTATAAATGACAGCTATCGTCCAAAAATATACTGAAGTAAGGCTGCCAAGAGGACTTGAAAGCGGGGCAGAATTGCAGGAAACCGATTTCAGGAGGTAGACTGGAATTGCATTGAAAGCATAGGAAAAGAGGCAGAACGTCCACAATGATGCACTTGGCCAAAAAGGGCGTATGCGTTTTTTCCTGAATATATTCAGGAAAAAACGCATACGCCCTTTTTGGCCAACCAAGCAAACTTGCAAAGGAAATCTGCACTACAATGAAGTCTCACTTCCCCCCGGTCAAAAGGGCCATCTGAAAAAGGTGTAAAATCCAGAAAGGCAGGACAGGCCATGGAGAACTGGGAGCCTTGTTATGCTGATGGGCGGGATGTAAATTGCCAACAGACACTTGGGAGAAGTGTATGGTGTTTCCTGAAACATCTAAGAAACAAAGCAACAGAGCCTAGGGCACTTTCACTTATGGTCCTATAGCTTAGGGAAATTAAAATCAAAAAGACACAGCTACCCCAAAGTTTGGGACGCCTCTGTTTACAAGAACCTCGTTTACCGTACAAGTTCAATATCACAGAAAGTGAAAAATGGATAAAGAACTTGTGGTACTTACGTACAATGCAGTATCACTCAGCAATGAAATCTATGTCATCAGGCCCCTAGCAGCATAATGAGTGGATTCAGGTATGATGATTCTAACTGAAATAAGTCACACAGAAAAAGAAACATCATAAGATATCACTAATACACGGAATGTAAACTTGGCTACACAGGAACTGAATTCCAAAACACAACAGGGTCTCAAATTTAGAAAACCAACTTATGCTTGCTTAAGGGGAAAGGTGAGTTGGGGTGCTGCATAAAACCAGAGATTGAAATGAGCACAGATAAAGTTCCTTAAGCCAAATATGGAATAGACAAGAGCTACTCCTTGCTCAACGAAATGGACTCAACACCCCATATTAAACGCCTAAGAATGTACCTTACTAGTAAGTATCTTAAAACCTATGGATTGCTATGTCTCCAAAAGAGAATCAAGCGTGTGTACAGGGGCAGAAACGCAGCAGTGATAGGATTGGAGAGGTTCGGTGAGCAAATGAAGACCCTTTGAAGTCATATTGCATGGTACCCATTCCACGGGTTTCAACTACCCACGTTTAAGGTATTCTTCCTTCAGCTAAAACATGCATGTGGAACCCAGAGTATGATCAACCGTGTGATCGGGAGACCTCTTCAAATATGTCTCAGTTTTCGTACCCTGGTACACGGGTGCAACATTCCAGACGCTTTACTAACACTCTCCCGACTTGGAGAGTCAGTCCCTTTAACCTCCTGTTTGGCCCAGTTTGCAATTTCTGCGGAAGATGAACAGGAATAGCGAGAACCAATGAGAGACTAGCTGGAGGTCTCTGGACGGGGAAATTTAACTCTCATTTCCCACCAGGAAGAGGAATTAACCAAAGGCTCGGCGTGCCGTGCCAGAACCAGATTAGGGCCTGAAGCCATCCTGCGGTGTTGCGGCCAGCTCACAAGAAAGCGAGTTGAAGAAAGGAGCTCAGGGGCACTGTAATTCACAAACCTGCAGAGTTATAAATGACAATTATCGTCCAAAAATATACTGAAGTAAGGCTGCCAAGAGACTTGAAAGCGGGGCAGAATTGCAGGAAACCGATTTCAGGAGGTACACTGGAATTGCATTGAAAGCATAGGAAAAGAGGCAGAACGTTCACAATGATGCACTTGGCCAAAAGGACGTATGCGTTTTTTCCTGAATATATTCAGGAAAAAACGCATACGCCCTTTTTGGCCAACCAAGCAAACTTGCAAAGGAAATCTGCACTACAATGAAGTCTCACTTCCCCCCGGTCAAAAGGGCCATCTGAAAAAAAGTGTAAAATCCAGAAAAGGCAGGACAGGCCATGGAGAACTGGGAGCCTTGTTATGCTGATGGGCGGGATGTAAATTGCCAACAGACACTCGGGAGAAGTGTATGGTGTTTCCTGAAACATCTGAAAAACAAAGCAACAGAGCCTAGGGCACTTCCACTTATGGCCCTATAGCTTAGGGAAATTAAAAATCAAAACGACACAGCCACCCCAAAGTTTGGGACGCCCTCTGTTTACAAGAACCTCGTTTACCGTACAAGTTCAATATCACAGAGAAAGTGAAAAATGGATAAAGAACTTGTGGTACTTACGTACAATGCAGTATCACTCAGCAGTGAAATCTATGCCATCAGGCCCGTAGCAGCACAATGAGTGGATTCAGGTACGATGATTCTAACTGAAATAAGTCACACAGAAAAAGAAACATCATAAGATATCAGTAATACACGGAATGTAAACTTGGCTACACAGGAACTGAATTACAGAACAGAACAGGGTCTCAAATTTAGAAAACCAACTTATGCTTGTTTAAGGGTAAAGGTGAGTTGGGGTGCTGCTATAAAACCAGAGATTGAAATGAGCACAGATAAAGTTCCTTAAGCCAAATATGGAATAGACAAGAGCTACTCCTTGCTCAACGAAATGGACTCAACACCGCATATTAAACGCCTAAGAATGTACCTGACTCTTAAGTATCTTAAAACGTATGGATTGCTATGTTCTCCGAAAGAGAATCAAGCATGTGTACAGGGACATAAACGCAGCAGTGATAGGATTGGAGAGGTTCGGTGAGCAAAATGAAGACCCTTTGAAGTCATATTGCATGGTACCCATTCCACGGGTTTCAACTACCCAGGTTTAAGGTATTCTTCCTTCAGCTAAAACATGCATGCGGAACCCTAGAGTATGATCAACCATGTGATCGGGAGACGTGTTCAAATATGTCTCAGTTTTCGTACCCTGGTACTCGGGTGCAACATTCCAGACGCTTTACTAACACTCTCCCGACTTGGAGAGTCAGTCCCTTTAACCTCCTGTTTGGCCCAGTTTGCAATTTCTGCGGAAGATGAACAGGAATAGCGAGAACCAATGAGAGACTAGCTGGAGGTGTCTGGACGGGGCAAATTTAACTCTCATTTCCCACCAGGAAGAGGAAATAACCAAAGGCTCAGCGTGCCGTGCCGGAACCAGATTAGGGCCTGAAGCCATCCTGCGGTGTTGCGGCCAGCTCACAAGGGAAAACGAGTTGAAGAAAGGAGCTCAGGGGCACTGTAATTCACAAACCTGCAGAGTTATAAATGACAACTATCGTCCAAAAATATACTGAAGTAAGGCTGCCAAGAGGACTTGAAAGCGGGGCAGAATTGCAGGAAACCGATTTCAGGAGGTAGACTGGAATTGCATTGAAAGCATAGGAAAAGAGGCAGAACGTCCACAATGATGCACTTGGCCAAAAAGGGCGTATGCGTTTTTTCCTGAATATATTCAGGAAAAAAACGCATACGCCCTTTTTGGCCAACCAAGCAAGCTTGCAAAGGAAATCTGCACTACAATGAAGTCTCACTTCCCCCCGGTCAAAAGGGCCATCTGAAAAAAGTGTAAAATCCAGAAAGGCAGGACAGGCATGGAGAACTGGGAGCCTTGTTTATGCTGATGGGCGGGATGTAAACTGCCAACAGACACTCGGGAGAAGTGTATGGGTGTTTCCTGAAACATCTAAAAAACAAAGCAACAGAGCCTAGGGCACTTCCACTTATGGTCCTATAGCTTAGGGAAATTAAAATCAAAAAGACACAGCCACCCCAATGTTTGGGACGCCTCTGTTTACAAGAACCTCGTTTACCGTACAAGTTCAATATCACAGAAAGTGAAAAATGGAATAAAGAACTTGTGGTACTTACGTACAATGCAGTATTCACTCAGCAGTGAAATCTATGTCATCAGGCCCGTAGCAGCACAATGAGTGGATTCAGGTACGATGATTCTAACT